>NC_141618.1:53495211-53847960 GCF_047967505.1 Dipteris shenzhenensis | reverse complement strand
GATTTGGGAGAGCTTCGTTATTTCTTGGGCATTGAGGTGATTAGATCACCAAGTGGGATACAGCTCTCGCAGAGGCAGTACGGATTGGACATGCTGTCCAAATATGGGATGACAGGCTGTAAGCCTATTTCAGTTCCTTTGGAGCAGAATGTGAAGCTGAGCACAGATGCAGGTGAGCTTTTGAAAGACCCTACTATGTAAAGACGCATAGTAGGAAGTTTGATTTATATGACTATTACCAGGCCAAATCTAAGCTATGCTATTGGATTGGTAAGTCAGTTTATGCAGGCTCCAAGAAAACTGCATTTAGATGCGGCTAGATGCATACTCAGGTATGTGAAGTCCACATTGCAGTATGGACTATTTTATGAGGCTGGGGTTCAGATACAGTTGCATGGATACACTGATGCTGATTGGGCTGGTAGTATTTCTGATAGAGGATCTACCAGTGGATATGTGTTCTCTTTTGGGAGTGGTGCAGTCACTTGGAGCAGCAAGAAATAGCCTACAGTTGCCTTGTCGAGCACAGAGGCTGAGTATAGGGGTGCAGCAATGGCTGCATGTGAGGTAGCTTGGTTGCATAAGCTACTTTATGATATGCATCAGTCTACAGATGGGCTAGTTGTCATTTATTGTGACAACATGAGCAGTATACACTTGGCAAATAACCCAGTCTATGATGCTAGAACAAAGCACATTGAGGTGCATTATCACTATGTGTGGGAGAAGGTTTTACTAGGTCTTATTGATCTAGTTTATGTCAGCACAGAGGATCAGGTAGCTGACATATTCATGAAAGCATTGGGCACAGAGAAGCTGCGCAAGTTCAGAGACTTGCTTGGTGTGCAGGAATTGGGATTGAGCTCGAGGGGGAGTGTTGAGATATCGAGCTCCACTCGCGATATGCCAGGGTGACCGTTTTGCATTTATGTCACCGACTTGTTAGCTGGAGATGCGGTTGGTACACTGCCCATGAATAAGAGCTGGATGACAGCTATCCTTATCTACTCTAGTTTGTGGCTCAGTTAGTATGCCACCTTAATTAGTTGAGTTTGGTTTGAGACCCACATATAGGGTTCTTTCGGAAGCAGTAATGTTATCATAGTTTGTATGATGATGTGCTGGGAGATTGACTGCAGTAGTGTGCTTGTACTTATCAGTGGCATCAATATGTAGGTGAGCAACACTTGTGGAAGACATCCAGTCATGAATGGCATCAGCCTTTTTAGGCGGCAGTCTAAGTAGAGGTAGTTGCTTCAGATGTCGAGTCAGGGATGTCATCAGGAGCACCTGCTATGGAAACATGTGAGAATGATGGAAAAAAAAGGCACATCACTTTTTTCCCATGATCACGATGAGGGCGAAGCTTGATGATAGACCTGGAAGGAGCATCTTCAATCTGAAATGCAGGAAGTTGAGAAGAGGCTTCATCAAGAACATGCTGGTAATCCATTTCCCATTCAACAGGCATGGAAAGAGCATCAAACTTGGATTGAGTAACATTTGCATTAGTTTTTCCATAAAGAATACACTCATCTTTTGTGTTGACATGATGGGGAATAGGATTGATAGTGGATACTAAATAGTTGACAGACTTGACATGAATTGCATAATACTCAGAACGGGGTTTCATAGAGAGACCCTTGACCTGGACATAAAGACAAAGTGCAGTACAAAAGATGCAAATCTGCAAAAGATGGAGCATCACGTGGATTCCATCTGTATACCATGACTAGATACATCATGTGACCATAAAATATTTTTAGGAGATCCTTCATCGCCTGAGGAGAGGCAGCATCAATATTAAGGATATAACTCGGAAAGGATTTGTGCTGCAAGCGCCATTGCAAATCAAGTTGCTCGTCGAGATCGCCATCCATGAAATGAGTTTGGAATTCAGCGCACATGAACCTCGCATGAAGTGGGAGTCAGTGGAAAGAGAATAGAGCTTACATTGGGTCAAGTGTTCTACTACCTTGCGATTAAGAGAATATATTGATGACTGGAGTTTGGTGCAGTTGTCTGTGATCATCTTGAGATGGATTTTGAGACCCTCAATGCTAATGCCAGTACTTTCGAGTTGGTCATAACATGAAGGGCGTTGGGAAGAAGACATCTTAGCTTTTGGAGCAATGCTAGTATGGGGAAATATGGGCTGGAGGGGAGGACCTGGTGCAAAGAGAGTAGATATAGGGGTTCTCCATAAAGGCGGAGGAAGATGATCGGAAGGTGGAATAGGTATATGGACAAAATGGGGAGGTTGGAGGACAGAATGACCAAAATACTATGTGGATGGCTGATGGCGGTAAGTTGGAGATGCTAGAGAGGATTCAAAAAGTTCTTTGGAGGTCTCTAGATTTTGGCTAAAGCCTCTACCTTTACCACCACCCGGCACATGGAGCCTTGAGAGAACACCTTAGAATAGTGTCATGCAGGGGGTCATTCTTTGGGTGTATCACTAGAGCTTATCGAAGAGATTTCAATGTCAATCTGGAAGGGATACCGTTGGTGAGGATAATTCATCAATCTATAAACATTAGGATCATCTTCATCAAAATGAACCATGCATGAATAATCTCGAGAGTAATCATAAAAATCATTCAATTGACAAACTAGACATTGAAGAGTATCTGATTTAGAACATTCTAGCATGGATTCACCATATTCGCCTTGGGAAACAACTTTCCATTGGTCGAGATGCTGGACAGTGGTAAAGAAGCCTTTGGGTTAGCATTGTTGAGAGCTACACAGCTTCTCAGTGCAGTATTTGGCAAAATTACCCTTTTTCCCACAAATAAAATAGCCTGATGATTTACTAGTTGTGAAAGGGCAGCATCGCAGGAATCGTTGGAGACACCTGAAATAGTGCTTGCGCCATTGTAGAGGGACATAACTTCTTTTGTCCCACAAATTTTTCACAGACAGAAGAACAGATGTCAATCCTTTTAAGTTTCTTGTGAAGAGTTTGTTGAGTGTATTGTCTTCTGATATATACTTGGACCATTTGGAAGAGATTAGCAAATGTGAAGTTTGCTACCGTCTTGTGGACTTCTTGAGGCACATTGTTGATATTAACAATTTTTGTTTGAGCCTCGAGGAGAGCCATGACAGCATCACCAAGTCGATGAGGTAAACTATAGAGATAATGGCATTTGGCAGAAGTGTTCGAAAAAAGGCCAGCTTTATAAATTAGCTGTTGTACATGAACGTTATAGGCCTCTAGTTGGAAAAGATCACAAAGTTGTAGAGCAAAATACTCATTGGATGCATGTGTACGATCATCAGTGAATGTCGGCAAAAATTGATTAGAGATTGTCGCAATCAGGGCATCAAGAGTGTTGGGTTGGTGACTACCATTAACACTAGAGTAGATTTACTCTTTTGATTCATCAAAAAGGAATTCCCACCAATTGATGAGAACACCGGTGAAGCCTTTAGTAGTCTCGACTACAGCATCACGTGGATTCCATCTACACAGTGTGACTAGAGACATCATGTGACCATAAAATATTTTCAGGAGATCCTTCATCATTGCTTGAGGAGAGGCAACATCAATATTAAGGATATAACTTGGAAAGGATTTGTGCTATAGGCGTCACTGCAAATCAGGTTGCTCATCAAGATTGATGTCCACAAAATGAGTTTGGAATTCAGCGCACATGAACTGGGAGCCAGGGGCATCATGAAAAGCCATGCAATGTCCATGCCATGGTTGCTGCTGTTGCTGTTGTTGTTGCTGTGGTGCTGGATTTTCATCCATTGGTTCAACCTTCACTCCTCAATGAAAACCAAACACTCAATACATATCATTTTAGGGGGACTACCCAAGGTAGAGGACCCCAAAATACATCAAGCGTGTAGTAATAAATCAAAATATCTCTTTGTGAAAGAGATGTCCTCCAAGTAGCTAATGCACATGTGTGCACATCCCTGTGAGTCAATGATGATGTCAATGAAGCGCTAGGCAGGAATGCCCCAAAATATGTGTCGGTGAAGTCCATGGGTAGCTACATGGAGAAATTACATGATGACTCTCAAAATGTAGGAAGGAGACTCACCAATGTCGAAGTAGAAGCCTTAGGTACCACGACCAATCGAAAAGTCAATCAATGCGAAGTACCTCAGGCACCGATCGAGTAAGAAATGTCAAAGAAGTCACTTGTTGATGTAGAGTGGTCTACATCAAGCTCGATGTAATACACTAATCAGAGAGATCACTGTAGTGGAGTGTGTCGGAGTAGTATTGGAGAACTCACATTTAGCTCGGAAAGTCTTCACCAAAGTTTGGAGTAGTCACGTGAAGGAGTCACTGCAATGTAATGTCAAGAGCTCACATCAAGTGATGACTGCAATGTAATGTCAAGAGCTCACATCAAGTGACGAGCAGAGAAGATAGAGGCAGCATGGATAGAAACTCCAAGAGAATGATGGGCAAAATGATGGGCAGAATGCAGGCACAAATTTGCAGGCAACAGCTCCAAGAGAATGTCGGACAGAAGGAGCAAATGGCGGTTTGGAGTAGAGCTCAACGATGAAGAGGATGGAAAGCTCCATGCTGAGCTCGTTGTACCATGCTTGGGCAGAAACAAATTTCGTCACTTCTTGCAAGGGCTATAACTTTTCACAAAAAACTCGGATTGCAATGATGTAAAAACAAAATTTGTAGTACTCAAGGTTCTATACAACTTTACTGAAGACACAAAGCCATGATTCTACTTCTAGCTTTGGATAGCAGCATCATGTCATCCTTAGGTCACAGAAAGATGTAGCTGAAGGAGAAGAGAGGTGGCAGATCACGGCGTGGAGAAGAGAGCTCAAGGAAGGAGAGAAGAGGGTAGCCTTCCAAGGAGGAGGAGTTAGAGTAGCATCATTGGCCTCCCTCACCTCAACCTCTTGGAAGGGAAAGTGAAAGAGAGAGTAGGGCTAGGAACATGGCTCTGATACCATATGAAGAGATCTAGTAGCTAGCTAGGAATGGAATGGAAATGTAGAAAGCATAATGAAAAGCAAAACGGAAAGGAAAATGAAAGAACAAGTGCTAGGCAATGATAACCAAAATACTCACATATAGATAGCTTGATGTTAACTGATATCAAAAGAATCAAGACAAGTACAACACTATATAGTGTGACACTAGACTCTAGAAAGCCATAGTGTATATGGGATAACTCCCAATATGACACATGGGATGTCTAGGACTCACTAGACTATAAAACACCCCCTGGACACCTAGTACACTCATTTTTGTCTCACTTTGGCTTCATATTCCAACAGGCTTCACTGGTGTTCTTGGCAATTGGTGGGAATTCCGTTCTAATGAATCAAAAGAGCAAATCTTTTCCACTGTTGATGGTAATCACCAACCCAACGCTCTTGATGCCTTGATTGTGGCAATGAGTATGCTGCTCTCCAACTTTGTGATCTTTTCCAGCTAGAGGCCTATAACGCTCATGTACAGCATCTCATTTATAGAGCTGGCCTTTTCTCTGACACTTCTGCCAAACCCCATTATCTCTATAGTTTACCTCATCGACTTGGCGATGCTGTCATGGCCGCAATAAAAAATTGTTAATATCGACAATGTGCCTCAAGAAGTCCACAAGACCATAGCAGATTTCACATTTGCTAACCTCTTCCAAATGGTCCAGATATATATCAGACGCTTATGCACTGAACAAACTCTTTGCAAGAAACTTAAAAATTGGCATCTCTTCTTCTGTCTGTGAACAATTTGTGGGACAAAAGCAGTTCTGCCCCTCTTACAAGTCATCCTCCAAAAGTTACAGGAGATCCTGGACCCGACATTCCAAATGCTCATGTGGATCAACTTCTTTTCCAAAGCTTCAACATCTACGATGGCGCCAGCGATATTTCAAGCGTCCCCAATGATTCCTATGATGCCGCCCTTTCACAGCCAATAAATCATCAGGTTGTTTTATTTGTGGGAAAAAGTGTAATTTTACCAAATGCCAGTATCTCTATAGTTTACCTCATCGACTTTGTGATGCTGTCATGGCCCTCCTCAAGGTGCAAACAAAAATTGTTAATATCGACAACGTGCCTCAAGAAGTCCACAAGACCGTAGTAGATTTCATGTTTGCTAATCTCTTCCAAATGGTCCAGGTATATATCAGACACCAATGTACTGAACAAAGTCTTTGTAAGAAACTTAAAAATATTGGCATCTCTTCTTCTATTTGTGAACAATTTGTGGGACAAAAGCAGTTCTATCCCTTGGAAAAGTCATCCTCCAAAAGTTACAGGAGATCCCAGACCCACATTCCACTTGTTCATGTGGATCAACTTCTTTTCCAAAGCTTTGATGTCTATGATGGCACAAGCACTATTTCATGCGTACCCAACGATTCTTGCGAGGCCACCCTTTTACAGCTAGTAAATCGTCAAGTTGTTTTATTTGTGGGAAAAAGGGTCATTTTTCCAAAGATTGCACTAAGAAGCCATGTAACTCTCAACAATCCCAACTCAGGGGCTTCTTTACCACTGTCCGACATCCCGACCAATGGGAAGTTGTTTTCCAAGGAAAATCTAGTGAATCCATGCTAGAATGTTCTGAATTGTGTACTCCTCAATGTTTAGCTTGTTAATTGAATGATTCTTATGATTACTCTCAGGATTATTAATGCATGGTTCGTTTTGATGAAGATGATACTAATTTTCATAGCCTGATGAGTTATCCTGACCAACGGGATCCTTTCCACATCGACATTGAAATCTCTTCGACAAGCTCCAATGATACACCCGAAGAACGATCCCCTTCACGACACTATCCTAAGGTGTTCTCTCAAGGCTCCATGTGTTGCAATCGCGGTAAAGGCAAGGGCTTTAGCTGAGATCTAGAGACTTCCAAAGAACTCTCTGAATCCTATCTAGCATCCCGAACTTACCTTCATCAGCCATCCACACGGTATTCTAGTCTTTTAGTCTTCCGACCTCCCATTTCTATCCATATGCCTATTCCACCTTCTAGTCATCTTCCTCCACCTTTCTAGAGAACCCCTATATCTACTCTCTCTGCACCAACTCAACTATGGGTGGTGGTGTCATAGCCTACAAATGCTTTGCTTCCAATATTTCAATCTCCCTTGAAGGACATTCTACTTCAATCGACTTCTACCAGCTAGAACCTCAAGGGGTAGACATGGTCATTGGCAATAATTTCCTTAACTACCACCTTCCTTTTGGTTTTTCTGCCATAGATATGGTGCTATCAATCCAAGGAGAACTAGCTCATCTTCTAGCTTGAGAGCATCTAGAGAAGGTATTAAAGCCCCTCATGGAAGACCTAGAAATTGTTCATCAATGCTCTTCCCCTTTCTCTCTTGATTATGTCAGTCCCCCTCCTAAATATGTTGCCACTCCTCCGTTACCATCTCTTGCTCCTTTTGATCCATTCAGTCCCATGCCTGATGATGCACAAAGACCCCTTGAAGGATCTGAATCAGATGAATACATTCAAAGCCTTATCCAGAATGATGAGCAAAAAAGCTTAAGGACCTCACAACATACTCTCCTCATGCTCTCTTCCCTGCAAGAAATGCAGCAACAGTTCATCCAAGATTGCAGCAGTGAATCTCCTTTGGCCTTCAAGCAAATCTTCTAGCACCAAGTTTCACTTCCCCTATGGGAACATTCAAAGCCCTTTAAGGAAAGCCCTTATGGTTTTACCCAGGATGATCAAGCTCTTTGCAATCAAGAGATACAGGAACTTTTGGATATGGGTCTCATCTTACACTCTCGCTCCGAATGGGCTGCAACACACTCTCGCTCCGAATGGGCTGCAACTACCTTTTATGTCAACAAACACTTGGAGTAGAAGCGTGGTAAAAAGTTGTTGGTAATAAATTACAAGCCCCTCAGTAACTGCTTGCTCTCAGTTTCTTATCCCATCCCCAATAAAGAATATCTAATGCAAAAGATTATAGGATCCACCATCTTTTCTAAATTTGATCTCAAAGTTGGCTTCTGGCAAGTTAGTATAGTCCTCAAAGATTGCCATAAAACCGGCTTCGTGGTTCCTTAGGGGTTTTACCAATGGAATGTTCTTCCATTTGGTTTGAAGACTACTCTAGTCGAGTTTCAAATTATGGATTCAATATTTGGAGCTTATCATGATTTCTGCTTAGTGTATATTGATGATATTCTTGTATATAGTAAGGATGCCTCATCGCACCTTAAGCACCTAATTATAGTGTATGAATTAATCAAGGCTAAATGCTTGGCTCTATCTACCAAGAAAATCACCATTGGGCAGTAGAAAATTGAATTTCTTAGTATCCACATCTATAAAGGTTGTCTTCAAATGCATGACCATGTCTTGAAGGCCCTCCTTGCCTTCCCCAATGAAATCAGATAGCACACTCAACTCCAGCACTTTCTTGGTTGCCTCAACCATATCTCCTCTTTCTATGAGCAATTGGCACGATATCGATATGCCCTCAAACTTTGCCTTAGAAAAGATGGCCAACCATGGGGTCATGTTCAACGGATCGAAGATGGAGTCCAACACCTTCCTTCTTTAAGCATCCCCTCTGAACATGGTTTATTAATGATAGAGACGGATGCATTTGACAATTTCTGAGGTGCTGTCCTCTTAGAGCGCACTCCTACACAAGAGGTCATCTATGCCTATAGATCTGGTACTTTCCAAGGTGCTGAGCAAAACTACCATTCCATTGAAAAATAAATTTTGGCAGTCAAGCATGCTATCCAGAAAGTGGAACTCTTCATAGTCAACAAAACCTTCATTGTCCGCACCGACAATCAAAACTTTAGAACCTTTAGCACTCGCAAGATTGACAAAAAAATTGGTCGTGGACACCTCGCTCATTGGCAAGAGTTCTTTACCATGTATGACTTCACTATCGAATGGAAGAAAGGTGTCACCAATGTACTTCCTGACATGTTATCATGTGAAGGTGCACCCTATTGGCAAGAACGGAATGGTGGGCTCCTCCTACCCATTAGCAATGTTCCTGGATAAGCATTCTATCTTGTCAAGGTGATTAGACACTGTTGATGTCCCAGGTAAGGCCTTCACCTTGTAACATAATGTACATAAGATTCTTTTGGTGATTAGACACTGCCTGTTGTCCCAAGTAAGACCTTCACCTTTATGTCCTTTTCATCTTTCGGCTATGTACAAATGATTCCCACACTCAGGAAGTGGAATACAGTTGGCCATCCACTAAGAAGTGGGACACAGCTAGCCACCAGCCTCCCTTCTATATAAGAGCACCCTTGGCTCAATGGAAGGTAGAGCTTGTATGAATCTTCAACTTTGCAATGTACTTCCAGCTTCCTTGCTCGAGGGGGTCACTCATCACATGTAACCCTATCACGTGAGTTCAATAGAAGGATATTTTTAATTTATAAAATTTACAAAAATAAATATACATAAGAGACTATTTAAAATAGTTTTGGAAAAAATTTACAAATTTTTATAGAAAAGGGGTATATTTTATTAATGAAAATTTTACAGATAAGGGATTTAAGAAATAGGCCTTGAACACATGTGGTATAGAGGATTTATACATAGTGACCCCCCCGAGCTTCCTTGCAACCTTGTTTTCTCAAGTTTTTGTCTCCGGTTCTCTTCACCCTTCAGCTTTCGTTCTTGTCTCCTCTTCCTGTATGCCTGCTCACTATCATTTCTTCACCATCACTTACGAACTCTTCTTCACTTCTGACATTTCTTCTCCTCTCTTGTGCACATCTCCTTCTACTGCATACCCTGTTTATGTCTGCATTGTTCACTCATCATCCCCTGACTTCGTGTTCTCACTTCCTCTTGGTATCCTCGTTGGTTCTCATTCCTACTCCATCTAGCCTTACTCTATCTTTCCACCTCTTTTTTAGATCCTCCATGTGATGAATCTAAGGAAAAAATTTTGGTTTAAATTGATATATGGAAGGGTCAATTTTGGCCTCCCCATGGCTTCATGTTCACTTCCTCTTAGTATCCTCATTGGTTCTCGTTCTTAATCCGTCTAGCCTTACTTTGTGCTGCCACTGCTCTTTCAGATTCTTGTTCATTCTTTACCTATTCTGAAAGTCGCTAAGGTGCTCCCTATTGAAGCCTAGGGAGAGGCGTGTTGAGGTTGAGCCAAACTGTGTGAGGAAAGTAGTAAAGTCTCCAAGTCTTCATATATCCAATGGCTATTGCGATCCGATCTTTCTCTTCCGGCTTCACCTCTACCCATGCTGCTTCTTCTTCCTATGAAATTACTGATCCCAAGGCTACTTGGAACATGCCAATTATCGACCCTGAAGATATCTATAAGCTCTCTGTTTTCCACTTTCGTGCTCTTAAGCATGTTAAATTTTCTGAAGTGGTTGTTAGTATTGCTGATGAAGGATCCACTGGTGTATATCTTCCTTTGTTTACTCCCCATGAGATTGATGCTTTTCAAAACTCAGAATACCAGTACATACACTATGGTTGTTTCATCTTAGCTATAGAACCATTATTCTGTATGGGTGCAAATGCCACATGTATGGCTACTCTTGTAGATACTCATCATCTTCATCTCAAAGATGCTAGAATTGATCTTATTCATGGTAACCTTAACCGTGAACCTATCCATACAATTGTGTATCCGAACTTTAAGATGTCCAGTTAGCAGATCTGCATCTTTCTACTGTACTCTGTCTTTATGTCCAAGTCAAGGGTCTCTCAATGAAACCCCGTTCTCAATAGTGTGCAATTCATGTTAGGTCTATCAACTATTTAGTATCCACTATCAATCCTATTCCCCGTCATGCTCCCATCATGTCAACACAAAAGAAGAATGTATTCTTTATAGAAAAACTAATGCAGATGTTACTCGCTTCAAGTTGATGCTCTTCCCATGCCTGTTATCTTAATGACGCTCGGAAGCAGTAATGTTATCATAGTTTGTATGATGATGTGCTGGGAGATTGACTGTAGTAGTGCGCTTGTACTTATGAGTGGCATCAGTATGTAGGCGAGCAGCACTTGTGGAAGACATCCAATCATGAATGGTGTCGACCCTTTCAGGGGGTAGACTTTGAGCAGAGGTAGTTGCTTTAGATGTTGAGTCAGTGACATCATCAGGAGCACCTGCTATGAAAACATTCGAGGAAGATGGAAAAGAAAGGCGCATCACTCTTTTCCCATATCACGATGAGGGCGAAGCTTGATGACAGACTTGGAAGGAGCATCTTCAGTCTGAAATGCAGAAAGTGGAGAAGAGGCTTCCTCAAGAACATTCTGGTAATCCATTTCCCATTCAACAGGCATGGGAAGAGCATCAAACTTGAAGCGAGTAACATCTGCATTAGTTTTTCCGTAAAGAATACACACATCTTTTGTGTTGACATGATGGGGAATAGGATTGATAGTGGATACTAAATAGCTGACAGACCTGACATGAATTGCACAATACTGAGAACGGGGTTTCATAGAAAGACCCTTGACGTAGACATAAAGACGGAGTGTAGTAGAAAGATGCAAATCTACTAAGGACATCTTAAACTTCGGATACACAATTGTATGGAGTAGTTCACAGTTAAGGTTATCGTGAATAAGATCCATTCTAGCGTCTTTGAGACGAAGATGATGAGTATCTACAAGACTAGCCATACATGTGGCATTTACAGGTTTGTAGGTTTGCAGGTGTTTGCAGGCCTAAACCCTAAACCCTGCATGTATCGGTTTAGGGTTTAGGGTTTAGGGTTCTTCTTATGCCTGTTGAATGGGAAATGGATTACCAAAATGTTCTTGAGGAAGCCTCTTCTTAAGTTCCTACATTTCAGATTGAGGATGCTCCTTCTAGGTCTATTGTCATCAAGCTTCACTCTCATCATGAGCATGGGAAAAAAGTGATGCGCCTTTCTTTTCCATCTTCCTCCCATGTTTCCATAGCAGGTGCCCCTGATGACGTCCCTAACTCGACATCTGAAGCAACTACCTTTGGTCAAAGTCTGCCACCTAAAAAGGCCGTCGCCATTCATGTCTAGATATCTTCCACAAGTGCTGTGCTCACCTACATACTGATGCCACTCATAAGTAAAGGCACACTACTGCATTCAGTCTCTTGACACATCATCATATGAACTATGAGAACATTACTTCTTTCGAGTGTCTCCATCCTATGAATATGGTTCATCCGGTAAATTTGCCCCCTCTAAAGGATTCCAGTATACATCTGAGGATAGCACACTTAAGTCAGTGCATGCTCCTTATGCATTGACACAGATGGATGATAATGACATACCAATAGAGCAACAACAATTGAATTGGTTCAACTTGCACTATTTAGCCACTCAGGTATGTCTGAATGCTTGCTACTCTGCATTATATCACCTACAACTTGTTGTTGGTAAATTAGATCAGAATATCCAAACCATTTCAGAAGAACTCCAATAGCTTCACACTGGTCCTGTTCCCTCTATACATACTTCTGTGCATAAGTCCTTTCCTCCTTCCTTACCTCCACGCTCTTCTAGTCCTATAGATGATTCATTCGCTCTAGTGAAGGTTCCTAGTCTTATGCTTTGGCCTTTCTTCCCTCAATTTGTTCATATTCTACCTACCACTCCGGTCCCTCCCACAGATTCACATTCTGTCCAGCCTGTTACTGAGTCGTCCCACTTGTATGATAATACTTGGCACTGGGGCCACCGATGTGGATGGACTGGTCCTACCCATTTTGCCAATACTACTCCACGTGACCCTTTTGAAGTAGTTTCTGCTGCTCCACTATCACCACCTGCTTCTCCCAGATTTGAGACTTCGTCCTCCATTGATCTCCCTACTCTTTGCATAAATCAAGGAGCGAAGGTTGAACCAATGGATGAAGATCCGGCACCATAGCACTAGCAACAACAATAGCAACAACCATGGCGTGGACATCACACAGCTTTTCATGATGCCCCTGGCTCCCAGTTCATGCACACCGAATTCCAAACTCATTTCATGGATGACGATCTCGACGAGCAACCTGATTTGCACCGATGCTTGCAGCACAATTCCTTTCTAGATTATATCCTTAATATTGATGTTGCCTCTCCTTAGGCGAGGATCTCCTGAAAATATTTTATGGTCACATGATGTCTCTAGTCACAGTGAACAGATGGAATCCACGTGATGCTGCCATCGAGAATACCAAAAGCTTCACCAACCCAACGCTCTTGATGCCTTGAGTGTGGCAATCTCTAATCAATTTTTGCCAACATTCACTGATGATCATACATAGGCAGGAAATGAGTATTCTTCTCCACAATTTTGTGATCTTTTCCAGTAGAGGCCTATAATGCTCATGTACAGCAGCTCATTGATAGAGCTGGCCTTTTCTCTGACACTTCTACCAAATGCCAGTATCTCTATAGTTTACCTCATCGACTTTGTGATGCTGTCATGGCCCTCCTCAAGGTGCAAACAAAAATTGTTAATATCGACAACGTGCCTCAAGAAGTCCACAAGACCGTAGCAGATTTCATGTTTGCTAATCTCTTCCAAATGGTCTAGGTATATATCAGACACCAATGCACTGAACAAAGTCTTTGTAAGAAACTTAAAAATATTGGCATCTCTTCTTCTGTCTGTGAACAATTTGTGGGACAAAAGCAGTTCTATCCCTTGGACAAGTCATCCTCCAAAAGTTACAGGAGATCCCAGACCCGCATTCCACATGTTCATGTGGATCAACTTCTTTTCCAAAGCTTTGATGTCTATGATGGCACAAGCACTATTTCATGCGTACCCAACGATTCTTGCGAGGCCACCCTTTTACAGCCAGTAAATCATCAAGTTGTTTTATTTGTGGGAAAAAGGGTCATTTTGCCAAAGATTGCACTAAGAAGCCATGTAACTCTCTACAATCCCAACTCAAGGGCTTTTTTACCACTGTCCGGCATCCCAACCAATGGAAATGATTCTTATGAGATTACTCTCGGGATTATTCATGCATGGTTCGTTCTGATGAAGATGATCCTAATGTTTATAGCCTGATGAATATTCCTCACTGATAGGATCCTTTCCACATCGACATTGAAATCTCTTCGACAAGCTCGAGTGATAGACCTGAAGAATGACCCCCTTCATGACACTATCCTAAGGTGTTCTCTCAAGGCTCCATGCGTCGGGTCTATAAAAAAGGTAGGGTAGCCGAGATCTAGAGACTTCCGAGGAATTCTCTGAATCCTCTCTAGCATCCCCAACTTACTGCCATCAGCCACCATCCACACGGTATTCTGGTCCTTCTGTCTTTCGACCTCCCATTTCTGTCCATATACCTATTCCACCTTCTAGTCATCTTCCTCTGCCTTTCTGGAGAACCTGTGTATCTACTCTCTCTGCACCAACTCCTCCCCTCTAGCCAATATTTTCCCATACTAGCCCTGCTCCAAAAGCTGAGATGTCTTCTTCCCACACTACTACACACGGATCCTATTGCGATGTTTACGTACCGATGTTTAGCGCCTGCTTAGCGTTAATCATCGGTATGAAAAGCGGGTTTCGTGAAGCGTCGCTATATAGCGACTCTTGCTAAAAGTCGCTATATAGCAACTTTTATTAAAGTCGCTATATAGCGACTTTTAAGTGTCGCTATATAGCGACACTAATATACTATTTTATAGCGAAGTTTTTCCATAGATTATTTTTTTATATAGGCCTTAAAAGTTAGTTTTTTCCAATGACAAATTTTTTTAAATTTTCATACATGTTTGAGCTCATAGAGAATTAAAAAATGAGAGCATGTACATCAAGCCTTTGAAGCTCATATATTCATGTCCAAGTTTGAGATGAGAAAAATCAATTAAGAGCATTTACATCAACTGTTTCATCTTGAGCCAAGTCTAAGGCGCCAAACAAGTCTATCTCCAACTCTATACCGAGTTGATCTCCTATATCATCATCGTACTCTAGCATCGTACTTTCACCTAAAAGTATTTGATCATCTTCTTCAATAAAGTGTGGTGATTCTTCACGATTGTCGTCTTCTTCCTCAACATCGTGATCTCCATCTTTCTCCCATGCGATGTCATTATGCGCATCTTCCTCTTGGCTCATATGGTGATCTACATCTTCTTTGCTAGATTCATCAATTGGATCCGGCATTGGTAGTGGCATCTCCATATCCACATCTTGATCTTCAAAAATTTGCTTACTTCGTGGTGCAACTTGGATCATGTACCACCATCTTGGATCAGAACGATCCGGATGAAAAACCACCTATACTGAAGATGGGTGCCAAATGTTGTCAATTATATATATGAAATTATGCTCAAGTGCATTTATCAATGGACTTTAAAAACGAAATCTTCGATTAATTAAATCATTAGTATGCACCTGCTCACAGTGCTCGGGAAGAACAAAAGTATCAGTTTCATCGGTCCAATGTTTGGTGGAGTCTATTGCAAAGAGACCGCTACTATCTTTTCTCACTGTCACATGGGGACCGTTGTAAATAGTTCTAAATCATTTTACATCAAGAATGAAAATAGTAAATCATCTGAAATCAATTTCATAGATGTTGCATATGGTTCCACAATAATCCAACTGTGAGGAGAGAAGATTGGTATCCGAAGCACTTGCTCGGCTATCTTGTGTGAAGTTAGCCATGACTCCACAATCATACATGACTCTCTTTGAATCGATGCGTTCCATGTGAAAATGTCATCCATATGACCATAATGCACTATACTTTTTGTACTGTAAAAGAGCATCATTAAAACAATGAAGATGCATCTATTTTATAGCATATATTGCCACAAATAATTACTTAATTACGTTAAGAGGTAAGAAACTAACACCATACATCCAGATGATAACTCTCGCTCGTGCTCATTTATTGTCTCTCCATCATGTTCGGATTTACGTAGAGCCAGTTGTAGCCAATCAAGTGACATGTGAGTAGGGAGAAGAGCCAGATCTCGTGGATATGGTTGTGATCGCATGTACATTACTCTGAATCTCGTCCTTGCATTTATTCTTTCTGCTTTGGCCACTTCATATCTCTCAATCCACTTCTGCATCTCCTCGGGGGGGTCACTCATCATATGTAACCCTATCACGTGAGTTCAACAAAATGATTTTTTTTATTTCTAAAATTTACAGAAATAAATATACATAAGGGACTATTTAAAATAGTTTTGGAAAAAATTTACAGATTTGTATAGAAAAGGGGTACATTTTATTCATGAAATTTTTTACAGATAAGGGACTTTAAATATAGGCCTTGGATGCACGTGATATAGAGGGTTTATACATAGTGACCCCCCTGAGTGCATCTCAGGGCTATTGAGGATACAAAACTTATTGAATTTCTCCATTTGCTCTTCGCTCATCTTTCTTTCAATCCCTTTTCCTTGGGTAACCTCACCAATGATGCGATCATCATCCTTGTTATGCCAAGCTTGCGGCATATCGGGATCCGTGGATGCAAGAAACTCTATGATATATACTAATGACTCTTGCACAAGCCATCCCTATGCCATGCTTGCTTCTGGTCTTGGTCTTTGTCTTACAAATCCGTTTAAAGTTTTCATAAACCACTCGAGAAAAAACATCCATCGACTATGAACGGTACCTGCTATAGCCACCTCATCAACTATGTGCACAAGCAAGTGGACTTGAGTTGTCATAATGCTCGAGGGAAAGTGCTTCTCAAGCAAGCATATGGCTTCGATGGATTCCACCCTAGCCTTCTCGATGCTCGATATAGAGATCTCTTTTTGAGATATCCACCTATTTCACATGTCCATGTAAGATATTTTCATAATCAGTCTACAGATTAATCAGCTTAAATTGAAGAAAATACATTCAATGCGATTTGATAGTAAGCATATCTCACAATACCACAGATCTTGAATATAGCATTTCTAACATCTTCTTGTAAGCACCCTTTTATTGTAATTGGGAGGATGAACTATCAAAGCAACAATGAAGTCATGTCAACAATATAACATAATAATAATTATGCTAACACATCATGATTATCGGTACACTAATTCTACTTAGAATACCTGTAAGACCTTGTGCCAATCATAAGACTTGAGCCCACTAAGCTTATTGTCCTTTGAAAATGCTCCTTTCAAGCAACGCATGTACCTTGTCGGTGTTTGAAAAGAGGCAATGTTTGCCTTGACCGCTACCTCTTCCCTCGTAGAGAGGATCCATGTTGCTTTCGGGAGGACAACTTTTCCCAAAGCATGCACTTGGGGCCACAAACGAGACATCCTATTCATAGCACGCAAGTCTTCTCACACTCCTCTCGAGTCCTTGGAACCAACCAAGTGTGCCCAAATAGTAGCCCCGACATTCTTGAAGATATGCATGGGATCCAAGAGATGATTGATTTGTAACTGACCCCAATAAGGAAGCTCGTGAAAGATTGATAGTCTCTTCATACTAGGAGGAGGTTCCTCTCCATTCGCCCTCCAAGCTTGAATCCAGTCACTTGCCTTCAAATATGATGGTGGTGGATCAAGCTAACCTCCATGTACGAGATGGTTGAGCGGAAGGTATCGAGCATGACCTTCATAAACATTTTTCCTCATATGTTTGGAGTAGCATGCAAGCAATTTCAGAGCCGGTCCACAAACAGGACAATCATGGTACCCACTTGTAACAAGTCCTGCACGCGTGCATGAATGTGTTAGTACAAGACATGCGTATGAAAGAGAGTCAAAAAAGCATAATCCCTCATTGTACATGTAAAGACACAACCACATACCTGCGCACTCTCCATATCCTGGGTAGTCATGCATGGTCCACATCAAGATACCCCTGACCAAAATATCATTGGTATGTCTAGGAGCTCTAGAAATATCAAAGACCTACACTCCTCTCCATAATATCTGTAACTCCTCTATCAAAGGTGCCATGTACACGTCCATGTTTTTTGCCTTGTACTTTCCCGGCACAAGTAGTGCAAGCATGAGGTGTCCCTTTTTTATTGTTAGCCATGGTGGGATATTGTAATTCACCATGGTTATGGGCCATGTTGACCAAGATGTCGAGCGTAGCCCGAAAGGATTCACCCCGTCCATGGCTAGCCCAAGATGTAAGTTGCGTGGCTCCCTCGCAAAGTCCGACGACTGATTATCTATGTGCTTCCAAGCTACACAATCTGCGGGAATCCTCAATGTGTCATTAGTGGACCGATGAGATGCATGCCATGTCATCAACTCCGCTATGGATTTGCATCGGAACATGTGTTGTATTCTTGCAATGATGGGAAAGTGTCTCAAGACCTTTATCGGTACCTGCTCACCCTGCAAGTCATCTCTATATCATTGTTCCCCACACTTTGGACAACTAGCCAAATCTCCATGCTCATGACGAAAGAGAATACAATCATTACGGCAAGCATGGATGATATCATAATCCATACCCACTGTTGTTAACATCTTTTTCGCTTCATCTCTTGATGCGGGCATGGTATTTGGTGCAGGCAACATCTTCTGGAGCAACCTATGACAATTCCAAACATACATAGGCTTCGAACAATGATGATTCGGTATACCATGACCAAATGATGATTCTCAAAACATCCATCGACTATGAATGGTACCTGCTATAGCCACCTCATCAACTATGTGCACAAGCAAGTGGACTTGAGTTGTCATAATGCTCGAGGGAAAGTGCTTCTCAAGCAAGCATACGGCTTCGATGGATTCCACCCTAGCCTTCTCGATGCTCGATATAGAGATCTCTTTTTGAGATATCCACCTATTTCACATGTCCATGTAAGATATTTTCATAATCAGTCTACAGATTAATCAGCTTAAATTGAAGAAAATACATTCAATGCGATTTGATAGTAAGAATACCTCACAATACCACAGATCTTGAATATAGAATTTCTAACATCTTCTTGTAAGCACACTTTTATTGTAATTGGGAGGATGAACCATCAAAGCAACAATGAAGTCATGTCAACAACATAACATAATAATAATTATGCTAACGCATCACGATATTCGGTACACTAATTCTACTTAGAATACCTGTAAGACCTTGTGCCAATCATGGGACTTGAGCCCACTAAGCTTATTGTCCTTTCAAAATGCTCCTTTCAAGCAACGCATGTACTCTATTAGTGTTTGAAAAGAGGTAATGTCTGCCTTGACCGCACATACCTGGGAAAGATGAAGAGATTGATTGCCAAATGTGACCCATGCCTAGATGCAAATTACCTCACCGCATGGTTCATAGTAGGTCTAAGAAAGAAAATCCGAAAGGATATGAAAAAGATAAGTAGCTATGAAACATTCAGTGCTGCTCATGCACGGTAGCCATTGACATCGAGGATGGAATGACAGACTCAAACACTAGCAGTGATGATGGCAGATCAAATACATGAGATAAGCACTCGAAAAAGGGTAAATCAAAGGACACTGCCGAAACATCCAATGAAGATCGCCTAGAGGCCATGACCATGAAGCTGAAAGAAGACATGATGCAGGCCATGGATCAAAAGCTCCACTTCTCTCAGCCGCCAACTCAAATATATCCACGGCGAGAAAATGTCTGGTGTCCACAATGCCTAGCAAATCATATAGCAAATGAGTGCCTGGTCCTCAGAGCTAGGATCACTACACAAGCAAATCCACCGCCATGGTTTTGGTGCCATATCTACGTCGTTGGCGGCCATGATGAGAACAGTTGCATCTTCAACATGCGCAACAATCCACCTCAACCTCCACAATATCAAGTGGCACCCATGCCAGTACGGCACTTGCACAAGCGCCCCCAGCTCTGAGGCTAAATCCTGTTCTCGTTCGGACACAAGTCCCACAACTACTCAGGAATCCAAATCCACGACCATATCCAAGAGCACCAAATCCAGCTCCTCAGGCAGTTCCAATACATCAATTACAAGCCGAGGAAGTAGACTCGCTATTTGAGTATGAAGCAGAGTACCCTGTGTACTATGTAGAAGGTGCAGAGGGTCTAATACCAGTTTATGCAAATCAAGTACGACCCAACACATTTTGAGCACCAATTAAGTGCTACGATTGTGGAGAAAATTACCGGATCATAGAGTGTCCTCATCATGGTAGCCCAGCTACTTTCCAATCCCTCTGCATAGATTGTGGCATAGGACATGCTTGTATGGATTGCCCCATGAAAAATAAGGACAAACAAAGGTTAAGCCTGACGTCCCCATCGGCATCATTGGGGTGGACCATTAAAGTCTGGGTCTGGCAAGTGTAAAGTCACAACCTATCAATGTAATTACAAGCCAACAGAAAGAGGCCACCAAGGACCCTAACATTCCAATCCAACCAAAGTGACTTCTGAAAAAGAAAGCACAAGTTCCTCCACCTCCACCAAGCAATGAGCAGCCAAGCTCATCCACATCAACTCTCGAGCCTCAAATAAAAGAAGCTCCATACCCGAATGTAGAGGTGGAGAAGGCTCGTTTTTAGGTACTTCAGTAATGGGTCCAAAATGAACAAGTTCAATTTGTGGCTGAGAAACAAGCTCAAGACCCAATCCATGACTTGGTCCCACAAAGTATTGATACTGTACTCGAGCCTTTGTTCCAACAACAGACTCCACAACAGAATGTACCGCCACGTCAACTTGAAGGAGCAACTTGAAGGAGCCGCACTCTCTAGCATCCTGAGTTGCCCTATGTCAATTCCTCTTACGGAATTGTCCCAATCTCTGGGAGAGTTTCAAAGGATGGATTGAACTCGCAAATCCCCCTCACCTAAGAACAACATTGAAAATATTCCTGTGCGGATGGGTGAGAGAGATGACATACGCAACATTATTGTGCCTTTGATCCACAAGGCATATAATGAAGTCCAAGTCATAGTGGATGGTGGAGTAGGTGTAAATATCCTATCAAAGGAGCTCTACGAAGAATGGGGTGTCCCACTAATGCAAAAGGCTAATTTCAACATACACCTTGCCGATGATTCACGGGTTAAACCCTTGGGGACAGTGAATGGTGTGTCCACAAAGATCGCAGGAGTCCGCTTTTCCCTTCAATTCACAATCTTGGATCTCCCCAAAAAATCCTATGAAATCTTACTGGAACATCCTTGGTTACGGGAAGCGTCAGTCCTCCATGACTGGGGAACTGATAGACTGACAATCCAGAATCGAGACACTGCAGTCAGGGTGAATGTGGGGATAGGAGCTATTAAACCAATTGTGCCTAGAGCATTGGATGACACATCTTCCACGACAATCTCAAGCAAATCAGCTCCCTTGCAATAGCATGCCATAGCAGGTGACTCACAAAGCAATGTCAATAACTGGATACAAACATTGGCAACCATCGATAATTTCCATTCATTAGACCCCATCTTTTCACAAATCAATGCTAATGCGCTACAGATAGATCCTCCACTCCAACATGAAGAACCAATCGATCCAGAGATGCTATTCTTTATGGCTGACCTCGAGTGGGATAATGAAACTAAAGAAGGTACCAATACCAATGATGACTCAGATTTTCCTTGGGACCTTGAGATAGAGGCTGCGAATGCTGAAATTGAAGATCAAATCTTTGATAATGACTTAGCCATTATGCATGCCCTAATGGCAGTCGAGCTCCCAAAAGTTGAACCTCCGTGGTTGAATAACAGCAGAAGATAGCGCAAGAAAATTGAAGGAGGAAATCACAGAAAAGCCAAGGCCAAGCACTTCAATGAATTTGAACGAGTCTAATCAAGGATCATCAAATTGTAGCTTGCAAAGTCAGCTCCCTCAAAATCAAAACCACCTCCTCTTGAATGGTCCCCTGAGGGACTGGAAGGAGTATGTGCAACACATGAACCCTTACTTGGAAACACCTTACCAGTGGAAAAGTTACCCCACGGTTCCCAATGTAAGAAGTTTCGGAAATATAAGCCACATGTGCGGATGAAGCTCGATCAAGTGACTTCAAAAAAAGAAAGAAAAGAAGAGCCTAACAAATTAATAAATGCAACTATGCCACCCAGTACACATGACACATGTTAGGCTAGTTCAACCCCATCAGAGGCCGACCTTCGAGAAGTGCCAGAATACTTCAAGAATTATACAAGTGGTAGTGCGCCAATAGCAATGCCAAGACCACTCAGAGAATCTGAAGTTCAAGAAACTGATAGCATTGGAGAAACTCCAATCTATAAGGGACTAGCAAAAACATGCACAATAAACCTCGCCCTTGAAGGGGAGGAAGAAAAATTGGTTTTCATTGGGAAACAGCTTCGTCAAGAAGATGAAACCAAACTCAAAGAACTCCTAATGGAATACCATGACTGCCTAGCATGGTTATACAAAGAGATGAAAGGAATTCCACCAGAAGTGGCAGTACACACGATACCTATAAGGGAAGGTGCTCACCCTAAGGTATGTGGACCTTATCGCACAAATCCTAAATATGGGACCATGGTTTATGATGAGCAACTCCTAGATGCTGGATTCATCTAAGAGATAGACACACTGATTGGGTTTCACCCATTGTCATTGTACCTAAATGCAACAAGAAGCTCAGAATATGCGAAAACTTAAAAAATGTGAATGCCGCCACAATTAGGAATCACTATCCCCTACCCTTAACAGAAACACTGTTGGAAAAGGTGGCAGGATCCGAAATATATAGCTTCTTGGATGGCTTTAGTGGCTATAACCAAGTACAAATTGCTCCTCAAGACCAATTAAAAACAACATTTGCTATAGAATGGGGTATTTTTGCATATAGAGTCATGCCATTCGGCCTTTGTAATGCCCTGGCCACATTCCAGCGAGTCATGTTCACAGCTTTCAAGTCATTTTTGAATAAGTTTTTACAGGTGTTCTTGGATGATTTGTGCATCCATTCAAACAAACAGGACCACTTCAAATGTCTTGAAGAAGTACTAATCAAATGCAGGGAGTATGGCATCTCCCTAAATCCAACAAAATGCCAGTTCATGGTCACCCACGGAGTTGTTTTGGGACACATCGTCTCTCAACATGGGATTGCAACTGACATGGACATCAAAATCATCGTGGAATCACCTCCTCCTACAAATTCCAAAGGTGTACAGGTCTTTATGCGACACGCCGGCTATTATAGAAGATTTATATTGCGGTATGCCATGATAGCTAGACCACTTTATAAATGATTAGTGGAGTTCTTATGGACCGAAGAGTGCGACCAAGCCTTTGAGCTTTTAAAGTGGCGCCTAATCATAGCACCCATCCTTATATCTCCCAATTGGGATATTGATTTTCATGTACATACTGATGTATCCAAGTATGCAATTGGGAGTGTGCTTTGTCAACGTGGTGAACATAAGAAAGACTACCCCTTCTACTTCGCCAGTCGACAACTCAATGATGCAGAGATTAACTATACAACCACAGAAAGAGAAGCTCTAGCAATGGTGTATAGTGTAATGAAATTTCGGCACTATCTATTGGCAAATGATTTTGTCTTCTACACCGACCATCAAGCATTGCTTTATCTTGTGAACCGGCCGTATACAACAGGAAGAATAACCAGATGGCTCCTCTTGCTTCAAGAATTCAACTTCAAAATCATGGTCTGCAAAGGTGCCCAACACTACATTGCCGATCACATGTCTCGAGTCAAGTCAAGAAAAGAAGCCATTGGATTAGAAGATGACTTACCAGATGCCACACTATTTCAAATAGATGCTATTCCAGAATGGTGTGGAGATATCATTGGGTATTTGATGGTAGGCAGACCACCCCCTGACATGAAAGGAGTAGATGTCAGAAAATTGATTCTAAAAGCTGTACCCTATCAACTCATTGCAGGAAGATGGGCAAGGACTAGATATTAAGAAGATGTGTAATGCCTCATGAGATCATGCCAATCTTGAGTGAAGTCCATGAAGGCATTGCTGGAGGACACTTCCAAGGGGAAGCCACAGCAAAAAAAGTTCTCCTCGCAAGCTACTGGTGGCCAACACTATTAGACCTCTACACCTTCTACATAGTACATTGGGTACTGTGCTTCATACTCAAATAACGAGTCTACTTCCTCAACTTGTAATTGATGTATTGGAACTACCTGAGGAGCTAGGTTTGGTGCTCTTAGATATGGTCGTGGATATGGATTCATGAGGAGTTGTGGGACTTGTGTCCAAACGGGTACACGATTTAGCCTCAGAGCTGGGGGCACTTGTGCAAGTGCCGGTTGCCTGTATACTAGCATGGGTGCTACTTGGTATTGTTGAGGTTGAGGCGGGTTGTCGCGCATGTTGAAGATGTTGTTGAGATATCGAGCTCCACTCGTGATATGCCAGGGTGACCGTTGTGCATTTATGTCACCGACTTGTTAGCTACAGATGCAGTTGGTGCACCGCCCATGAATAATAGATGGATGATAGCTATCTTTATGTACTCTAGTTGGCTCAGTTAGTATGCCACCTTAGTTAGCTGAGTTTGGTTTGAGACCTACGTATAGGGTTCATCTATCCTTTTGTACTTAGACTTCTTTTTGGCTTTCACAACTCAGAAGAGGAAAATTGTTTTCAGCCTCCACCTTTATGTGTATTCCCCCATTGTGTATGTGAGAAAGCCATAAGTGAGACTCCTTCCTTCTCTCTCACTCTCTTCACATGGTATTAGAGCCTGGTTCGTGGTAAGGAGTTCAAGAAAGCAAACCAAGTTCATGGTGTCCTGGTAAGAGGACTAGTGTTGCTTTCCTTTTTTGAGTTTGGGAGCAAATCTCTACAGGTAGCACAGCCGGAAAGTGCAAGAGTGCACTGTCTCAGATTGGGATGCCCTTCACGGTGTGGCAAGAGGGCAGTATATGCGAGGCCATTTTGGGGCCCATTTTGGTGGTGGAAGTTTCGATGACATTATTTTTTGATTCGAGGCCATTTCGGGGCCCGTTTTGTGGCAGAAGTTTTCCGCAGGCACTAGACTAGCGCCCTGTTTTTGTTGTGCAACCACTATTCTGTAAGTCAGTGAAAAGTTGCCGTAGAAATTGCATTGTATGCCTATGCGCAGAGATATTGGGCATGAGAGAATCATTCGTATTGCCTGTTGATACATAATCGTCACTAGTAAGTGACTGTGACAGAATATTTTGCAGTGTTCTATAATGGCATCTAATTCTCTTCCATAGATTATCACTGAAAAGCTTAATAAGAACAACTTCCAAGCATGGACGTTTAGAATGATAAATTTCCTTATGGGAAAAGGCTATTGGGAGTTCATTAGTGGAGCTGAAGAAGAACATGTTCTTCCTAATGTTCCCAACCAATAGGAAATGCAGGCATTTAAAGGCTAGCATGAGAGAGCCAGAAAAGTTATGTACTGGTTGTCTATCAGTATTTCAAATTCTATGGTTGTGCATATTCAGGATGCAAGCATGCCGAAGGAGGCATAAGATACTTTGGCAAAAATGTATAGCACAAATACGCAAGCCAGGAAAATGTAGCTCAAGTAGGAGTTGCATAATGTGCAGAGAGAAAATATGAGCATTAATGACTACCACATGAAGGTGAAGAAGATTGCATATGCATTTGCTTCCATTGGGTCACCAGTGGAAAATGATAATTTAGTTTCTGTTACCTTGAATGGTCTAGGGAAGGATTATGCACAGTTCTGGACATCCATTGCCGTCCATGAGAATTTTCCTGATTTTGAGGAGTTGATTGCTCTTCTAATTTTTGAAGAGTAGAGAAATGGTGGTGCATCTTCTTCAGGAGGAACTTCAAAAGAAACTGTCTTCTACTCAAATGCTAGAAGAGGTAGAGGCAGAGGTAGAGGAGGCCGATCTCGAGGCTATGGCAGAAATCAGAATATGTAGCAAATTCAAGAAAACAAGTCCTATGGAGGAGGACATGGTAACTTTAGAGGCAGGGGGAGCCAAAGAGGTCGTGGTGGATGGCAGAGAGGCCAAAATGCAAATAGCAATGTTGAATGCTACTCCTGTGGTAAGATGGGTCATATGGTTAAAGACTGCTATAAAAAGCAGAATGACATCATGACTGGAAAATTGTAGCAAGGCAATTATGCATCCTCTAGTAGACAGGGTGATGACAGAAATGAGCATCTATCTATGGTGCAGCACATGAGCCCCACATGACCAATTCTTTGACAAGTGGGGAGGGGGAGGGGGTGGTCGAGATGGAGCGGGGAGGGGGGGAGGGGGTGGTGGAGATGGAGGGGGTGGTGGAGATGGAAGGGGGAGGGGGTGGTGGAGATGGAGGGGGAGGGGGTGGTGGAGATGGAGGGGGGAGGGGGTGGTGGAGATGGAGGGGACAGGGGAGGGGGAAGGGGGTAGTAGAGATGGAGGGGGGAGGGGGTGGTGGAGATGGGGGGGGGGGGGAGGGGGAATGGGGTGGTGGAGATGGAGGGGGGAGGGGGTGGTAGAGAGTGAGAGAGAGAAATAGAGAGAGAGTGAGAGAGTAAGAGAGAAAGAGAAAGAGAGAGAGAGAGAGAGAGAGAGAGAGAGAGAGAGAGAGAGAGAGAGAGAGAGAGAGAGAGAGGGAGGGAAAGAGAGAAAGAAAGAGAGAGAAAGAAAGAGAGAGAGGGAAAGGGGGAGGTGGTGGTGGTGGAGATGGAGGGGGGAGGGGGGGAGGGGCTGGTGGAGATGGAGAGGGTGGTGGAGATGGAGGGGGGAGGGGGTGGTGGAGATGGAGGGGGAGGGGGTGGTGGAGATGGAGGGGGATAGGGGAGGGGGAAGGGGGTGGTGGAGATGGAGGGGGGAGGGGGTGGTGGAGATGGAAGGGGGGGGGACGGGGAATGGGGTGCTGGAGATGGAGGGGGGAGGGGTGTGAAGATAGTGGGAGAGAAGGAAGGAGTCTCACTTACGGCTTTCTCACATGCACAATGGGGGAATACACACAAAGGTGGAGGCTGAAAACAATTTTCCTCTTCTTAGTTGTGAAAGCCAAAAGAACTCTAGTACAAAGAAATAGAAGAACCCTGTATGTGGGTCTCAAACCAAACTCAGGTAACTAAGGTGGCATACTAATTGAGCCTAGAACTAGAGTACATAAGGATAGTTATCATCCAGCTATTATTTATGGGCAGTGTACCAACCACATCTGTAGCTAACAAGTCGGTGACATAAATGCACAACGGTCACCTTGGCATATCATGAGTGGAGCTCGATATCTCAACACTCCCCCTCTAGCTCAATCCCAATTCCTGCACACCATCTCTGAACTTGTGCAGCTTCTCTGCGCCCAATGCCTTCGTGAATATGTTAACTACCTGATCCTCTATGCTGACATAAACTAGATCAATGAGACCTAGTAAAACCTTCTCCCCACACATAGTGATAATGCACCTCTATGTGCTTTGTTCTAGCATGATAGACTGGGTTATTTGCCAAGTGTATACTGCTCATGTTGTCACAATAAATGACAACTGGCCCATCTGTAGACTAATGCATATCATAAAGTAGCTTATGCAACCGAGCTACCTCACATGTAGCCATTGCTGCACCCCTGTACTCAGCCTCTGTGCTCAACAAGGCAATTGTAGGCTATTTCTTGCTGCTCCGGGGAGGGGGAAGGGGTGGTGGAGGTAGAGATGGAGGGGGGAGGGGCTAGTGGAGATGGAGGGGGGAGGGGGAAGGGGTGGGGGGAAGGGGGAGGGGGTGGTGGAAATGGAGGGGGGAGGGGGAAAGGGTGGTGGAGATGGAGGGGGGTGGGGGTAGGGGGAAGGCAGTGGTGGAGATGGAGGGGGGAGGGGGAAAGGGTGTTGGAGATGGAGGGGGGAGGGGCGAGGGGGAGGGGGAGGGGGAGGGTGGAGATGGAGGGGGGAGGGGGAAAGGGTGTTGGAGATGGAGGGGGGAGGGGGAGGGAGACAGGGTGGGGGTGGTGGAAATGGAGGGGGGAGGGGGTGGTGGAGATGGAGGGGGAGGGGGTGGTGGAGATGGAGGGGGGAGGGGGTAGGGGGAAGGGGGTGGTGGAAATGGAGGGGGAGGGGGGAGGGGGAAGGGGGTTACAGAGAGCACTCCCAAGGGTTACAAACACAGAAGATTGCTCTTCTATAATTGGTTGAGGACTCGAGGGTACCAAGCAAAGTTCTACACAAGTGTTTCCAAAAAATCTCCTATAGCATGAGGACATCTCTACTTAGCCCTACTTCTAAACAAAAAAGTCAGACAGGTAAAAGGACCCCTTGGTTCTTAAGCTGGACTATTCAAAGTTCACAAAAGCTTTAAACCTTGGGGTTATGTCTTCAAGCTTGTCTTTGCAATCCTGGAGCTCTTCTTCTTTGTGAATTAGTGTGAGTCGAGCTTGTGCCATTACCTTCGTCTGCTGAGCATGTGTAGGGGTTAAGGAGTTATAGTAGGTTTGTAGGATTACTATTGCTTGTACTGCCTCTGCTGTCAGTTGTGTTTGACTTTGGTGGAGGTTGGAGGTGGCATCCCTCACTGCCTTCTCTTGAGCTTGGAGAGCTTGGTTCATGCGCACTTCTTCTACCTCCTTCTCATCTATCTGCACCCGAAGTGCCTTGAGCTCTATGGCAATTGCTTGTAATTGGTCTTCAATTTCTGTTGTAGTTTGTTTGTCGACCAATTCTCTTTCATATTCTTCCTTGGCTAAGCTAGTGAATAGTTCGAACATTTGGATCATTTGGCTAGCTTGATGTTGGAGAATGACAAACAGTGATGAGGACTGGCAATACTGCTGATACAAGTGGTGCCCATGTAGCCATCCTGAATGACATCGAAGTGTGTGAGTGCACGTGACATAGTAGCTACGTAGGGACTAGCTATATGATTTTTTTTTAATGCTAGAATTTCATAGGGTAGCTAGAACTCAGGCATCACTTCTGAGCCCTAGGTTAAAATCGATTGATGCTACCTATATGTGTGAAGATGTACATATGCAAGTGAGTGCTTGTGATACAATCTAATCCTAACTAAGGAAGACTTTGGTTTCCCAAATCTTCATTCTTGTTGGGGATGGCTTGCGTGTAGAAGTAGTAGCGCTTTAGTCGGCTCCCATTTATTGTTGTGTTGAATTGGACTCCATCCAATGTTTCTAGTAGCACAACTTCGATGGGATTCATCTTTTTTTTACTTGGTAGGGTCCTTGACCTAGATACTTCAATTTCCCCTTGTGTACTTTGGCATTGTATAAGACGACCAAGTCACCTTCCTTGATGTCTTTAGCTTTAAGATTTCTGTCAAACCATGCCTTTCTTCTGCATTCTTCTATTGTCATGGCTGTTGAGATATCGAGCTCCACTCGTGATATGCCAGGGTAACTGTTGTACATTTATGTCACCAACTTGTTAGTTGCAGATGCAGTTGGTACACCGCCCATGAATAATAGCTGGATGATAGCTATCTTTATGTACTCTAGTTAGTGGCTCAATTAGTATGCCACCTTAGTTAGCTGAGTTTGGTTTGAGACCCACATATAGGGTTCACCTATTCTTTTGTATTTAGAGTTCTTTTCGCTTTCACAACTAAGAAGAGGAAAACTGTTTTCAGCCTCCACCTTTGTGTATATTCCTCCATTGTGTATGTGAGAAAGCTGCAAGTGAGACTCCTTTCTTCTCTCCCACTCTCTTCACATGGTATCAAAGCTCAGTTTGTGGTAAGGAGCTTAAGAAAGCAAACCAAGTTCTCGGTGTCCTAATAAGAGGATCAATGTTGCTTTCCTTTTTTTTTCGAGTTTGGGAGCAAATCTCTGTAGGTAGCACAGCCGAAAAGTGCAAGAGTGCACTGTCTCAGATTGGGACGCCCTTCGTGGTTTGGCGAGAGGGCAGTATATGCTACGGGGCCATTTCGGGGCCCATTTTGGTGGCAGAAGTTTTCCACAGGCACTCAAGAAAGTGCCCTGTTTTTGCTGTGCGACCACTATTCTGCAAGTCAGTGAAAAGTTATCGCAAAAATTACATTGTATGCCTGTGCATAGAGATATTGGGAGTGACAGTATTATTCTTATTGCCTGTTGATGCATAATCATCACTAGGAAGTGAATGTGTGGTCAAACACCACTCTCGTCAGTTTTGCAGATTTGCCCTTGTGAGGTAGAAGTTGTGTTTTTTTGCAGTGACAGAATATTATGCAATGTTCTGTAATGGCGTCTGATGCTCTTTCTTAGATTGTCACTGAAAAGCTTGACAAGAACAACTTCCAAGCATGGAACTTTAGAATGACGAATTTCCTTAAGGGAAAAGGCTATTCGAAGTTCATTACTAGAGTTAAACAAGAACCAGTTATTCCTAATGTTCCCAATCAACAGGAGTTGCAAGAATTTAAAGGATGGCATGAGAGAGCCATAAAAGTTATGTATCAGCTGTCTATCAGTATTTCAAATTCTATGATTGTGCATATTCAAAGCACACCGAAGGAGGCATGGGATACTTTGATAAAAATGTATAGCACAAATATGCAAGCCAAGAAAATGCAGCTCAAGGAGAAGTTGCATAATATGTAGAGAGACAATATGAGCATCAATGACTACCACATGAAGGTGAAGAAGATTGTAGATGCACTTGCTTCTATTAGGTCGCCAGTGGAAGATGATGATTTAGTTTCTGTGACCTTGAATGGTCTAGGAAAGAATTATGCACAATTCCGGACATCCATTGCCATCCATGAGAATTTTTTTGATTTTGAGGAGTTGATTGCTCTTCTAATTTCTGAAGAGCAGAGAAATGGTGGTGCATCTTCCTCAGGAGGAACTTCAAAAGAAGCTGTCTTCTACTCAAATGCTAGAAGAGGTAGAGCTGACCGATTTTGAGGTTGTGGTAGAAATCAGAATATGCAGCAAATTCAAGAAAACTAGTCCTATGGAGGAGGACGTGGTAACTTTAGAGGCAGGGGGAGCCTAAGTGGTCGTGGTGGATGGCAGAGAGGCCAAAATGCAAACAACAATGTTGAATGCTACTACTGTGGTAAAATGGGTCATATGGTTAAAGACTGTTATAAAAAGCAGAATCACAGAATTGTAGCAAGGCAATTATGCATCCTCTTGTAGATAGGGTGATGATAGAAATGAGCATCTATTTATGGTGCAGCACATGATCAATTTTGTGACAAGTGCAGAAGAAAGCAATGATGTGTGGTATGTTGACTTATGTGCATCAAACCACATGACAGGTCATGCAGAATGGATACAGGATATAAGGAAAATGGAAAGACCAAGATTTGTGGAGACTGGTGATGATACTACACATCCTATTGTGCAGATTGGTAAAATTTCTTTGTCTATGTAGCATGGAAAAAAGAAATACTTGTCTGATGTATTTCATGTCCCGAATATCACCAAGAACCTGATTTCTGTTAGTCAAATGGTTGAGCAGGGCTTGCAGGTTAGATTTAATCCTCATGGATGCTTTGTTGAGGATATGAAAAATAAAGGTTGCTTGATAGCAAAAGGGAAGAAGAAGGGAAGGATGTTTACATTGGATGTAGACATGCCTGAATTGAGTGCAGCAATGTTTGCACATGGGATCGGTGTAGTTACAGATATTGATATCTGGCATAAATGCATTGGTCATGTTAATGTACAGCGACTTAAATTAATGCATGCCTAAAATATTGTTGCAGGATTGCCTAAGTTTGAGGTTGCAAAAATGCATAAGGTACGTGAAGCTTGTCAATTTGGAAAATAGGCAAGGAAACCATTTCCTAGGCATGTTCAAGATAGTAAGAGGCCATTGGAATTAATCCATTCTGATGTGTGGACTACTAAACCTCCATCTATTGGAGGCTGTCATTATTTTGTCACTTTTATTGATGACTACAGCAAAAAAGTTTGGGTGTATTTTATGAAAAAGAAAAGTGAAGTGTTTGGGCATTTCAAAGCTTTTAAAGCTATGGTTGAAAAAGAAACAGGCCTGCAAATAAAATGCCTAAGGTCAGTTGGAGGGGGAGAGTACCTCTCAAATGAGTTTGCAAGTTTCCTGTAGGAGCATGGCATAAAGCAACAATATTCATGCAGTCATACCCCACAACAAAATGGACTTGCAGAAAGGAAAAACTAGCATATTCGAGAGGTATCTCGTGCCATGCTCAATGAAAAAGACCCGCCATATTATTATTGGGCTGAAGCAGTTGCTACAATATTCTACATAATGAGCAGGACTCCACTGTAGCAATACATGGTATGACACCAGAGGAGAGGTATACTGGTAGAAAACCAAATATTTCTCATTTGAAAGTTTTTGGTTGCATTGCCTATGTTCATGTGCCAGATGAGTTGAGATCCAAGTTGGATCCAAAAGCTAAGAAGTGCATCTTTATTTGTTATTCTCTACAGCAGAAAGGGTATAGATGCTATAACCCTTCTACTTGTAAGTTTACAGTGTTGTTTTTTATGAGACGAGCAGTTGGTATAAACCAGTAAATGTGATTGATGGTGTAGATGCACAAAATGGTAATGCTGCACATAATTCATAGCAGCAATCACAAAATATTAATGGACCTGCAGTGCCCTTTAGCAATGATTCACATACTTCACCATGGACAGGTAGATTGAGATCAGGAGGATCTCCTCAAAGCAATGCAGATAGTGGTATGCAAGTATCACGAAAAGGAAAAGAGAAAGTAGATCAGCCCATGGTTGATGTGAATGCAGGTCACTCTTATGTGGATGGTGAATCCAGTGGCTCAGAACAGAGCCTTGATGATGAGTTGGGTATTCCTTCTGTTGTTACACCTGAAGTAAGGAAGACAAGGGATGTTTTGAGAGCACCTAGTAGTGAGCCTATTTTGCATAGGTCTACAGAGCTAGGTATCTTGTGGATAGGCTGAAATATGATAGATTTTCAGCCATTCACTATGCCTATATGGTCAAAGTGATACATGAGCTAGAACCCACTTCTTTTGAGCAAGCCATGGGAAAAGAAAAATGGGAGAAAGCCATGGATGAAAAAATGGATGCCTTCGAAGTAAATGCTACATGGGAATTGGTGGCTTTGCCTAAAGACAATAATGCAATTGGCTATGAGTGGGTTTATAAGATGAAGCACAATGCATATGGTTCTATGAATAGATACAAGGCAAGATTAGTTGTCAAGGGGTATGCACAAACATAGGGCATTGATCATGAAGAAACCTTCAGTCTGGTTGCAAGGATGGCAACTGTAAGAGCAGTCATTGCTATGGCTCCATCAAAGAGATGGTCTTTACATCAGATGGATGTAAAGAATGCCTTCTTGCATGGTGATTTGCAAGAAGAGGTCTTTATGGAGTAGCCACCAAGTTATGTTCATGATGTTCATCCTGAGTTTGTTTGCCGGTTGAAGGAAGCCTTGTATGTCTTGAAGCAAGCACCTAGAGCATGGTCTGACAAGATAGGACAATATCTTGTCACTATTGGCTTTCAGATTTCCAAGGCAAATTTCTCACTTTATGTGAGAAAAATAGAGAAAGGTATTATGATGCTTGTAATTTATGTTGATGATTCGGATCATCACAGGTGATAGTGATGAAGATATCCTTCATGTGAAAATGCTACTGAAGTAGAAGTTTGAGATGAAGGATTTGGGAGAGTTGCGTTACTTTTGGCTCTTACAGAGGTAGTATGAAGGATTTGGGAGAGTTGCGTTACTTTTGGCTCTTACAGAGGTAGTATGAATTGGATGATAGGCTCTAAGCCTATTTCAGTTCCTTTGGAGCAGAATGTTAAGTTGAGCGCAGATGCAGGTGAGCTTCTGGAAGACCCTACTATGTACAAACGCATAGTAGGAATTTTGATGTATATGACTATTAGCAGGCCATATTTGAGCTATGTTGTTGGTTTGGTAAGTCAGTTTATGCAGGCTCCAAGGAAACCACATCTGGATGCGGCTAGACGCATACTGAGGTATGTGAAGTCCACATTGCTTTTTCTATGGATGACCATAAAGCCAGACAAGAGTTCTTGGATTACCTCATTGACAATATGTGTGCCTCTATCTGACACAATTTCAATGGGGCATCTGAATCAGGTGATTACATTTTCATATAAGAATCTTGCTATGCTTCTGGCATCTGCCTTTCTGACTACTTTAGCTTCAACCCATTTTGTAAAGTAATCAGTGGCCACAATGATGTAGCGTGCCTATGTTCCTTTTGCTCTACTGGATGGATGGGACCCACATAGTCAATCCCCCATTTTTCAAATGGTTTTTGTGCAACAACTATTGTCAGGGGATTGAAGCCTTTGTGTTATGGTTTAGTAGTCCGTTGGCATACATCACAGCCTTTTACATATTCATAGGCATCTGCCCACAATGTTGGCCACTAGTAGCCTGCGAGGAGGACTTTTCTTGCTGTGGCTTGCCCTTGGAATTTTCCTCTTGCAATGCCTTCATGGACTTAACTTAGGATTGGCATGATCTCATGAGGAATTACACATCTTCTTAATACTTGGTCCTTGCCCATCTTGTACAGTTGTCCTGCAATGAGTTGATAGGGTGCAGCCTTTAGAATTAGTTTTTTGGCATCTACTACTTTCATTTTCGGGGGTGGTCTTCCTATCATTTAGTACCCAATGATATCTCCATACCACTCTGGAACATCATCTATTTGAAATAGTGTGGCATTTGGTAAGTCATCTTCTACTCTAGTGGCTTCTTCTCCCGACTTGACATGAGACATGTGATCGGCAATGTAGTGTTGGGCACCTTTGCGAACCACTATTTTGAAGTTGAATTCTTGAAGCACGAGGAGCCATCTGGTTATTCTTCCTGTTGTACATGGACAGCAATTCACAAGATAAAGTAATGCTTGATGGTCGGTGTAGAAGACAAAATCATTTGCTAGTAGATAATGCCAAAATTTCTTAGCACTATACACCATTGCTAGGGCTTCCCTTTCTGTGGTGGTATAGTTGATATCTGCATCATTGAGTGGCCGACTCACGAAGTAGAATGGGTAGTCTTTCTTATGTTCACCAGGTTGACAAAGCACACTCCCAATTGCATAATTGGATCCATTAGTATGAACATGAAAATCAATATCCCAATTGGGAGATATAAGGATGGGTGCTATGATTAGGCGCCACTTTAAAAGGTCAAAGGCTTGGTCACACTCTTTTGTCCATAAGAATTCCACTAATAATTTGTAAAGTGGTCTAGCTATCATGGCATACTATAATATAAATCTTCTATAATAGCCGGCATGTCCCATAAAGACCTGTACACATTTGGAATTTGTAGGAGGAGGCAATTCCATGATGATTTTCATTTTGTCCATGTCAATTGTTGCAATCCCATGTTGAGAAACAATGTGTCCCAAAAAAACTCCGTGGGTGACCATGAACTAGCATTTTGTTGGATTTAGGGAGATTCCATACTCCCTACATTTGATTAGTACTACTTCAAGACATTTGAAGTGGTCTTTTTTGTTTGAATGGATGCAAATCATCCAAGAACACCTGTAAAAACTTATTCAGAAATGACTTGAAAGCTGTGAACATGACTTGCTGGAATGTGACCGGGGCATTACAAAGGCCGAATGGCATGACTCTGTATGCAAAAATACCCCATTCTGTAGCAAATTCTATTTTTGATTGGTCTTTAGAAGAAATTTGCACTTGGTTATAGCCGTCGAACCCATCCAAGAAGCTATATATTTCGAAACCTGCCACCTTTTCCAATATTATTTCTGTTAAGGGTAGAGGATAGTGATCCCTAATTGTGGCGGCATTTACATTCTTTAAGTTTACGCATATTTTGAGCTGGTTGTTGCATTTAGGCACAATGACAATGGGCGAAACCCAATCAGTGTGCTCTATCTCATAGATGAATCTGGCATCTAGGAGTTTTTCTAGCTTGTCATAAACCATGGTGCCATACTTAGGATTTGTGCGATAAGGTCCACATACCTTAGGGTGAGCACCTTCTCTTATAGGTATCGTGTGTACTGCCACATTTGGTGAAATTTCTTTCATCTCTTTGTATGACCATGCTAGGTAGTCACGGTATTCCATTAGGAGTGCTTTGAGTTTGGTTACATCTTCCTGTCGAAGCTGGTTCCTAATGAAAACCAGTTTTTCTTCCTCCCCTTCAAGGGCGAGCTTTATTGTGCATGTTTTTGCCGGTCCCTCATAGATTGGAGTTTCTCCAATGTTATCGGTTTCTTGAACTTCAGATTCTCTTAGTGGTCTTGGCATTGTTGTTGGTACATTGCCACTTTTGTAATTCTTGAAGTACTCCGACACTTCTCAAAGATCGTCCTCTGATGGTGTTGAACTAGCTTGACATGTGCCATGTGTACTAGGTGGCATAGAACTTCATTTATCAATTTGTTAGGCTCTTTTTGACTTTCTTTTTCTGAAGTCTCTTGGTTGAGCTTAATCTACACATGTGGCTTATATTTTTGAAACTTCTTATGTTGGGAATTGTGGGGTAACTTTTCCCCTAGTAAGGTGTTCCCAAGTAAGGGTTCATTTGCTATGCATACTCCTTCTAGTCCCTCAGGGGACCATTCAAGAGGCCGTGGTTGAGGGAGCTAGCTTTGCAAGATACAATTCAACGATCCTTGTTTGGACTCATTTGAATTCATTGAAGTGTTCGGCCTTGGCGTTTTTGCGATTTCCTCCTTTAGCTTTCTTGCGGGATCTTCTGCTATTATTCAACTTTGAAGGTTTAACTTTTGGGAGCTCGATTGCCATTAGGGCATGTAGAATGGCTTAGTCATTATCAAAGATTTGATCTTCAATTTCAGCATTCTCAACCTTAGTTTCAAGGTCCCAGGGAAAATCGGAGTCATCATTGGTATGGGTACCTTCTTCAGGTTCATTATCCCACTCGAGGTCAGCCATAAAGAATGGCACCTCTAGATCGATTGGTTCTTATGTGTGAGTGGAGGATCTACCTCTATCACCTTAGCATCTATCTGTGAGAAGATGGGGTCTAATGAATGGCAGTTTTTGATGGTTGCCAATGTTTGTATCTAGTTATTTACATTGCTTTGTGAATCACCTACTATGGCATGTTATTGTAGGGGAGTTGATTTGCTTGAGATTGTCGTTCAAGATGTGTCATCTAATGCTCTAGGCACAATTGGTTTTATAGCTCTTGTCCCCACATTCATCCTGACTGTGGTATCATGATTTTGGATTGTCAGTCTATCAGTTCCCCAATCATGGAGGACTGATGCTTCTCGTAACCAAGGACGTCCCAGTAAGATTTCATAGGATTTTTTGGGGAGATCCAAGATTGTGAATTGAAGGGAAAAGCAGACTCTTGCGACCTTTGTGGACACGCCATTCACTATTCCCAAGGGTTTAGCCCGTGAATCATAGGCAAGGCATATGTTGAAATTTGCCTTTTGCATTGGTGTGAGACCCCATTCATCATAGAGCTCCTTAGATAGGACATTTACACCTGCTCCACCACCCACGATGGCTTGGACTTCATTATATGCCTTTGTATCAAAGGCACAATAATGTTGCATATGTCATCTCTCTCATCCATCTGCACAGGGATATCTTTGATGTCGTTCATAGGTGGAGGGGGATTTGTGAGTTTAATCCATCCTTTGAAACTCTCCCAAAGATTAGGACAATTTAGGACAATTCCGATGGGAATTAACACAGGACAACTCAGGATGCTAGAGAGTGCGGCTCCTTCAAGTTGACATGGCAGTACATTATGTTGTGGATTCCATTGTTGGAACAAAGGCTCGAGTATAGTTTCAATACTTTGTGGGGCCAAGTCATGGATTGGGTCTTGAGCTTGTTTCTTAGCCTCAATTTGAGCTTATTTCTTAGCCTCGAATTGAGCTTGTTCCTTTTGTACCCATTGTTGAAGTGCCTGAAAACGAGCCTTCTCCACTTCTGCATTTGGGTATGGAGCTTCTTTTATTTGAGGTTCACGCCACAGCTTAGTGTTGCTCACATCGGCTCGAGCACTGAAAGCTGAGAGTTCATAGATGTTGTTATGTCGTGTACCTTTACCAATGACCTTCCCTTGAAGATCCAAAATCTATGCGCCATTCTTATCGATGTGAACTTTGAGGTCCCGATCCGTGATCGCAGAAATAGACAACAAGTTCCTCTTGATATCTGGCACATAAAGAACATCAGACAACTATTTTACAACTCCATTTGACTTGAGAGCAATCGTACCTTTTCCTTTTGCTGGACATTTTGCATCATTGCTGCCTACTACTAGGATGTCATTCCCTACCAGATATAGAGAGGTATACCAATCCTTTCGACTGGTCATGTGGCATGATGCACCACTTGTTGGGATAAGTATGATCAAGGGCTTGCTCTATGGTGCATATATGCATCTAGGGGAGTCATATGTGTGTTTGTGTGTGTTGGAAAGGCACATCAAGTGCTATGATGTGTCTAGTATATGACCTAAGTGATGATGTAAGCCAAAGGCCCCCACATGGGAGGTTTCTTTGATTTAGGCCACTCCCACTGATGTAGGGGTCGATTCCCACTAATGTAGGGGCTGATTGCCACTTATTTAGGGAAGGTACTACCTTCTCCCCCTTTCTATAAGAGAGAGTCACCTCTCTCACAATCCATAATAGAGAACTACATCTTTGTTTCATTGTGCTCTCACACCTCTTTCAAGATGCATCTATTCTATCCTATGGGATTCTACACTTGGTATCAGAGCTTTAGGTTCTAGATCTAGCCTAGCCTAGCATTAGATGCTCTCTCTAGCATAAACTACTAGTTTTTCAAATCTTCTTCATCTTCTCCATTTTCCTCTTTCTTCCCCAAATTTGTGAGAGCTCAGTTCTCCCATTATATGCGATCATTGCTCAAATCCTTTGAGCTGTAGACTCCTTGTCTAAGGGCAACCCTCCAGCTGCAAGCAATTAGAAAGATTTCTCCTGTACACGCAATGCCAACACGAAGACTGCTCGTCGATCTATCACATAATGCTACCTTTGTGCTTACCCATTTGCAAATTCCTCTGAGCCCCAATTGGAGACACTACGAGCAAGCTGCTGACGAAATCTGAGCCCGTTTGGTCAAGAATTGGAGGAGAAAATGCCAAAAAAACAATCGATTTTCTCAAGCTTGGCTATGGTGACTTGGTGCAACATTGCGCTCTTTCTTAGTGGAGGACCTTCTCTGGTGTAAGGCCTTTCTTCCTGCATGAAAATCCCCTTGAATAGAGCTATGAGCTATGAGAATTGCACCCTCCAATCTACTCTGGTCTCTGTTGACAGAATTTTTTCATATTTTGGTCAAAAGGTGTTGAGTAATCACCATAAGTTTGGGGCTATTTACTACAGACTTTCATTGCTTTGATTGTACTTGAGTAGTAGAACTCAGTCATGGAGCTCATAAGTGTCCTTATACTTTGCATTTAGAATGATGACTATGTGATTCTCTTTTGATGAGTACTTGAATTGTAAAGATGACTAAGCCCAAGCAAATAGAGAAGTTGGATGGAACTAGTTTCCATACTTGGCAAACAAAAGCTAAGTTTATGCTTATGAAAAAGGAGATATGGAATGTTGTGAATGGAAAGGAAAAGAAGTCTACAAAAGAAGCAGCTAATTGGTTGATCAAAGACAAGAAGGCTCTTGCTATCATTGCTTTGAGATTAAGTGACTCATACATTCACCACACTGATGGCTTTGAAACTTCACATGAAGTTTGGGATCATCTTCTCTTAGTATTTGGTGCACAAGGGAAATGCTTCAAATATATCTTGCTCCTTTGGCTACAATTGGAAAAGGGAATGTGTTATTCCATGAAGAACAACAACAACAAAGAGAATCAAGCATTTCTTGTGAAGAAGGACTACTTCAACAACAAAGAAAATCTAGCTAAAGGAAGAACTCCATCAGCAAATGAAGAATCAAACTTTGAAAATAAAGACTATGCTTTTTAAGCACTCTCTTTTGAATTTTTGTTTATCATCACTTGGTTAAATTTTGAGGTTCTCTGCCTGGAGTAGTACTCCAAAAAAAATATCATATGTTTTGTCTTTTTTGTAACTCGCCTCTGGTCGCCATATGATGTAGACCATGTGATATGTGTTTTGTCTTTTTGTAACTCGCCTCTGGTCGCCATATGATGTAGACCATGTGATATGTGTTTTGTCTATCCCATTTTTGTGAACCTCACACCCTTGGGAACCCTTGCTAGCATGAGATCCTACCCATAGATTTATCCTTGACCACCATGAGATGGCATGAGAAACTATTAGACTAGATGTATCCTTGACACTGCAAGAGGCAAACCCTTGAGGGAGGGTATGTAGGATTTATTGCCACTTATGTAGGGAAGGTACTACCTTCTCCCCCTTTCTATAAAAGAGAGTCACCTCTCTCTCAATCCATAATAGAGAACTACATCTTTGTTTCATTGTGCTCTCACACTTCTTTCAAGATGCATCTATTCTATCCTATGGGATTCTACACCACTGTCAATAATCCAAGGTTCATCCGCAAGTACATGAACTGCCTCCGTGCAATCTCCTCAATTACTATAAACAGTTCTACTGGTACTGCCTGTGCATTGTTGCTGGACTCTTTCTTTACTCCGTTCTCCTCATCTGCAATCTTCTTCTGGCACTCATTCTGCTTGTGCCCTGCCTTGTTGCAATAGAAGCACTTGATCTTCTTCTTTCTCTTTTTCTCATCATAAGAATATGGGTTACCAGAGTCCTTACCCTCACCTTTCTTTGATCCAGCCGAGAAAGCCGAATCTTCTCCAGTCCTTGTCCTTTGACGCATCTCCTCCTCTAGAAGCATCGCGCTGAAATCCTCAAAGTTGAGGGGTGGATTTTTGTTCTCCATATTCAGCATTGTAACAAGACCATCATACTTTGGTGGGAGAATCCATATGCACCTTCGTGCTAGATTCTCGCTGGTGATGGTGATGCCAATCATAGTCATCTGATCGTGCAGATTCTTCACCCTCGTGATGAACTTCTCTGTTGTTCCAGACTCAGATAGTTTCTCGTTCACGAGTTGAGTCTCTAGATTCTGAATTCGCATCTGATTCGTGGTCTCGTACTGATTTTTCAAGACCATCCATGCGGCCTCCTCCGCTGTGGTGACATGTTGAATTAATGCCATGACAGAATCACTTACACTGCAGACGATAGAACACAGCGTATCTGCATTTCTTCTTGTCCATGCGAGAACTTGATCCGTAGTTGGTACTATATGTTGTCCTGCATTGGTTGAATTCGGTCTTGCAACTGGCTTCATGTCCACCCTAGTAGCAATATCCCAAAGCTCATATGCGCTTAGGATGGTCTTCATCTTGAACTTCCAGAGTGGATAGTTAGTGCCATCCAACTTTTCGCTTTCGCTGAATAGTGGGATTCGCAGTCTTGTGGGCTAGGCCATCTTTCACAATCTGCTCGCAAATAGAAACACACTACCAAATCTTCTTACTAGAGCCCAAGCTCTGATACCATGTAAGAAAACAATACAACGTCTGTGCTCAATAGATAATAGGATCTCATATGCAAGAGAGAAAAGCAGATAGTATGGAGAATCAAAAATTTGATTACTGTAAAACTGATACGATGGATGGTGCTACCTCCCAGCCATGCGCTCCTATGTGAGAAGCTTCAATGGCATGCTGGAAACAGTAGAGGACGGAGGCTGGATGCTAAGGAATCACAGTTGCTATAGCCAATGATGATTATGGGCTTCACGGGCTTGCTCTTATATAGCCACCAGTCGTAGTCGGTTAGACCCAATGGGGTGACCGACCCAGTTCGCCCAAAACGGCCAACTAGAGGTCGGTCCCAAAGTAGGCCACTAACCACATGATAGAACCGTGGCACAGAATAGAGCAACTAACCTACGGTCTCTGTTTGGCCCAGAGCCATCCGGGATCATCTGGGGCTCAAAACGGGCCCCACAACTCGAGAGTGGCCTGCCTCAAGAAATGCTCCGTCTACCCTTAGTACGGTCAGTCATGGGATGCCTTCCTGCACTTGCATGTGGCCTAGTTGGTAGTGTGCCAACTCTATTTGAAGCCATCCAGCCATCAGGCCACACATGGCCCCCATCTGGTGTCCAAACTAGGACCTACCAGATAACCGAGCTACTCAAATGCTTTCTCCTCATATGGGGGACCTGCAGGTAGAGTTTAGCTGGTTCCCGCGTAGTTACACGAGAGTGGAACATTGATATCTAACAACATATGATTGCACTATTGCACGAAAAAGAACATAGTGTCTTATTTGATGATGGAAGCACCCATGATTTCATTTCACAACGTTTAGTTGAAAAGTTAGGGCTCACAACCATCAAAACAAAATATAAAGTCAAATCATCTTTTCATCTTTTCAAGGATCGAATTATAATTGTTTGCAAACGTTTAAGGATCTTGAGGTGACTTTAGGTCCATTAGTTGAGAGCCGTGATTTCTTAGTTGCTCCTTTGCGTGAGCAAGATCTCATTCTAGGGATGCCTTGGTGCATCGATCATAATGCCAAACCTGATTATCTTGAACGTACCATTACCGTGACTCAAGGCACTCAGACTATGACTCTAGAATGTGACAAGAATTTTCCCTCTTGGCCTATATTGTCACATACCCAAGCTAAAAGAGCTTTGCGCAAACGTGAAAAGACATATCTGGTTATGGTCAATAACATTGAGGCTATAGTCCTCAGACTAAGAAAACTAAGCAAGAGCCTTTGGATCCTTTTCTAGCTATCTATGACGACTGCTTTATGGAAGACTTACCCCTTGACCTACCTCAATCTAGACCTGAGGATCATAAGATTGACCTTATTCCAGGTAGTGCACCACTATGTAAACCACCATATAGACACAATCCTATTGAGCAACAAGAGATTCAATTCCAAATAGAAGATCTTTTGGCTAGAGGCCTAATTCGACCTAGTAGCTCACCATTTGTTGCACCCATTCTACTTGTCAAGAAGAAAAATGAAACTTTTTGAATGTGCATCGATTATTGTGCCTTAAATAAAATCACTGTGAAAAATCGATACCCCATTCGGACAGTTGATGATCTACTCGACAAGTTGAAAGGATACACAATCTTTAGCAAGATCGATCTTAAGTCAAGATATCATCAAGTGAGAGGGATCAAGCTTGATATTTTCAAGACTGCTTTTAGAACCCAAAGTGGTCACTATGAATTTCTTGTTATGCCTTTTGGATTGACCAATGCACAAGCCACATTTAGTTGGATGATGTTCAAATCGTATCTTCCTACCCTATCAAGACTTTATGGTAGTTTTCTTTGATGATATCATGATTTATAGCAAGAGTTGAGAGGAACATGAGAAACACTTGGATCTTTTTTTCTCTCTCTTATGTGAGAACCAACAATATGCCAATCTGGAGAAAAGTTCTTTTTTCCAGCCTGAAATTGAATATCTTGGGCACATTGTTTCAGGTGAAGGCATTTAAGTAGATCCCAAGAAGGTAGAAGTGATTGTAAACTAGCCATAGCCTAAAGATATCCATGAGTTATGATCTTTTCTAGGTTTGTGTAGTTTCTATTGTAGATTTGTTAGAAATTTTGCACACAAGGCACATCCATTGACCGAACTACTGCGTAAGACTCGTGCTTTCTCTTGGGGTGAGTAGCACACTTTAGACTTTCAATGACTTAAGGGTTCAATGACACACACACCAGTTTTGATCATGCCGGACTTTACAAGACCCTTCTTTGTCATGTTTACCGATGCTAGTGGACAAGGTTTTGGGGCTGTGCTCATGCAAGATAACCATCCAATTGCATTCGAGTCACGTAAATTAAAACTAGCAGAGCTAAACTATTCCACATATGATAAAGAATTAGCCGCTGTGGTGCATGCCCTTAAACTCTAGAAACACTATCTTATGAGTTTCGAGTTACTCATTAAGATTGATCACCAGAGTCTTAGACATCTCCTTACTCATCCAGAGATCTTGGATCGGCACATTAAATGGGCTGCCTTTATTGACAACTTTAAATCGATGATCCAATATCAACTAGGCAAAGACAATGTAGTTGTCGACCTAGCATAAATAATATCTCAGTCATCGAGGGAGACCCTTTCGAGCCTATGAAGGCGGACTATCCTACTGATCGAGACTTTTCAAAAATCTGGCATAAGATTAAGCAAGCTAATAGCACCCCTATGCCCTCGTCTTTTAATCATAATGACTATCTATTCTATGAAAAGCGCTTGTGTGTCACTACACCATTTGGACGCTTGGTACTAGAAGAGGTACATCAGCCACCTGACATGGGACATTGAGGCATCGCTGCTACGTATCAGACTATAATTCAAGATTTTTTCTGGCCTAAGCTTAAAGTTGATGTTGCAACTTTTGTTGCACAATGTCTTATTTGTTAAAAAGTCAAGAGCTACAAGGGCAAATATCAAGGTTTACCTATGCCTTTACCAATTCCTAATGGCCCATGGGAGCAGATTTCTATGGACTTTATCACTGAATTTCCTACGACTAGTTCAGGTTTTGATATGATTTGGACTATCATTGATAGATTTAGCAAGCAAGCTTACTTTATTCCTTGTAAGAAGACCTTGACCGCAAATCAGGCTGCTCATTTGTTCGTTAAGCACATCTTTATACACCATGGCCTTCCAAAAGTAATTGTGTCAGACCAGGATAGTAAATTTTGTAGTAACTTTTGGACCGCACTCTTTGACAATCTTGGTACGAAGTTAGATTTTTCCACTACTTTTCATCCCAAGTCTAATGGCCAAACCGAGGTCACACAAAATACTATTTGTGACATGTTACATGCTTACGTGTCTCGTCAGCCAAGCAGCTGGGATAAATTTATACACATTACAATTTGCCTACAACAACACTAAGCACTCTGGTACAGGCAAATCTCCATTCCAAATTGTCTATGGAAAGACCATTCCTACTCCATTGACCCACCTTAAGCACCAAGTAGATGCTATTGAGTGATTGATTTACTGAAGATTTCTCTAGCATTTTGGCTACTATCAAAAAAAATATCGAGCATGCTCAAGCTGTGTATGTTGCATGTGCAAACAAGGGTAGAAAGAAAGTTGTATTTGCTGAAGGTGACCTAGTTATGTTACGTTTTGAGAAGTGCAGACTTAAGAGTGTTGAGACACACCCTGTAGTTAAGTTTGCTCCTAAATCCTATGGTCCCTTTAAAATTTTGGAGTGCATTAATGAAAATGCCTATCGGCTTGAATTACCACCCGATTGGAAAATTCATAATGCAGCTCTTGAAACCTTTCCATGGAGACCCACCAGTTCGACCTATTTTAGACGATGCACTGTTGTGTCAAGGAGAGACCCAACTCTTAGAGCTAGACCAGATCATTGATCAACAAATCACTCAAACGAGATGTGGAAACTCATATCCTGTTTATCTTCTTACATTTAAGAACCACCCTGTTGAGGATGCTAAGTGGATGCCCGATCGATATTTTCACTAGTACCCTGATTTATTGACTACTTTTTTGTCTCACAATTGAGGGCAATTGTGATTTCAAGCAAGAGGGATGTTACGAGAATTGTAATTATCCCATTAATTTAATCCTTCAGTATTTAGTTTAGTGAGATCCAGCATTTTTGTCGCACAGCTGATGCATGAGTGCTGGCTATTCCGTAGTGATGCATGTGTGCTCCTACATGGCTGGATATACGGCTGCGGCTATATGAGTGTGTAGCATTGTGTGCACCACTTATGCGATGACGGTATGTGTAGCATGTGTGCACCATCCGTATGATTTTATTCATGTGTAGCATCAGGTGCACCATGAGATGGTATGTGTCGCATGTGTGCACCATTCATCTATGATTTATTGATTTTGCATTGCTATAATAATGAAAGGTTGATTGATTGTGGTGATTAATTCCAAGGTTATCTTATGCTTGAAATATTTCATTACTATTGATCATGTGAATCTAGGGGAAGATTAATTGATCGAGCAATCTGGTAAGCATGATCTACCATATTTCGGGCACATAGGCACAAGTCCAGTGATGCGGGGATGAATAAGGCTTATGCCTAATTTTTGATATTACAAAAGCTTATGTACATATTTGAATTTTGGAATATTAGTGGCTTGGCTAAGTGTATAAACTAAAGTTAAAAAAAGCTTTATTTTTAAAAAAATCTAGCTATTCTAGAAGGTGAATGGGCTTTTTGTACAAGGGTGCATGCAGGAAAGCACCGGGGCTTTTGGTATGATTTTTGCTCAGAAGCTTTTTGAGAAATATACATAAATACATAAGAGGTGGAAGGAGAGCACCACTCCTATGGGGGGAGATTGTACCAAACACGCTTGTTCAGTCTCTTCCGTTTGTGAGTTTTGAGAGTTTGTGTGTATTTTCGAAGAGTGTTGTTGTGTTTTTCAAGAATTTACACGTTCCATGAGCGTTTCCCATCGCATTTTGTCAGTGGCAGATATATCAAGGTTGTTGTGATTGGAAATGTAGTGTTGGGCACCTTTGCGAACCATGATTTTGAAGTTGAATTCTTGAAGCAAGAGGAGCCATCTGGTTATTCTTCCTATTGCACACAGACGGTTCACAAGATAAAGCAATGCTTGATGGTTGGTGTAGAAGACAAAATCATTTGCCACTAGATAGTGCCGAAATTTCATTACACTATACACCATTGCTAGGGCTTCTCTTTCTGTGGTTGTATAGTTGATCTCTGCATCATTCAGTTGTCGACTGGTGAAGTAGGAGGGGTAGTCTTGCTTATGTTCACTAGGTTGACAAAGCACACTCCCAATTGCATACTTGGATCCATCAGTATGAACATGAAAATCAAGATCCCAATTAGGAGATATAAGGATGGGTGCTGTGATTAGGCACCACTTTAAAAGCTCAAAGGCTTGGTCGCACTCTTCAGTCCATAAGAACTCCACTAATAATTTGTAAAGTGGTCTAGCTATCATGGCATACCGCAATATAAATCTTCTATAATAGCTAGCATGTCCCATAAAGACCTGTACACCTTTGGAATTTGTAGGAGGAGGCAATTCCGTGATGATTTTGATTTTGTCCATGTCAGTTGCATGTGAAGATAGTGGAAGAGAGGAAAGGAGTCTCACTTGCGCCTTTCTCACATACACAATGGGGGAATACACACACAAGTGGAGGCTGAAAACAGTTTTCCTCTTCTTAGTTGTGAAAGCCAAAAGAACTCTAGTACAAAGAAATAGAAGAACCCTATATGTGGGTCTCAAACCAAACTCAACTAACTAAGGTGGCATACTAACTGAGCCACAAACTAGAGTAGATAAGGATAGCTATCATCTAGCTATTATTCATGGGTAGTGTACCAACCGCATCTGCAGCTAACAAGTCGGTGACATAAATGCACAACGGTCACCCTAGCATATCACGAGTGGAGCTCGATATCTCAACATTGCAATCCCATGTTGAGAGACAATGTGTCATAAAACAACTCCGTGGATGACCATGAACTGGCATTTTGTTGGATTTAGGAAGATGCCATACTCCTTGCATTTGATTAGTACTGCTTCAAGACATTTGAAGTGTCTTGTTTGTTTGAATGGATGCATAAATCATTCAAGAACACTTGTAAAATCTTATTCAAAAATGACTTGAAAGCTGTGAACATGACACGCTGGCCAAGGCATTACAAAGGATGAATGGCATGACTCTATACACAAAAATACCCCATTTTGTAGCAAATGCTAGTTTTGATTGGTCTTGAGGAGCAATTTGCACTTGGTTATAGCCACTGAAGCCATCCAAGAAGCTATATATTTCAGATCCTGCCACCTTTTCCAACACTGTTTCTGTTAAGGGTAGGGGATAGTGATCCTTAATTTTGGCGGCATTCACATTTTTTAAGTTTATGCATATTCTAAGCTTCTTGTTGCGTTTAAGCACAATGACAATGGGTGAAACCCAATGAGTGTTCTCTATCTCGTAGATGAATCCGGCATCTAGTAGTTTTTCCAGCTCGTCATAAACCATGGTGCCATATTTAGGATTTGTGCGATAAGGTCCACATACCTTAGGGTGAGAACCTTCCCTTATAGGTATCATGTGTACTGCCACTTCTAGTGAAATTCCTTTCATCTCTTTGTATGACCATGCTAGGTAGTCACAGTATTCTATTAGGGTTCTTTGAGTTTGGTTTCATCTTCTTGACCAAGCTGTTTCCCAATGAAAACCAATTTTTCTTCCTCCCCTTCAAGGGCGAGGTTTATTGTGCATGTTTTTGCCGGTCCCTCATAGATTGGAGTTTCTCCAATGCTATTGGTTTCTTGAACTTTAGATTCTCTGAGTGGTCTTGGCATTGCGATTGGCGCACTGCCACTTGTATAATTCTTGAAGTATTCCGACACTTCCCAAGGATCGGCCTCTGATGGGGTTGAACTAGCCTGACATGTGTCATGTGTACTGGGTGGCATAGTTGCATTTATTAATTTGTTAGGCTCTTCTTTTCTTTCTTTTTCTGAAGTCTCTTGATCGAGCTTCATCCGCACATGTGGCTTATATTTCCGAAACTTCTTATGTTGGGAACTGTGGGGTAACTTTTCCACGAGTAAGGTGTTTCCAAGTAAGGGTTCATTTGCTACGCATATGCCTTCCCATCCCTCAGGGGACCATTCAAGAGGCGGTGGCTCTGATTTTGAGGGAGTTGACTTTGCAAGGTACAATTCGACAATCCTTGTTTGGACTCATTCGAATTCATTGAAGTGCTCGGCCTTGGCTTTTCTACGATTTGCTCCTTCAGCTTTGTTGCGGGATCTTCTGTTGTTATTCAACTATGGAGGTTTAAATTTTGGGAGCTCGACTGCCATTAGGGCATGCAGAATGGTTGTCATTATCAAAGATTTGATCTTCAATTTCAACATTCTCAGCCTCAGTTTCAAGGTCCCAAGGAAAATCGGAGTCATCATTGGTATGGGTACCTTCTTCAGGTTCATTATCCCACTCGAGGTCAGTTGTAAAGAATGGCATCTCTAGATCTATTGGTTCTTCATGTGTCAGTGAAAGATCGACCTGTAGCACATTAGCATCTATCTATGAGAAGATGGGGTCTAGTGAATGGTAGCTGTCGATGGTTGCCAATGTTTGTATCTAGTTATTCACATTGCTTTGTGAGTCACCCGCTATGGCATGCTATTGTAGGGGAGCTGATTTGCTTGAGATTGTTGTTGAAGATATGTCATCCAACGCTCTAGAAACAATTGGTTTATTAGCTCCTGTCCCCACATTCACCTTGACTGCAGTGTCTCGATTCTGGATTGTCAGTCTATCAGTTCCCCAGTCATGGAGGACTGATGCTTCCCGTAACCAAGGATGTCCCAACAAGATTTGATAGGATTTTTTGGGGAGATCCAAGATTGTGAATTGAAGGGAAAAGTAGACTCCTACGATCTTTGTGGACACGCCATTCACTATTCCCAAGGGTTTAGCCCGTGAATCATCGGCAAAGCGTATGTTGAAATTAGCTTTTTGCATTGGTGGGAGACCCCATTCTTCGTAGAGCTCCTTTGATAGGACATTGACACCTGCTCCACCATCCACTATGGCTTGGATTTCATTATATGCCTTGTGGATCAAAGGCACAGTAATGTTGCATATGTCATCTCTCTCACCCATCCGCACAGGGATATCTTCAATGTCGTTCATAGGTGGAGGGGGATTTGTGAGTTCAATCGATCCTTTGAAACTCTCCCAGAGATTGGGATAGTTCCGTAGGAGGATTGCAATGGGAATTGACACAGGGCAACTCAGGATGCTAGAGAGTGTAGCTCCTTCAAGTTGACATGGTGGTACATTCTATTTCTCAGCCTCAAATTGAGCTTGTTCATTTTGGACCCACTATTGAAGTACCTGAAAATGAGCCTTCTCCACCTCTGCATTTGGGTATGGAGATTCCTTTATTTGAGGCTCGAGAGTTGATGTGGATGAGCTCGGCTGCTCATTGCTTGGCGGGGGTGGAGACACTTGTGCTTTCTTTTCTAGAAGTCGCTTTGGTTGGATTGGAATGTTAGGGTCCTTGGTGACCTCTTTCTGTTGGCATGTAATTACATTGACAGGTTGTGACTTTACACTTTCCGGACCTAGACTTCGATGGTCCACCCCAATGATGCCGATGGGGACATCAGGCTTAACCTCTGTTTGTTATGGGATCTTATTTTTCATGGGACAATCCATACAGGCATGTCCTATGCCACAATCTCTGCAGAGTGGTTGGAAAGTAGTTGGGCTACCACAATGATGACACTCTGTGATCCGGTGATTTTCTCCACAACCGTAGCACTTGATTGGTACTCGAAATGTATTGGGTCGTACTTGATTTGCATAAACTGGTATTAGACCCTCTGCACCTTCTACATAGTACACTGGGTACTCTACTTCATACTCAAATAACGAGTCTACTTCCTCGGCTTGTAATTGATGTATGGGAACTGCCTGAGGAGCTGGATTTGGTGCCCTTGGATATGGTTGTGGATTTGGATTCCTGAGTAGTTGTGGGACTTGTGTCCGAACGGGAACACGATTTAGCCTCGGAGCTGGGGGCACTTGTGCAAGTGCTAGTTCCCTGTATACTGGCATGGGTGTCGCTTGGTATTGTGGAGGTCGAGGCGGGTTGTTGCACATGTTGAAGATGCAACTGTTCTCATCATGGCCATTGATGACACAGATATGGCACCACAACCTTGGTGGTGGATTTGCTTGTGCAGTGATCCTGGCTCTGAGGACCGGGCACTAATTTGCTGTATGATTTAAGCAGTGTGGACACCATACATTTTCTCGCCATGGATATGTTTGATTTGATGGCTGAGACAAGTGAAGTTTTTGATCCATGGCCTGCATCATATCTTCTTTCAGCTTCAAGGTCATGGTCTCTAGGCGATCTTCATTTGATGTTTCGGCAGTGTCCTTTGATTTACCCTTTTTCGAGCACTTATCTCGTGTATTTGATCTACCATCATCACTGCTAGTGTCTGAGTCTGTCATGCCATCCTCGATGTCAATGGCTGCCGCATGAGCAACACTGAACATTTCATAGCTGCTTATCTTTTTCATATCCTTGTGGATTTTCTTTCTTAGACTTGCTATGAACCATGCCGTGAGGTACTTTACATCTGGGCATGGGTCACATTTGGCGATTAATCTCTTCATCTTTCCCAGGTATGTTCATACATCTTCTCTCTGGCCTTGTTTGATCTTGCTGAGTTGGAGAGAGGGATCATCTTGTAGCCTCTCCATTTGAAAGCGTCGTTTGAATTCGGTTTGAAGTAGGTCCCATGTGGCACGTTCTTCCACGAGAAGGTCTAAGTACCATTCTGACGCTTCATCAGTTAAGGCCATTGGAAACCAAGCCACCTTGGTTTCATGGGATTGATCGCCACCTACTCGACATGCGGCATCAAAATGCTAGAGGAATCGAGCTGGGTCTCCCCTACCATTATATTTGGGAAGTTTGAGTTTTTCCAAGGGGCATCGGCCTTGATTGTTGTTATTTCTTTGATTGAAGAAATTGTCAGCCTCTACATCGAGCTTGATATCCCCATCATTGTCATGACAGCGTCCAACCATATTGGGGCGTGGAGGAGTTAGAGAAAGTGGTTGAATCTCAGGGGGGGATTCGGGGTAGAGGATTGGCAGGGGCGGTTGTTGCAGCGGACTTATATGCGGATGTGGATGCTAATGGGTCAATTACTCGAATGCTTTTTCTCATTTATGGTATTCACATGTAGGCCATTGTGTAAAATGCTTCCAAGGGAGAATAAATTACCGACCTCAAGAGATATGGCAAGGCAACATGTGACCTCTCTTGGAGTATTAGATTACAAGCGCATCCATGCATGCGTCAACGATTGCGTTTTGTTTTGTGGACAACATAAGGATGCAAGAGAGTGTCCTACTTGTGGAGAGGCAAGATATAGAGCAGATCTCAAAACTTTGGATGTGCCTCGTAAGGTTTTGTGACATCCCTTGCATCCAACATATCTTCAAGTGCAAATCCATTGCAAAGCTCATGTCATGGCATTCCTCCCATCGATCAACCAATGGCAAGGGGAGAACTCCTGCAGACACTCCTGCGTGGAAGCATATTGAAGACACATGGCCAAGCTTCAAGGAAGAACCTAGGAGCTTCAGACTTGGATTGGGTATGGACGGTGTGAACCCATTTGGTCTCAAAAGCACCTCTTACACTGTATGGCCAGTGATATTGGGGTGAATTATAAACTTCCACCCTCTATGGCGATTAAGAAAGGACATGTTATGTTATCCGTTCTAATTCCATGGAAACATAAAGTCAAAATCCTAAGGTTTATTTGGAGCCTTTGATTGACGAGCTAGAGATACTTTGGTGATCCATGAAAGAGTGCCAGTCTTCGCTATAGTTGGGAAGCTTCCAACTTTTGAGCAGCTCATCATATGTAAATGAGCATCATAGAACAAAGTTTTAATAGCTACTATCAATCAAACATATATCCATTGTATGTTTGGCTATGTAGTAACCCATCATTGCGCCAGAACCTAGCAAACCTTTAAAGTAGCCAGGATCCTTCTCAAGTATAGGTGATCTGGCTATGCTCATCCAATTTCAGTAGATGTCCAAGCCTGCTCACAAGGTTTCAATAGATTTCTAGGTCTGCAGTACTTCCGAAAGTAGTTTATCATAGCACACGAGAGCCAAAGAGGCATTGTATGTGCATATACTCTCTGAGATACCATGCTATCCTTTATGTCTCATAACATAACGCCGAAAAAGCTTCATATGTTTCTCTTAGATGAATTTCTATCCGTGAATTGCAAATCACTTTCACAAAGGTCATTGGATGACCGTAGGTAGCACTATTGTATTATGTACCATTTGCACTTGAGCAGTGTATACTAAACCATTAGTGCTTACTAAACCATTAGTGCTTGAGCAAATGTGGTGACTATATATGTTGTAAAGTATCAAAAACCTCTCAGATATAAGCTCTCTGAAACCTCTCGGACCTCTTTCCTATAAGCTCGCAAATGCCAGCATAGTAAGAAACATATGGAGGGATATTGTGCTATGCCCTCAGGTAGAGAGAGTAGTGCCACACCTCTAACGATCATGATATGAAGCAGGTAGGAGCCTTCGTGTGAAACGATGCATTGGGCTAGCATACTACTGTTGGTGCATGCCCACAACCTAGCTACGAATGTGCCTCCATATCCAGTATCTCCTTGCGAGGGCATTATGTGAGCAAAAGGTCATCAATGATCTTTTAATAAAGATATATCTCAGAACCAGCATGTCAGAACAAGCTCTGTATATACAAGTTCTACTATATGAACAACATATGAAGTAATTCCAGGACTAAGCGAGTCTTCCATGTCTCAAGCTAGTCAAAGACTATGGAGATCCATAGAGATCGAATTCCATCCTACGCTTATGGTGGAGAGTATTGAATCATCAACATAGAAGGTAAGTCAGATTATATATCAAAGTACTGTTTATATTGCGACTGTGATATTCACGTTGCGCTATATATTCATTAAGGAACTCAGAAGAGAATGGCTACTGCGCTCCCTCCATTCCAAGTAGTGTACATAGTCTTTAAATCTCCTCCACTAAGTCGAAGCAACACCCGAGTAGGACATTTTTGCCTCCAAGCCAGGAAGTAATGCGTAAATGCTTCTGAACAATGTTCTATAAATGTATAAACATTGAACCAAACAAGCGTATAAGCAACTATCGTTACTTCGCAAAGCGTGAACTGCCAATGCTCCAGTAGGCCAAGTATGAGCTCTCAGTGGGCGTAGCCAACCAGTAGCATGGGGAGAAGGTCGTGCAGCAGGCTACAACGCTGACTACAGTGTTGCAAAAAACATGATGATGTTTTATTCCATTAACAAATGAGTACTGTAGGTTTAACCACGTCTCTCCACCTCTTTCATATCATTCTTTAAAACAAGTCAGTCACATTTTCTTTGTTTGGGCTAAAGCACAGTGTATCAATATGCTTTCCTACTGAATCTGAGTTTAGAGATTAGAGCCTCTATTTGTAGCGTAAAGCTAAGGAAAAACAAGATCAATGAGTTCCCATGGAGTTTACCATAGAGTTTAGGCTGAGCGAAAATCCTCATCAACATCCTCATGTAGTTTCTTAGAGGGCGATATGGGATTTTCCTTAGAGGGCAATATGGGATTCAAGCATAAAGAGGCCCCTGCACACGGCTCTGCTCCACTGCTCTAACCGGTTTTCCTAGGGGCAACGCTTTGAGCATGTTCTTGAGAAATAGTTACGGGGTCCAAAACAGAGAGCTCAAAGGGGACCCAGACTGTGCAACCATCTATAGAGAGAAATCTACGTAAGATTGGGTGGAATGGTGATCAACTTTTGAGAGACATATTCAAGCTTGCGCACCTGAGTTTCTAGCGTGGACCTACCAATTTCACTCCAAATGGGAAGGGTAGAAGTCCTCCAAGTGTGAGCTTGAGTACAAGCTCTGCCAAAGCTGCGGATCCAATCTCGAGTTCATCAAGTCTTCGAATAGTCTCCTCATGAATCCACATGCATTCCTTCGTTCACCTCAAGCCATGTGCTACCAGTCTTGGGAAGAGGAGCTCTTTTTCACACTAGGGCATTCAGTCCCAAGGCAACCTCCTCCCACGCTACTGATCTAAGTCACTATTTAGTAAATTATAAGAGTATGAAGCCCTTCCCTTACCCTTGAACTGGATTCGGTGTATTGTCTGCTGTGTAGACGACATTTTTTTGACCTTCTAATGGTTTCATTTTTGTATACCATTCCTGATGATTTGTCATGTGAGATGATGCACCGCTGTCGATATACCAAGGATCCTATTCCACTCGGTCGACTTGATATACCTGTAATCCTCTTTGGGATTGAAATCAGTGTCTAGGTACACTATATCAGTCTGATGCATTTCCTCACAAGAAACATATTTCCATGTTCATTTGCAAAATGACTATGACTAGAATGTCTACCACGATGATTTCCTCTACCTCGGGAATTCCCTCGTGATTGACCACCTTGGTCGTACTGCTTCTTGCGGCAATCTCTTTCATAGTGTCCAAACTTGTGACAGTAGTTGCACTAAATGTTTGACACATTGGTGGATGCATTCCATCGTCCTTGAAATCTTCCTCGATTGGCATGATTTCCTCTTTGCTGATTTTGATGCTGCTGAGGATGATGCTGATGCTGATGTTGATGCAGACTTTGATTTTGTTGCTGATGATGACCACTTTTTTTGTATGATCTGCTTCTCCCTCTCCCTCTACCTCTACTTCTGTCTGAAGCTGTGAATGCTTGATCATTAGAATGACCTTTTCGTGCTTGAATAGCTTGAGTCCTGAGTTCTTCACCAAATAGGACTGACTGAAGTTCTTCCAGTGTCAAAATTCGCCGTTGAATGGCAATACTATGGACTAGATTCTCGTATCCCTCTCCTAGTCCACATTCAGAATGACTTGAACCATTTTTGCGGGGTTTATAGTCTCTCCTGCTGGTGTTGCAAGTTGATTGTTGTAGTCTTTTATGCAGAGTACATAAGCATGACCAGTTTCACTGCTGTTGCGGAAACTCTAGTTGATTTGGTTTCTCAAGGTGAGAATTTTGGATGTGTTCTTGGACTCATAGAGAGCCGTGAACATATCCCATGCTTCTTTCGATGTCTTGACTGTGTTGAGCTGTCCTAGCATGACATCTTGCACATTTTGCTTAATCAGATGATAGGCGTACTTGTCTTTCTTATCCCATTCTGCTTGAGCTTAGGCAATGGCAGGATCTGCTACTGGTGCGGAAACTGTTTGTATAGTTGTAAATCCCATTGTAGATACCGTTGCTGGTGTTGAGACAACAGGTGGAGTAGAGCTACTGGTGGGGCTAGATCATCCAATGGTCTAGGTGTAGACCCATCGACATACTCCCATTTGTCCTGAAGTACAAGAATGGCCTTCATTTAGTATTTCCATGTACCATAATTGGAGTTGTCTAACTTAGCAGATGCCTCGAGATTGTGGTTGCTAATCGTAGACATGGTGCAAGAAATGTACTCAAAAGTGTCATGAAAATCTCTGTATGAGAATCAACTGCAAATACATTGACTATGCCAAGTGAAATCTCTGAACCGTCAGTGAAGATAGAACTGTAATATATAAAATCTGATCTGTATTACAAGGCTAGCAATGATGCCGGGAATAGCGAAGAGGCTTTACAAGGCTGAAATGATGTGCACGATGCTGTGAGATAGCCGAATAGGCTTTACAATCGTGGCATGTGTGTGTGAAATCAAATGCTATCTACCCACTGAAACAATCTGCAATGCCTCTGTACTCTCCAAAGTTTGCTCACTGAACTGATGAACATAAGGTTTGAGGTAATCTCTGATGTGAAATCGTATGTGAGTGTATGGACTGACTCCGAGTAGGTACTAGTCCGGGAATTTCAAGCATGGCTTAGATTGGCAACTTGGGGAAATTCAAAGCGTTCCCTCTATGGCAATCTAGTCTACTCTGATCTAGATCTATACCAACCGTCGATCAATGAGAAAACAACAAAGAATTCCTTTTCTTTTCTTTTTTTTAAGTGCTACGTCAGATGCGTCGATGTAGAGGCAAATGTGCATGAAGGAAGTGGTTTTGCCAGTGAGGCTCAAATGTGAGTGTAACTTGTGCCAAAATGTGTGCATGATGTGACGAGCATGTAGAGCACAAAAAAACGAGCGACTTTCCTTTTTGGAGCGCCCTCAAATTCTTCGTGGATCAAGAGATATGACTTGATCTATGTGGAGGGGCAAAAGGAGTGCAAATGGTGCTCAATGATGATGTGTCATTGTGGATCACATGCAGTGATGATGTGGCATTGTGCCTAGCAAGAGGTGTGCCAATGGAGCCCTATGCTGAGATGGCAAGTGTGGTCACATGGAGTAACTGTGGAGCACTGTGTGTGCATGCAGAGGTTAGAGTTGATTGGATAGCTGAGGTGGCACAAATGATGATGTCAGCAAATGATGTGGTAGTGATGACATGGCACTGATGATGTGGCTATGCTGACGTGGTAGATAAGGTGACACGTGGAAGATAAGCTGATGTGGCAAGATAAGCCCTCTTGCTAACATGGCAAGCGCAGGAGAATGTTGATGTGGCGGTGGCTGATGTGGCATATAAGGTCTACCAGGTGGCAGATAAGATGTAGATGGCCACGTGTCAATAGTGTGGTGACCCTATCCTATAGGTGCCACGTGTCATAATCTCGGTTGACGAAATCTTTTTAAGATTCATCGAAATCTGCGTAGATTCCGTTAAGTGGTCGATGAAGTCGTCGTTGTGCTTTGCTGTGAATGGGCATTTTGGGGATCCGCACACCTTGTTTTTGCAGCTACTAGGTCTGTGAGCTAGCATATGGAATCGGTTGGAGAGCTCATTCAAGCTTTGAGTAGAAGGCCATGGGTGGCGCGCAAGAAGGTCGCTCGAGGAGAGCTCGAGGAGAGCGTGGGTGGCGCGCAAGGAGCTCGCAGTAAGGATCCTTGGAATAGAGTTTGTTGAGCATGGAGCGACAGAAAGCAGTCACTATAGAGGGTCCTTGGAGTTTGTCGTAGATGGAGAAGGCCCAACTCTTGCCCGGGTTTTGCTTTGCTGCTCTGCTAGCCAAGGTTGAGGTCGTAGAGGCCAAGGGTAGTATGTGCAGGAGGCGCAGGGCTTTGTGACTTGCTGAAGGAGTCGGCTGCAGACTAGTGGAGCGCTTGTTGGAGGTGGTGGAGACTCAAGGCGCTAGTGCACATAGTCAAAGGAGACAGAGTTGTGGTGAGAGTAGATAGAGCTATTGCATCAGCCATGTGCAGTGTTGTAGCAGTGAGGTGGCTGTTGGTAGCTTGGCGCTGAGGTGAGGCTAGGAGCATAGCAACCTGTGCTGGAGTCGAGGCTCTTGGCGCTCTAGCTACATTGAGGCAGCCGGTATGCAGACCTTACCTTTGGAGCTTTAGTAGAAGGTGCTTTCATTGAAGGCGCTGTGAGCAGCTTCAGATCACTGTAGAAGCTTAGGATATCGAATAGAAGAAGCTATGCTTTGTGAACTTCTTCTTTCATAGGAATCCTTCTACCTTCGCTGTCAATGAGCTCTAACTAATGGACACTGTATAAGAGTACCTTAAAGTTCGAGGCGCCTTAGTCACACGTAGATCTCAAGGAAGATCTATATCTTTCTTTCTCTCATAGAGAGGAAATCTCTCCCAAAGAACTCTCTATCTCACCTATGAGGTAATTTCTCTCACGTAGATAGAAACTTCTTCAAGATATCTCAAGAAGATGAATGGAAATCTGTCAAAAACTCTCAAGAAAGTGATCACAGAAAATTTGCTCAAATGGATGGAAATTTTCTATCACTCGTTGGAAGTGAAAGAACTCTTGATCTCTCAATCAATCACACTCTCTCATACTCTCACAAAGAAAGATGGCACCGCAGCAAGCAGCAAAAGGCAGAACCATGCTCTGATGCTCTGATACCATGACAAAATATGATGAGGGAAGAGGAGAAGAGTGGAGATGAGGAGAGAGGGCACAGCTAGAGAGCACACCACAAATGACTAACTGTACACTAGATTTAGTTTAAAAAATAGAATATATACAAACCCATTTAGGGTTAGGGTTAGGGGATCTAACCCTTTCCTTTATAGCACTCTATAAGGTTAGTGCTATGCACATATGATCACATGATGGTGCTATGCACACATGATCAAATGACGTTGAGCGTGAACTCTCAATGAACCAATCTTCATGGTAATGTTTTTGACAAGCCTATCAATGGATTTTGGCTCAAACCATATGTGGAACCTGATCCATCAAAAACAAAGACTAATATGGTATACATACAAGCCTATACTGATGTATATCAAGTTGTGGTTACTATCAATATGATATAGGTGGAGAAAGCGAGCTGAAACTATATTCAATAGCAATTTGACATTACCACAGAGCATACAGCTACACCAATATCACTAGCTTTGTCATGTCACCTATCACTACTGAGTTGATTCCAATCAATGAAATGGCCAAATATATGTGCAATTCCTTGATTGATCCAAAGTATAAAGGAGAAAAAAGAGAGGATTATGGTGGCTAAATTGAGGGAGACAACTCTAGCAACTAATGCTGAGGATGATGATACGAAACCAACAATGAGAATAGTCAAAAATTGAAAAAGACTACAACAACTCATTCTAGCAGACAACCAGTCTCGAGAACTATGCAAATCTTGATCCAACCCAACATGGAGGAAGTGAAAGAATGGTCCGACCAATACCCAGATCATACTAAAAAGAAATTAAACTTTGCCAGTGACTTTGATACCCCCAAAATCCAGCAAAGACAATCAGGAGCATGGCCTCACAGATGCAACATGGAGCAACAGTGGCACCACAATCAGTCCAACAAAAACGACAAATGCAAAAAGTTGAATTGGCAGGCGTAGTCATCAAGAAGCAAGGAAGATAGCTATTTGCAATCATGCACATTTGTCTGGACAAAGGTACCACCTAATCCATAAGAAAGAAGAGTCAAAAGCCCGACCGCTCGCAATCTGATCACAATACGGCACCCACTAATGATAGGAAGTCGGACGATAGTCGACTGCCCATAGAGGGCCTATAGTTAGCAGAAGCACATTCTACCAACAGGTACAATAAAAAATACGGAATCCGACCACACTCTGCCCAAAACTAGTCCGACCATGATTTGACTTCACAAGGCACAAAAAGGAAAAGGCTTTTCGAGGCCCGACCAGCAACAACACTATTCAGAGCTTAACGGCACATCTGACACCAATTCGACCATTAAAAACAACTGAATACCCAAGGGTGCATCTGATTGCACTTTGCCATAGACACATTCAACTACCTCCCACAGCTTCGCTCGACCACGAGCACCAACAAACAACCATCATTAGGCCGAAAGCTGGACGTATGGGATCACATCAAAATTGACATCGACAAGCTCTCTCGTGCATTCCAAATACAATTGTAGATCTCAAACCGATTGCCATAGCTCTTCTAGATGAAGAAGAGTTGGACGAAGAGCCGATCGATCATATGCCCAATGAAAAAATAGATGATCCAGATGAGTTTTAAGGCCTTTCGAGTGTCACTTGACCCCACATAGCACATCAAGTGGCTAAATAAGATTGATCTTTTAAATTATGCAAAATTTTCCTGGAATACATGGAAGCCCTAGCCTAATGTCATGAAGCTATACAAACACTTCTAGAAGACGGGAGGAATGATCAGGTCTACTCGAATGGCAACTCCTGCTATTATCTCGCATGTGTTAAACCTTCTCCTCACAAAGGAAGAGGACACTTATGACAAGAATGTGGAAGTCAACATGCACAAGGAGTTTGGACCTCCAGAAATAGCCAAGAACTATTTCTTTATCAACAAGGTTCAAGACCCTTCTTGTCACGACATTAGCTCGAATAGTACTTGGAACAAGTTCAATTGCTCGTGAAGACAGAAACCATGACTCAAGAAAGCTATGCAATCCTTCGAGTTGATGAGAAGGGCATGAATATTTCTTGGGAAAATATGCTCCACTCTAGACTCATGACAGAGGTGTCCAAGAAGGACCTAAGCACCACCAACAAACATTCCAAAGTAGTTCCTTTTATTACTACCCTATTTGGAGTAGAAAATTCAGTAACACCGATCAAAGTGAAGCAAAGTACCACAACTAGTACATTGGGCAAAGTATCCCTTTCAGAGGTCAAGTATGCAATGAACATTCTGAATTCATTCCATGATCAAGAGGACAGTGTACATCTCCACTTGGTGAGACAAATTCAAGATCTACAAAAGGAAAAGGATACAGTTAAGCAAAAGCTCAACATGCAATAGCAACAACAAAAGAAGTTAGAGGAAAGCCAAGAGGGATTGGCCTTCCTAAAAGAGGAATATCCAAAATAAAGAAATCTCAAGAACAACAAGTGTCCAAAATATTGGCTCAAAGTGAAGACACAGAAGGAATGTTCGCCAACAATTACAAAATGGATTGATGAAATGAAAGAAGAGTTCTTTTTTCAAGTGCAAAGACTTGTACCAAAAAATACGGAGCATCAAATTGAGAATACATTGCCCAAAGAGAGGATTAGAGCCCTAGAAGGAGTTACAGAACAATCAATCAAAGAGATGGCTAAAGAGGTTAATGGCATATTCATGTCTTCTATTGAAATGGCCAACCTAAAGGCAACTAATAGAGACATCTCAAGCCCTATGGGCTAATGTGAAGAACATGTTACTTGTGATTGCTAGAAGGCCATATGAGACCTTTGCTTTAGAAACATATTCTTATGAAGTTATGGCCCAAGAAATGGAGAACATGCAAGCCAAAATGAAGAAGACACCACAACAGGATACCCCAATGGATGAAATCATACACACCCCACAAATAGAGTTTGTCAACTCTAAGGTCAACATTTTAGCTGATGTTGTAGTAGAGGTAGAGTCTGCAGAAGCACCCATGGTTGGGGAAAAATGTACACAACCGATTTCTGAGGCTAAGGAGAAACATAGTAGTGGAAAGGACCCATCTGTCAATGACACATGTGAATCCAATATGGCAGAGCAACCTATTGGAAGTAAACTTGCAAATTAGGAAGTGATACCCACTTGGAATGAGCCCCTCTTTTTGGCATGAGGTAGCGCCTTGATATCAAATGTAGCCAGACCATAAATTTCTAATACAATAAAGAATATTTCTAGTAAGAGAAGGGTTCAAGTCTACATCTTTTTGTTCTAAAAAGATTATCGACCAGGGAGTGCCAGGTGTTGAGGGGTAGCTCCACCACCCCACTAGGCCACTACTCTAGGTGAAGGAATAGAATATTTGGATACACTATCTTGTAATTGAAAGTTGGTTATAACTATCTCCAAGAATACTCTCTTGGACTTTTGTCTCTATAATGATTTCTGCAGCAGCATCTAACTGTTATCGAACTATAGTCTTAGTGATGTGTGTTGGCCTTGTTTTCACTCAACCAAAGCTTAGTTGTTGTTCTCAGTAATATCAAGAAGTCAAAGTCATGTATTCAGCTCTTCCTGTGCATTTTGGTATCTTGCATTGTGTATGCAATCTTTTTTTGGTTATCCTCTCTTTTCTAACTGTGTGCTGATTCTTGAGGTTCCATTGCTTTTAGTTAATGTTATTTAAGTATTCTGCATTGTGAATATACTTGGAACAACACTTTGCAGGCAAAAAAACATCAAGAAAAAACCTCTTATCATTATATTGGTGGCCAACCCTTTGGGCAGATGCTTATGACTATGCCAAAAGCTGTGATGTATGTCAAAGAACCATCAAATCCCAACAAAGGATTTCAACCCTCTAACAATAGTTATCGCTCAACAACCATTTCAAAAATATGAAATTTACTTCATGGGACCCATACATCTAGTTACGAAGGGTACACAAGCATGTTACATCATTGTAGCCATAGACTACTTCACAAAGTGGATTGAAGCTAAAGTAGTGAGAAAAGTTGATGCCAGAAGCACAACAAAGTTCTTGTACGAAAATGTCATTACACGATTTGGATGCCCCATTAAAATTGTGTTAGATAGAGGAACACATTTTGTCAATGAGATAATCCAAGAACTATTGTCTGGCTTTATGGTGATCCACATAAAAAGCACACCTTAGTATCCCCAAGGCTATGGACAAGCATAGTACAAACAAGATAATATGCAATGTCCTCACCAAAATAGTGGAGCCCAAGCGATTTGACTAGGAAAAAAAGATAAATGTAGCCTTACGAGCATATTGAATCACATTAAAGGTTAGTAGAGGATTTACATCCTTTCAATTGTTGGTGTATGACCTCAAAGCAGTGGTCCCACTGGAGTTTGTTATACCAAGCTTATGCATAGCAGTGCAAGAATGCATGGGTGACCATGAGTCCCTCAAAGAAAGACTCTATCAAAATTGAAAAAGCATAGAGAGACAATGTTAGTGGCCTACCATGCCATGACAATAGAAAAATGAAGAAGAAAGGCATGATTTGATAGAAACCTTAAAGATAAAGAGATCAAGAAAGGTAACCTAGTTCTACTCTACAATGACAAAGTCCAGAAGGGTAAATTTAAATATCTAGATTAAGGACCTTATGGAGTCAAAAAGATGAATTCCATTGGACCTATGCTATTGGAGACATTGGATGGAGTCCAATTCAATACAACAATAAACAAGAGCCAACTAAAGCCCTACTAAATCAACACGCAAGCCATCCCCAACAATAATGAAGATTTGGGAGCCCCAAGTCTTTCATAGTTAGTATTAGATTATATCATGACCACTCACTCGCATATGTACATCTTCGCATATATAGGTAGCATCAATCGATTTCAACCTAGGGCTCAAAGGTGATAACTAAAAGTCCTAGCTGCCCTATGAAATCCCAGCAAGAAAAAAGAGAGCATCTAGTTAGTCCCTACCTAGTTATTAGGTCACGTACATTCACATGCTTTCACTTAGATACATAGTAGATTGCATGAATAATTGTGCCACGCATTTTCATTCCATACTCTCAACGCATGTGAAAAAAAAAAAAAAGTTTAACAACCTGTAGAACGAAGGGGCAATGTGCCCTTTATAGCTCTTCATGCGCCAACGGTCATCCACGTAGTGTGGTTATGACAGGCATTAGAGCTAAGATCCACCGTTCAGACATCACGCTGCTTAGGGTGATGCTGTATCTAATTGCCCTTAATCATATGGCAAGACATCCCTTAAGGCTTGTTAGAGGGCAGCGCCAACTATGAGTTGGCAAGAGACTACTGTGTCAAAGTATTCCCTTCAACAAAATCAAACAATGCTTACAAGAAAGGTCCTAGCCTCAAAATTTTGGGGGACTTGCATTTTTCATCCCTGTAGGTTTTGTTTGTTCCACTGGATGAAGAAGGGCATAGGTGTCCTTTGGCATATAGAATATTTTGAATAGTAGCAACATTCTTTCTAAGAACCAATTTAACTAAGCCCTCCATTTGACATCCTTGATATTTCTCATTACATAGTAGCACCTGATGATCTTTGGAGGATAGAACCCTTTTACCATAATCAAATACCATAATTTTTGATATTTTTGCATTGGAACAAATGGAAACTTGAAACTTGCAAGACCAATCCAATGGAAAGCACTACACCTACTTTTATCAGCCACTGTGCCCGGGGCAATTCTACAACCATAAGGCAATCTTCCCAAGCCATGCATGATTGGAGAGTAGCTGAAGGTTGAGGTCTAATTGAAGATCCTAGATTGGGGACATGATCCTCTTTGGTGAGTGTTTCATTCTACAAGGCTTCGCACTAACCTCAAACTTGGATGACTTAGATAGTTTGGAGGATTTCTCTATTTGAGGTGGGAAATTCGTTTTTGTGAGTGGACCTAGTTGAGCGGTCATCATTTAGGCAAGGTTCAAGGTTCTCCATCTATTTTAGGTGAGCAAGCATAATCTAGGCCAAATTTTATGAGTGATTAGTGTTCTCTATGACAAGCTTGGTATGTGATAAGGTATTGGCTAATATTATCCATGTTGTGACTTGTGCAAGAACATGTGTCCTATCAATGTGTTAGTGAGGAATGGGATGATCTTCATAGTTAATGAGGATGCATTGCTCATTAAATCCAAGGCGATAGACAAGTTGCGACCTTCTCATGTAAAAAAAAGGAATGCTACATTAATAAAACAAATAGAATTTACAGCCCCCAAACATCATTCCAAAATGTTAAATAATATGTCAAGCACACTTGAACAAGCATATCTCCTTTAGCCCACCAACTCAAGCATAGTGTTCTTCATGCCACTTCATAAGCTCCATTGAACAATAATCTATCATAACCTCCCTTGAACAATCATATGTCCTTAGGCTCACTATCTTAAGTATCTGCTACTCTAAGTGAGAAGGAATGTTGTAGTAATAAAACTCCCCCAACATTGTTTCAAAACCATTATTAAACTAGACGATCTTAAGCATGAGTCTCAAACAACAAGATAGAAGATGCAATCTCAATCTCAATGTTCTCATCCATAGGGTTAAAAACCATGAACATATTGTAATTATCATTCTAACTATAAGAGTTCAAATAAACTCCAAAAATTACATAGTCTCAATTCTTCTTTTTGGCATTAAGGTGAGGATGCTCCAAAAACTTCAAGCAAAGGTGCAACAGTAGGAACATATAGTCCATCAACTACAACAATAGGTTCAACATCTTCAGAACATTTGTGAAACACTCTGGCTACTCAGGAGCAACAGCAGCATGAATGCCAAGTTATTGAATTAGCTTTCAAACTGTCCACTAAATCCAAATCATTTGCTTTACTACATGCTGTGAAGAGAGCGGGAGAGAAGTAAGGAGTCTCACTTGCAGCTTTCTCACATACACAATGGGGGAAATACACACAAAGGTGGAGGCTGTGAAAGCCAAAAGAACTCTCTCTCAGTACAAAAGAATAGGTGAACCCTATATGTGGGTCTCAAACCAGACTCAGCTAACTAAGGTGGCATACTAACTAACCCACTAACTAGAGTACATAAAGATAGCTGTCATCTAGCTATTATTCATGGGAGGTGTACCAGCCGCATCTGCAGCTAACAAGTCGGTGACATAAATGCACAATGGTCACCTTGGCATATCACGAGTGATATCTCAACACTCCCCCTCAAGCTCAGTCCCAAATCCTGCACATCAAGCAGGTCTCTGAACTTGCACAGCTTCTCTACACCCAATGCCTTTGTAAATATGTCAGCTACCTGATCCTCTAAGTTGACATAAACTAGATCAATAAAACCTACTAGAACCTTCTCCTATACATAGTGATAATGCACCTCAATGTGCTTTGTTCTAGCATGATAGAATGGGTTGTTTGCCAAGTGTATACTGCTCATGTTGTCACAATAAATGACAACTGGCCCATCTGTAGACTGATGCATATCATAAAGTAGCTTATGCAACCAAGCTACCTCACATGCAGCCATTGTTGCACCCCTGTACTCAGCCTCTGTGCTCGATAAGGCCACTGTAGGCTATTTCTTGCTGCTCCAAGTGACTGTATCACCCTAAAAAGAGAACACATATCCACTAGTAGATCGTCTATCAGAAATACTACTAGCCTAATCAGCATCAGTGTATCCATGCAACTGTATCTAAACCCCAGTCTCATAAAATAGTCCATACTGCAATGTGGACTTCACGTACCTCAGTATGCATCTAGCCACATCCAAATGCGGTCCTTGGAGCCTGTATAAATTGACTTACCAACCCAACAGCATAGCTTAAATCTAGCCTAGTAATAGTCATATAAATCAAACTTCCTACTATTGATCTGTATATAGTAGGGTCTTCTAGAAGCTCACCTGCAGATTTGCGCTCAACTTCACATTCTGCTCCAAAGGAACTAAAATAGGCTTACAGCCTGTCATCCCATATTTGGACAGCATGTCCAATCCATACTGCCTCTGCAAGAGCCATATCCCACTTGTGGATCGAATCACCTCAATGCCCAAGAAGTAACGCAACTCTCCCAAATCCTTCATCTCAAACTTCTGCTTCAATAGCATTTTCAGATGAAGGATATCTTCATCATTATCACATGTGATGATCCAATCATCAACATAAATGACAAGCCGCATTATACCTTTTTTTGTTTTTCTCACATAAAGTGAGAAATCTGCCTTGGAAATTTTTAAGCCAATAGTGACAACATACTGTCCTATCTTGTCAGACCATGCTCTGGGTGCTTGCTTCAAGCCATACAAGGATTCCTTCAACCTGCAAACAAACTCACGATGAACAGCATGCACATAAACTGATGGTTGCTCCATATAGACCTCTTCTTGCAAATCACCATGCAAGAAGGCATTCTTTACATCCATCTGATGTAAAGACCATCCCTTTGATGCAGCCATAGCAATGATTGCTCTTACGGTTGCCATCCTTGGAACCGGACTAATCTTGCCTTGTATCTGTTCACTGAACCATCTGGATTGTGCTTCACCTTATAAACCCACTTGCAGCCAATTGCATTCTTGTCTTTAGGCAAAAGAACCAATTCCCATGTAGCATTTGCTTCCAAGGCATCCATTTCTTCATCCATGGCTTTCTCCCATTTTTCTTTTCCCATGGCTTGCTCAAAAGAAGTGGGTTCTGGTTCATGTATCACTGACCATGTAGGCATAGTGAATGGCTATAAATCCATCATATTCCAGCCTATCCATAGGATACCTGGCTTTGGTAGACCTATGCAAAATAGGATCACTACCAAGTGCTCTCAAAACATCCCTTGTCTTCCTTACTTCAAGTGTAACAACAGAAGGAATACCCAACTCATCATCAAGGCTCTGTTCTGAGCCACTGGGTTCACCATCCACATAAGAGTGACTTGCATTCACATCAACCATGGGCTGATCTACTTTCTCTTTTCCCTTTTGTGATACTTGCATACCACTATCTGCATTGCTTTGAGGAGATCCTCCTGATCTCAATCTACCTATCCATGGCGAAGTATGTGAACCACTAGTAGAGGACACTACACGTCCACTAATATTTTGTGATTGCTGCTGTGAATTTTGTGCAGCGTTACCATTTTGTGCATCTACATCATCAATCACATTTACTAGTTTATACCAGCTACTCATCTCATCAAAAGCAACATCTCTGCTTATTGTAAACTTAGGAGTAGAAGGGTTATAGCATCTATACCCTTTCTGCTGCAGAGAATAACCAATAAAGATGCACTTCTCAGCTTTTGGATCCAACTTGGATCTCAACTCATCTGGCACATGAACATAGGCAATGCAACCAAAAACTTTCGAATGAGAAATATCTGGTTTCCTACCAGTATACCTCTCCTCTGGCGTCATGCCATGTATTGCTGCAGTGGGAGTCCTGTTCATTATGTAGATTGTTGTAGCAACTGCTTCATCCCAATAATAATCTAGCAGGTCTTTTTCTTTGAGCATGGCACGAGATACCTCTCTAATATGCCTGTTTTTCCTTTCTACAAGTCCATTTTGCTGTGTGGTACGACTGCATGAATATTGCTGCTTTATGCCATGCTCCTGCAAGAACCTTGCAAACTCATTTGAGTGGTACTCTCCCCCTCCATCTAATTTTAGGCATTTTATTTGCAGGCATGTTTCTTTCTTAACCATAGCTTTAAAAGCTTTGAAATGCCCAAACACTTCACTTTTCTTTTTCATAAAATACACTCAAACTTTTCTACTATAGTCATCAATAAAAGTGACAACATAATGATAGCCTCCAATAGATGTAGCTTTAGTAGTCCACAAATCAAAGTGGATTAATTCCAATGGCCTCTTACTCTCTTGAACATGTCTATGAAATGGTTTCCTTGCCTGTTTTCCAAATTGATAGGCTTCACATACCTTATGCATTTCTGCAACCTTGAACTTAGGCAATCCTACAATAATATTTTGGGCCTACATTAATTTAAGTCGTTGTACATTAACATGACCAATGCATTTATGTCAAATATTAATATCTGCAACTACACCGGTCCCATGTGCAAACATTGCTGCACTCAATTCAGGCATGTCTGCATCCAACATAAACATCCTGCCCTTCTTCTTCCCTTTTGCTATCAAGCGACCTTTATTTTTCATATCCTCAACAAAGCATCCATGAGGATTAAATCTGACCTGCAAGCATTGCTCAATCATTTGACCAACAGAAACCAAATTCTTGGTGATATTCGGGACATGAAATACATCAGACAAGTATTTCCTTTTCCCATCCTACATAGACAAAGGAATTTTACCAATCTGCACAATAGTATCTGTAGTATCATCACTAGTCTCTACAAATCCTGGACTTTCCAATTTTCTTGCAACCTACATCCATTCTGCATGACCTATCATGTGGTTTGACGCACCTGAGTCAACATACCACACATCATTGCTTTCTTCTATACTTGTCATAGAATTAGTCATGTACTGCACCATAAACAAATGCTCATTTCTATCATCAACCTGTCTACTAGAGGATGCATAATTGCCTTGTTGCAATTTTCCAGTCATGATGTCATTCTGCTTTTTATAGAAGTCTTTAGCCATATGACCCATTTTACCACAGTAGTAGCATTCAACATTGTTGTTTGCATTTTGGCATCTCTGCCCTCCATCACGACCTCTATGGCTCCCCTTGCCTCTAAAGTTACCACATCCTCCTCCATAGGCCTGGTTTTCTTGAATTTTTTGCATATTCTAATTTCCGCCACAACCTCCAGATCGGCCTACTCTACCTCTACCTCTACCTCTTCCAGCATTTGAGTAGAAGATAGTTTCTTTTGAAGTTCCTCCTGAAGAAGATGCACCACCATTTCTCTACTCTTTAGAAATTAGAAGAGCAATCAACTCCTCAAAATCAAGAAAATGCTCACAAATAGCAATGGATGTATGGAATTGTGCATAATCCTTTCCTCTCAGGGGGGTCACTATGTATAAACCCTCTATATCACGTGCGTTCAAGGCCTATATTTAAAATCCCTTATCTGTAAAATTTTTCATTAATAAAATGTACCCCTTTTCTATACAAATCTGTAAATTTTTTCCAAAACTATTTTAAATAGTCCCTTATGTATATTTATTTCTATAAATTTTAGAAATAAAAAATATCCTTCTGTTGAACTCACGTGATAGGGTTACATATGATGAGTGACCCCCCCGAGCCTTTCCTAGACCATTCAAGGTCACAGAAACTAAATCATCATCTTCCAGTGGTGACCCAATGGAAGCAAGTGCATTTGCAATCTTCTTCACCTTCATGTGGTAGTCATTGATGCTCATATTTTCTCTCTGCACATTATGCAACTCCTACTTGAGCTGCATTTTCTTGGCTTGTCTATTTGTGCTATACATTTTTGTCAAAGTATCCCACGCCTCCTTCAGCATGCTTGCATCCTGAATATGCGCAATCATAGAATCTGAAATATTGATAGACAGCTAGTACATAACTTTTACGGCTCTCTCATGCCATCCTTTAAATGCCTGCAACTCCTGTTGATTGGGAACATTATGAATAACTAGTTCTTGTTTAGCTCTAGTAATGAACTCCCAATAGCCTTTTCCCTTAAGGAAATTTGTCATTCTAAACTTCCATGCTTGGAAGTTGTTCTTGTCAAGCTTTTCAGTGACAATCTGTGAAAGATCATTAGATGCCATTACAAAACACTGCAAAAATGTTCTGTCACTACAAAAAACACAACTTCTGCCTCACAAGGGCAAATCTGCAAAATTGATGAAAGTGGTATTTGACCACATAGTCACTTCCTAGTGACGATTATGCATCAACAAGCAATAAGAATGATTCTATCACTCCCAATATCTTTGCACACATGCATACGATGCAATTTCTACGGCAACTTTTCACTGACCTGTAGAACAGTGGTCGCACAACAAAAACATGGCACTTTTTTGAGTGCCTGCAGAAAACTTCCACCACTAAAACAGGCCCCGAAATGGCCTCGAATCAAAAAAATAATGTCATCAGGGGCTTTGCCTTCGCCTGCAGCATATACTACCCTCTCATCGCACTGCAAAGGGCATCCCAATCTGAGACAGTGCACTCTTGCACTTTCCGGCTGTGCTACCTGTAGAGATTTGCTCCCAAACTCGAAAAAGGAAGGCAACATTGGTCCTCTCACCAAGACACCGCGAACTTGGTTTGCTTTCTTAGGCTCCTTACCCTCGGGGGGGTCACTATGTATGAACCCTCTATATCACGTGCGTTCGAGGCCTATTTGTAAAATCCCTTATCTGTAAATTTTTCCTTAATAAAGCGTACCCTTTTTCTATACAAATCTGTAAATTTTTTTACATTTCACTTTAAATGCTCCCTTATGTATATTAATTTTTGAGAAATTTAGGAATTAAAAATATCCTTCTGTTGAACTCACGTGATAGGGTTACATATGATGAGTGACCCCCCCGAGTCCTTACCACGAACCGAGCTCTGGTACCATGTGAAGAGAGTTGGAGAGAAGTAAGGAGTCTCACTTGCAGCTTTCTCACATATACAATGGGGGAATACACACAAAGGTGGAGGCGAAAAATAGTTTTCCTCTTCTTAGTTGTGAAAGCCAAAAGAACTCTCTCTCAGTACAAAAGGAATAGGTGAACCCTATATGTGGGTTTCAAACCAAACTCAACTAACTAAGGTGGCATACTAACTGAGCCACTAACTAGAGTACATAAAGATAGCTGTCATCCAGCTATAATTATTCATGGGCAGTGTACTAACTGCATCTGTAGCTAATAAGTCAGTGACATAAATGCACAACGGTCACCCTAGCATATCACGAGTGGAGCTCGATATCTGAACACATGCTTGGTTAAAAGAGATGCAAGATCAATTTTTTGCATTATTGGATAATTTGGAGATAAAAATGTAACATTACAAAAAGAGGACATTCTGCTAAACTGAGCAATTGAATACTCTTTCAGATGTTAAGATGCAACAAATTACCATGATTGATTCATCAAAAGTCAGTGGTGCTAGTGTCTTTGTCACAACTAAAGAATTACAAGACATGCAGGAATAGCTAGTCTAGAATGGACAATAGTTTTGGGGACTATCAAAAAGAGGTTACAATTAGTAGCTAACATGCCTTTTGAAAGGTATGCCAAGCATGAAAATGATTGTGAAAAGGCTAGATTGGTTCTCAAAATTTAGTCTGTTCAGTCATTCATGCATCATTTGAAAAGCACAATTTCTTCTTTACAAGATCATGCCCAACAAGAAGCAAAAACATATGCCAATAGATTTGATTGATGAGACCTTATAGAGGAAATTTAGTAGGTGTGTACCAATATGGTGACATAGGACTCTTCACCAAATACAATGCCAGCTTCAGCCATGGTTACAACATGGGATATCCAATACCACCTCAGCATGATGTGGATGAACAAAATAGGTTTGGTTAGTCTTCTCACAACCCGGAATATGCAGTGTCATCTCTTGTGTACTCCACTCTCTCTCCCCCTAATCCTTCAAAATACTGGTGCTCTATCCTTCATAAAGAGAGTGACAAGGTGTTGCTTCTATCAAGGCATAAGCGTTTGCTTCCATCAAGGTATAAGCCCTCCCCTTGAAGCATCCTCTATAAGCTTCAAGCTATTCATGTAGCTTGATTATCATCTTCATTTTGGTTAAAAAATGTGAGTGTTAAGGGAAAACCAACTCCCTTAAATGCAAAAAAATTAGAAGATTAGTATTCAAAGTCTCAAATGAGGAGGTATGGTTCACACTAGATAATTCAAAATTGGCTAAATGAAAGGATCAGTATCCATTGCCATTCACTGAGCATGTTCTAGAAAGAGTCGCGGGAAAGGAAGCTTATAGCTTCCTAGATGGATTCTCTAGATATAATTGTTGGAATTATTGCCATAATTCAGGCAATGACCAATGTAATGTAATAAGTGGGTTAGGGGCGCTTTTCCCTCTTTAGAGGTTTTTGCCCCTAACCACAATTAGTGGGTTAAGCATGGTTTTGTCACTTAGACAAAACCACCTCCACTCTTGTATCATCTTATCCATTGCACACTCTACATTTTGGCTTCTGCTCCCTCGCATCCTGCTTGCTTGTTTCTCACATTTGGTATCAGAGCCACAAGCTCCTGCTCTAGCTTACTGCTCACACCCAGACCAGCTCCTTCGTGGTCATGCAGCTCGGAGCTCCAACTGTACAATGCACGTGTGGACATACGTACAGTTCAGCCGCCTATACAAGCTATCCTTCATCTAGATAATTTTGTTATAGTGCCTGATGCCCATAATATCCATACTTCAACAGCGATGGTTGCTCCCACAAGTCCATACTAATTGTGCCGTACAGTCTGTACCACCCCGTACGGGCTATTTATCCATACATGAGTGTGCCCATAGGAAGTACACTATAGTACTTGTCCATACCACCCTGTACGGGCTATTTATCCATCCAAACATGTACTTGTGGGCGTTGTGTGCGCCCATAGGAAGTACATGTCCATACACTGCCATACCTTTCCATACAACTTAGCCTTGTCAAGCGTGGTAGTCCGTACAACTTGGAATTGGTGTTTAGTTTCTCTATGCAGAGTATTCTTGTGGGTGCATTTTGTAGGGAGCCATTGTTTGGCAAATCTGATTCGAGGATTTTTGTGCTTGCAGAGGCCACTTTGTGGGCAAATTTGGGGCTTTTCGTGGATTTGCCCTAATTTCAGCAAATTTGGGGCTTTTGGTTTTGCACTGCAATTTCTTGCAATATGGAGCTTTCAGCTAATTTTCCCTCTTTTGGATGCAATTTCCCTGAAGAAATTGGGGCTTTTGGCATTCAAATGCAATTTGGCAGTGTACAAACAGTTTGGGAATCTTGCAGGCTGTTTTGGACTCATTTTGAATGACATTGCAGACCTTGGCAATTTTTGTAGTATTATTTTGGCATTTTCTGGGCATTTGCCGATTATTTGGGTGCATTTTGAGCCTCTAATTGGGCTGATACAGCAAGCTGTCATTTTGTTGAGTAGATTTTCAGATTGTGCATTTGTACTCCCAACTCAAGGGGGTCACTCATCGTATGTAACCCTATCACGTGAGTTCAACAGAAGGATATTTTTTATTTCTAAAATTTACAGAAATAAATATACTGTGCATGCCAGTCTGCTTGGCCTCACTCCCCTTCACCTCTCGTTTTGTGCTCTCAAGCCCGCCCACATTCCTTTTTGTGCATGTGCAATGCTCACGAGAGACCATCACGTCCCATTCCAATGTTGGTTGAGGAGGGGCCAATAAAAGTCGGATGAGGGTAGTACTTCTTGAAATCATGCCAGAGTTCTCCAATCCTGGTTGTACCTATATGCAACTCTGGCCAAGGTACCTTAATCAAGGCTTGCGGGGCCCTCTTGCATGCCAAATAACGCACCATACGGCTTCCTCAGCTTTCTAACAACTTCCTTAGCTTGAGTTTTTTAAGGCGTCCATACGGCTCTCCAAAAACGTCCATGCACACAGCTGTCGCCACGATGCTTTATATAAGCTAGAGTTCTACCTCTGTAGCTCCACACGGATTAAACTTTGCTCAAGATATGTGTAGTGTTGAGACTTCTGGGCCGCTTGCTAAATGCTAAACATCCTAGATTTTGTCGTCGCTATCTTTCAGGGCGAACACGGTGTTCTCTGAATGGTCCCAAAGTTGTGCTTGAACCAGGCCAGAGTTCTAGTTCTGCAGCCTTATGTGAATTCAACTATGGCCATGGTATCTTTAACCATGCTTCTGGGCCTATGTTGCTTGCGAAACATCTCAGCATTCATCTTGGGAGTACTCCAATGATGCCACCCCCCCTTGGCCCCTAAGCCGAATCCCAAGCGAGCTCACATCCGCCTCATCATGGCCATGCCCAAAAACCAACATGAGTTGCCCTCCTACATGCGGATCTCACATGAAGTGCCCATCCATGAGAACCTCCTCAACTAGCTTGCACTTGTCTGCATCTTTGGCCCATAACCTCTCACATGCTGTGCCCATCCATAAGAACCTCCTCAACTAGCTTGTACGCGTCTGCAGCTTTGTCCAGTGCACTCGTAGCCAGCTTCTCCACCACGAGTCTACACTCCTGAGACCCCCTTGTCTTTCTTCCCAAAACTGCTTTTACCAGTAGTCTTTTAGCCCAAGTTGATGTGGTATGATCAAAGAGCCGCTCGTGTTGTTCGCAACAGCGTAGGTCTCGCCTCAAACAGAGTCCGGATGACCAAGAATCGTCCATTTTCGTGAGCAGCCCATTGCCATGCTAGAACCTCAACAACTGGCACCCCAGGGGTGTGCATGGTGCATGTTGTGCGTGCCAGTCCTCTTGTGCATGTGAAATGTTTTGATTTACTCTACAATTGTATTCCTATTGGTTTGGTGGAGGCTTAAATGATAGTTATGTCAAGATGGTAAGTTCATCACCTCTTTTTTCAATAATTGTAAAATGAATATGGTTGAAGAGACTGAAATCTTCTATTGCAACTCGTGGCAATATATCAACAATATATGTTGATTGACAGTGGTCGGTTTGTACTCATGGCATCTTGGGTTCGAAATACCAAAAGGAGGAGGCTCACATTGCGATCAGGTATGATCGTATTATTTTACGATTATTAGTCACATTAGTAGGCATACTAACTGAGCCACTAACTACAGCACATAAAGATAGTTGTCATCCAGCTATTATTCATGGGCAGTGTACCAACCGCATCTGCAGCTAACAAGTCAGTGACATAAATGCACAACGGTCACCTTGGCATATCACAAGTAACACCTATTTCATTAATTTTGGACTAGTGCACTGTCCAAATTCGTTTTGTGTGATAATTTTGGATAAAGCATTTAAAAAAAAGAGGCTCTTATAAAACAAAACTTTGAGTCAAAAAATAAGATTTTAAAAAATCAAATTAGAAAAAATGACGTGACATGTCATTAAAACTAGAGTACATTAAAAAAAGAGGACTTCATGTTGTTAAAAGAGACAAAAAGTAAGATTTTTAAAAATCAAATTAGAAAAAATGGTGTGACATGTTATTAAAACTAGAGTACATTTAAAAAAAAGCATGACACATTTGTACAAGAAGTAGATCATATAACTCAAAGCCATATGATGTTAAAAAGCACCTTCCATTAGCTCAGCCTAGAAGATGTTATCTTTGTCTCTCTTGTCTATTACAACTTTACATTAGAGAACTAAAAAGTCTTTGTGGAACTGTAGTTTCATTTCTTGTCTATTATAGTTACTTTAGAAAACACATAAGTCTATGGAATTAAATTTCACAGTTACTTTAAATTTCTATGGAATTAAATTTCCATCACTTGACTATTAAGTCATTAGAGAGAGCATATGTCCTCGAAAGTGCCTACTATGGCATTGGCTTCATGAAAACAAGCAGACTTTAAACTTGCAGGCCATGTGTAACTAGGGCTAGCATCGCAAATCTCCTCATAGACTCTCCTCACAACTTGTTTCGAATCTTCTGCCGACTTGTAAGCATTCAACAACTCTTCTTTTCTCTCTTGGATTTCCTCATTTTCACCATTTTTTTCAATACAGCTTCTAGCCACCGCCATATCCTGTACGAAAATTTAACTCGTTAGCATAAGAAGTACGTGATTAAAAGAAGCAAAAAAGAAAGCTAAGGATATTCACCTCTTCTGCTGAGTTTAAATCAAGCAGCCATGTGTGTAACATATCCTCCTCGAATGATTTTCCCTTCATTGGTTCATACAAAAGAGATCTAAGACAGAATTTGAGTTCAGTAAATGAAGTTGGGTAGTAGCTAGTCATTGTCTTAGAGGGAAAGTGGGAGAAGGAGAGTGACGGAGCGATAGCGAGGGATGCACAATGAGCTGCCCCTCCTTCAAGAGTGATAGAAAGTGAGGGAAGATGTAAAGTGAAAGACGAATACAAGTTAATTAGAAGGACTAGGATGTAAGAAATAAGAGAGTGTTTGTGGAAGGACTACGATGGAAGAATACAAGTGCACTAAGGCACGATGTGTTCACTATGATAAGGATAAAGGTTGGAATAAAGTAAGAGAAGCATTGGAAATGCTCTACTTTAAGTGAGTGAAGACTGTCCAACTGAATAAAATTTTGCAGAGCATTGGGAATGCTGTACTTTAAGTGAGTGGAGCATTGGGAATTGATACTTTGCCATGAAATATATTACAAAATATATTACATCATCACATATTCATATCAAAATTCTCATCACAGAAGGTTATATTTCCAAATAATCACATCATCACACATTCATATCATAAATTGTGTGCATGAAATAAATATATATAAATATCACGACTAAATGCCACTTAAGTAATAAGTCACAAATTGGTGTATAATCAACAAAAACTACATCATGATTCATACATTGTAACAAATAAATGTCAACCATAATATTCATGGAATAAACAACATCATGAGAATATGCTCCTCATGCATATATACAAACACAACATCATACATGCATCACAACTCTTCTGATGCTTCTAGTGGAGACTGTGGCAACTCTTTTGATGCTTCCAATGGAGGCTGTGGTGCTCTAGATGTACACTCAGTCTACTTCTTCTGTAGTAGGTAGTGCTTTCGGAGTAGACTCAGTATCCTCTTCCTTAAATGCAAGCGGAGGCTGTGGCAACTCTTCTGATGCTTTCAGCGGAGGCTATGGTGCTGTAGGTGTACACTGAGTCTCTACTTCTTCTGTAGTGTGCAATGCTTTCACAGTAGACTCAGTCTCCTCTGCCTTAAATGCAAGCTCTGATATTGCTTCAGTTGCACATTGTATTCTAATGGCAGTAATTAGGTCTCGAATGATTTCAGCCCTAAACAATTGTATATCCTCCTCTGAATATTTGAGCTCCAAAGAGTCTTCCGATGAGACCTGTGGCTTAAGTGAGAGAATTTCTTTGAAAATCAACATGTAGTCATAGGCAACTCTCCACCCACAACTATGCCCACCTTCCTGCTCTACTACTAAATGCTTTTGGAAGTCTAGCGAGTCTTTGTACTGTCCTGTTTCTCTGATAGTAGATACCAACTTCTCAATCGACCTACTCATCATGACATATTAAAAAAACTTAGTGTGTCTATTACATAAGGTACATAAAATAGAAGTAACAATAGATTAATAGAATACTTACGTTTGCACTAAGCCATGAAACCATGAAAGCCAGCAATCGAGTTAACAAACCAACAATAGTTGTCTTCAAGGTCCCAAACCACCAGACTCCAATGTTCCCTACATGAATAGTTAAGAACCATTATTATTTAACACAATGTCGCCAGTATAAGATGAAAATAAAGGTTGCCATGATACTTATCTCTCATGATATGCCATAAATAGGACTCACACGCCATGTAAATGTAAAGGCTGTAACCATTTACAAACATCGGCTATCGTCTTTCTGCTATCACTAAGTATAGGAGAAAGGAGGGAATCCAACATATACACACGGTTTTGTATGCCCGGGGGATTCACTCTTCATTAAAGGGGGACGTTACCTGCGTGCATGAACTTCAAGAAAACCCCCTATTTAAGATCCATGTAGGATTATAAAACACCCCTATTTAAGCTTATAAGGTACAAGAAAAAGTCTAGTGTGCTCCCCCCCTTTCCTTAAACCTACGTCAAGACGGCTATCCTATTTTGTCAAACAACAAGACTATAAGACGACTATCATATTTTGTCAAACATCCATCTGTCATCCGCATACCCTCCGCACACTTGTTACCATACATGGTTAGCATGGTGATTCTTGATTCAAGCCTAATAATGATGATAACAGCATTTGTTAAAGTTACATCTATCAAAATAGATGTTCTTGATTCATGCCTAATAGTGATGATAAGAGCACTCATTTGTTGGCATTACATCCATTACATGCTAATCACCTACATCGACATGCTAACCAAGGCAACATTATACCATTTTGCATACGTATTGACTGTACATCTACAAAGAGTATACATATCCACCAATGTATTTCCATACGTAAAGCTCTTGAAATACTATCAAGATGTCTTTTCAAGTAAGCCTAGCCTCCTTCCTTGCCCAATACATATTCTCCAAGTATGTTGGAGGAACAGATACGAGGTATGATGAACCTTTTAATGGACAAGGCTATAAGTGGCATAGCCTGGGCAGCCTGGGCATCCCTTAATCCCATCTCCTCTAATCCTCAATGGGAGCAACAGGTGTAGCTGGCCTTATCGAAGCTAGCTGCATATCATATGCATTACCTCCTTACAAAGGTGTAGCAGAAGCAATAACTAGATCTACAAGACAAGCCTCATCACCTCTAACATAGCCCCATATACTCTTGCCAACTAACACATTATTCACCATAAAACTCCACATGGAATACTTGGTTCCATCCAATTTATCCTCCTAGGCCAAAACTTCAAACATGTCTCCCGAATTTAGATTCAGATTTTGATTCTGAACCATCTTAGATGTATGCATAAGCTGCCCACTGATTCACATGCTGTGAATGGTATTGCACCAACAAAATCACATTTACCCACTAGCCAATGCTTGGCTAAACAATGCACAAACCTCATTGAACTTACAATGCAGACCTGTACTTGCAAAACATGAACTAATTTGAATGTTGTATTGCCAAATACAGAGGTTAACAGCTCCAAATCCTTTCCCATAATTGGCAACAGTCTCTAAACTTGCTCAGAATAGTGTAGACAGCAACTACACACTATTGTTGGGGCGGACAAGCTAGAAAGCTGTAGTAGACCCAATATATAGCGTATAAGAATGATTACACACTAACATAAACAAGTTTCTTCTCCCTTAAAAAACAAACACTAGAATGAGAAAGCTGAAAAGCATCTTGGATGTTTAATAGCAGCAAATATGAAGTTACACAAGAGTAACACCTGAACAATCCATGAATCTAAACCAAAATTTGATAGAGTAGAAAACATAAAATGCATCTTGAATGTTTACAAGAGTAACACCCGAACAATCCATGTCTACAATCCATGTCTATAATCCATAAGTTTAGCATTGACACATCTATGGGCATCTTCTCATAAATGCTGCATCATGCCACATAGCTTGTCAACAAATTTATCCTGCAAAACAAACATAAGCTCCCTGTCAAGTTACATGCTGCAAACCTAGGATCCCTATGTGATAAGAAGGATTGAAAGCACATTAACAAAAACATATGTTACCTTCATCTACATCAGAGATTGGAGCAGTAGGGCTGCAAATGGACTAGGAAGGAGGGAAGGGAAGGGACGACTTCAAAATGGATAAACTTTACAAAAATTTAAAAAATAGAAAATGTACCTTTTCTGCCCTACACATATTCATTGAAAAGTTTGTAGTCATTCTCATCAAGATGGTATTTCTTTGTTTGTCGATCATAGTTGAGATTGGCCAAGGCTATTATAGATTCCAAATCCACACATTGGTTGTCAACAAGTTCATATGTGTAGGTCCTAGTTCCCTTTGCTTGTTGATACCATGACAAATGAATTTGAAAATTCAAAGGCTTATCCAATAGATCAAAGGGGCCTCTTGTCTCTTTTAGACAATTTCCAACCTTTCTCCTCATGCTTACCACCCTTCCAAGGTACCACATGCCGTTTACAGCACCCTTACTAGTATTCCCAGATTTTCCTTTTCCTCTTGTTTTTTTGTTTGCATTTATTGATGTGCTTTCAAACAATATTGCACAATCAGATCCTATACCAAGACATGTTCCTGTATGAATCATTGCCTTCTTCTCCAAAGAAAAATACACTCCACTTTTCACCCTTGTTAATCTATCTTTAGATACTTTGGGATTTCCATTCAATTGGCTGACAAGTGTGCTTTTAGAAATGGCTTTCCCATCCACTTCAACAAATGGTGATATTTCACTAGCCACCTTCTCCTCCTCATCAATTAGATAATCAATCACATGATGAAGCTCACATTCACTAGTAATTTCCTCATCCAGATCACCTCGAACACCACTATCAAAGTGATTATCTTCATCTATAAGTAGAACATCATCCAATGATTCATCCTTGGGCACAATCCAAACAATTTCCTAGTAGGCTCGTGATCAAGGATTCTCATGGCTTGGCTTTATTGGTTTTTCATATCTTTTTTATTCATGATGTGCCTTTGACCTATTAAAACTTTGATTGGGAGAGCTAAAGAGAAATGTGGAATAAGAGATAGAGGCAAGATGTCACAAGGAAACACATAGTTTTTATTCTTCACAAAGAGAATACAAGTCACATAGATGTCTCACACATTCATGTACAAGACCTTAAAATAGCAAAATGGAAGAGTCCACTTGTCCTTCACTAAGCACTCTAGCTCCAAGTGTCTCACATGTAAGGAGGTGATTACAATATGTAGCCACATAGCACTCACATGTGTCTCAAGCATAGCATATGACTAGAACCTCAGACACCCACTCAAATGTACCTCCCACATAGAATCACTAAGTATTGATGTTATGATCATCCCACTTCTCAACACCCCTGTAGTACACCTTACTTCTTGCCACACATACCTACACTCCCGGATGTGTGCATGCCCCAACTTTGAGCTTCTTTGTATTCATCTACTCTAGCATGTTTCTCTTGAGATTAGATGCACGTCTTGACTCAAGACTCTTTCTCTGATCATTCAATTTGGGATGCCTCTCTATTTTAAATGCATGTCTTGAATTAGGGCTTGATATCTAATGCATTTTTAAATTGCTTGCTCATAGCTTGGCTCATACAATGGCTCCTTGTGTAAGCACGATGTAGAATCTTTTTTTTTTTAATATGACTCCTTAGGGCTACACCATGCAATTGGTCTTGAGGTTTCCGGTGTTTCAGGTTATTTATCTACCTTAGTCGTAAGATGGGAGCTATTTCAATTTGGTCTCAATGTAATGGTCAGATGATGGCACAACTCTTGACCTTTATATGTCGTCTCCTTATACCTCGTGCTCTCCACTATAGGTTGCCCTCCTCTCTACTATTGCTCTTTGCCTTCAGTCATCCATTCCTGGCTTTGAGTTCATATTTGATGTTCTGGCTTCTGGATCCTGCCAATCCATTCTTCCTCATCAAAGGTGCTCCTCTCATCAAACAATGTTTCTTTGTTAGAATTTAGACCTCATTTTTTACATTGGCTATAGCTTCAAGTGTCTTGATGATGACTTGTCCACACTCTTTTGCCTGGACACCTACAAATGTGTGGGTTTTGAGAAGCTATAGATCTTCACTTGATATCTGTAATAGTCATTTAAAGTAGGATATCAATTAGTTGGAGCAATTTGTGCCTTGTAAGCATGGATCCATTAGGAAAAAAGGAAGCTCAGTTTGGGGCCTTGAGAGAAGTTCACGATTTCTTCATTTTTCCTTTCTCTAAAACGATAAACATGACATAACCCCATTGATGTACAGTGAAAAGTTTGGCATTTTTACATCATTGGAGCATCTATTCAAAGCGGGCCGAAACCCCCGGAATGACTTTTAAAATGCTAAAAATGGACCCCATGAGGCCACTTTATCAAATTGGTTGCATTTGTATAGGTGGTTTTTCGAGCCTTTTTGGTCTTTTTCGCACCTACGAAGGTCTATTTTCAGCATTTCAAAAGTCATTCTAGGGGTTTTGGGCCACTTTAAATGCGTCGGTGATATCAAAAATACCAAAATTTTCACTATATGTTAGGTATAATAAAGTAACTCAAGTATCCTTATTGAATGCAAACTCGGTGATATTTCTTCCATTTTCTTGTCGGCCCTCCTTTGATTGGTGGAGGGCTATTTTCCTTCTTGGCTAAAAGGCCCCAAAATGAGCTCTGATTTTTTCTAATGTTGTTCACTCACTTACTGTTCTCTTATGGCTAGAGGCTTTTAATGCTCATTCCACTGAAATTTTCTCCATGGACTCTTAAACAACGAATTCCACCCATTGCCAAATGTTGATGGTATTTTCCCCTTGCTAATTAGATGCTCATTAATCAAATGCTCACTCTTGTAGTTTTCTAGCTAGCATATATGCCAAATGATGTTGCCGATGCTCCAAACGTTGTAGTGAAACTAAGCATCACTAACTAAGATTGTTGTAATGTGGTTGAAATGTATGGAGATGTATGCAAAATGAACATTAAAGAATATGAAACATGTAGATTGAAAGAAATTTGAGTCACATTATAGCTGGGCTCGATACAAACATCCTAAGACTACGTGCTTTGGACTATGAGTGCACCTAATTATTTCATTTAATAGCACTGAATACACTCAAGATTATGCTTCCTTTGAGCTCTATCTCTCACTCATGGTCTAGCCTAGGCCACTTAGTCATTGTTGACCTTTTGAAGGATGTTTGAAGCCTATTCTAGTGAGCGAATTGCCATTTCTTACACTAGCTTGGTGATCTTCTTAATGGTCATTCATGCTCTCACACACTGCTACAAACTACCATGGAGATCTTGGATTGTAACCCTACCAGTTGACTGCCACTTTAGTCACGTCTTGGATTGTAACCCCACAACCTACCTCGGAAATGTCCTTGCAAGTCCTCCAATGGTTGTTGGGGGTTAACAAAGGATAAGCATAGTGTGTGCTCAATAGCACAATGACTATACAGTGGAAGCTTTTACATTGAGCACACCTTGTACAACTTACCAACACAATCCTCTCTTAAGTTCTAATGGGAAGAGATCTTGAGATTATGTCAAACGTGTGTGAAATTATTGAAAGTGGCTCGATGAAGAAATCAGTGACATGTTCTTGTGTTGAAAAGTGAACCAGGTTAACCCCTTCACTAAGGACTTTCTCACAATTGAAGAGGTAGTCACTTCGATGTGTTTAGTTCTGACACAAAACACTAGATTCTTTGCCAATCGAATGTTGCTCATATTAGTTAAATAGAGCATGGTGGGGTCTCTAGAAAGAAGCTCAATCTCTAAAACATCCATCTAAACCAAATTACTTCATAAGTAGCATGGTGGGTCCTCAATACTCTATTTTGGTAGAAGACAAAGCTACTATTGGTTGCTTCTTGCTTTGCGATGGTAGAGTTATTGAGCCATGAATGAGAAGTGTATCCACTTGTGGATCTTCTATCATTTACACTTCTTGCCTCATGGGCATCAGTGTCTCCATGGAAGTGCGAGTCTAATGTCTTGGCATAGAGTCCATAATGCCATGTACTATGAAGGTATCTGAGCACTCTCTTTGTGGTAGCAAAGTGAGTCTTCTTGGGATTTTTCATGACCTGACTAAGCACACCAACTGCATATGAAATGAGAGACTTGGTAATTCTCAAGTCAATCAAGCTGCCAATCAGTTGTTCTTTGTACTAAAAAAAAGTGTCATATAGTGACAACTTGGGGCTGCATTCCATGGGAGTAGGGAGTGGCTTGTAGTCATCTAGATGAAATGGATAATAGCATGTGATTGTACCTACCCTATGAAAGTGTAATCCCTATGTCTTCCCTCCATATCTCTATGACAAGAAAACCATACATGTCCTTCATGTCAAACTCCAAGGTGAGGCCTCTACAATGAGATGCCCATTGGAGCCCTCGATGATCAAGCCAATTCCCTACTAGAAGAATTTCTTTTGCAACCTCTTTGATGTAAAGGGATGGGATGAAATCTGATGGCTGAAAACCAGATGCCAAGAAGTGATAATGCATCCTTACATTCCATGCATGAGGGGCTTGTTTGAAACCATAAAGTAACTTCTACAACCTGTAGACTTTATGCTCCATCCCATTGATAGCATGCATACCCTAGAGTATATGTGATGTAGATTTCCTAAACCAAAAGACCATTGAGGAACACATTTTTACATTCATTTGGTGGATGGCCAATCAAATTGGTGCTCCATCCCATTGATAGCATGCATACCCTAGAGTATATGTGATGTAGATTTCCTAAACCAAAAGACCATTGAGGAACACATTTTTACATTCATTTGGTGGATGGCCAATCAAATTGGTGCTCCATCCCATTGATAGCATGCATACCCTAGAGTATATGTGATGTAGATTTCCTAAACCAAAAGACCATTGAGGAACACATTTTTACATTCATTTGGTGGATGGCCAATCAAATTGGTGCTCCATCCCATTGATAGCATGCATACCCTGGAGTATATGTGATGTAGATTTCCTAAACCAAAAGACCATTGAGGAACACATTTTTACATTCATTTGGTGGATGGCCAATCAAATTGAGCGAAAAGATCTATGGCTATCCTCACTATGGTCATCTTTGCAACTTATGCAAAGGTCTCCTTAGAATTTGTGCCATACTCTTGGACATATTCCTTGGCTACAAGCCTAGTCTTTGGCCCATACTCTTGGGCATATCCCTTAGCTCCCAACCTAGTCTTGTATCTATGAACCTCTCCATATGGCTTTATAGAACCATTTGCATCCTATGGACTTCTTCTCTGTTGGGAGATCTGTCAAAGTCCAAGTCTAGTTTTGGAGAAGAGGATCATACTCTAGAAGTTGCAGCTAATGTCGCACAGAGACCACCAGTTCCCCCGGTTAGGCAGCCAGATTTGCTGCCATCATCGCAGGCCCTTTCTTAAGATGCTCTGGGCGTGGGGGATGTCTAGCCAAGCTAGGGCTTTACCATTTAGTTCGAGTGCTTTGCTCCACCAGATGCTTCCAGCAAGCCCCGCATCTCCTCTAAGAACACCTATTGGCTTCCAAGAGAGTTTCGCCACCGATATGATTTCAACCCAAGCTAATCCTCTTCGCTTTGGAAGCTTAGAGCATTCCAAGGGATGAGGCTAACATCATTGCGGAGAACCAAGCAAAGCGCTGATGTTGATGTTAGCCTCATCCCTTGGAATGCTCTAAGCTTCCAAAGCGAAGAGGATTAGCTTGGGTTGAAATCAAATTTATGGCGAAGTTGATGCCAATAGGGTGAAGTTCATCCTTGGTAGGAGTGTGCACACTAAGGAGTTAGTTTGGATTCATATACGGCAGAAACATTCATGAAGCATGAAGCAGTGTTGAATGCATTATTGGCTATTGACTATGGAGTGACCTTAAATGAGAAATTTGTGATGTTGAATATTGATCTTGAAAAGGCTTACGACAGAGTAAGCTGGGATTTTGTTCTAGAAGCACTACTAGGGCACAAAGCCTTGGTGATGGACTGAGTCATAAATCAGAAGCTTATCAAATGAGAAGCTAACCCATGCTCTGTATGCCCTTGGTTTATATACTCGTCGCAATTGAAGTCGCTAGAACGAAGATTAAGACACGAGCACTTCACCCGCATGGCTTCTGGATGGCCTTCTGCATCCTGATTGAAAGTGGCGCGGGGCTTTGCTGCTGCTGAGGAGCTTTCAGTCCGAGAATTTATGGTGGATTATCAAAAGAAAACTCTGCAAGACCATTTGACCGAACCCATCACGCTCAACGGTTTCGCCACCCCCGTTTGCTGTTAAACACTAGTAATTATCAACCAAAAGGTACTATATGTTAAGTGCTGTCAAACACTAGTAATTATCAACCAAAAGGTTGATCGTAGACTATATGTTAGTGCGCTCCTGCATCACCTAGTAGAGGACGGGACCGTTCCTTCAGGTGCGCTCCTCGTTCTTCAGGCCCGCTCCTTCGCTACAGGAACGGACCGTTCCTTCAGGGGCAAACGTTACGCTCTCTCGACATAAGGGGTTTCTCATCTGCTCCTATGGCACCCGTCATGGAGCGCTAAACTAAAACCATGAACTTCAAAGCGTAATACTATCCCTGTGTCTGAGTGCTAATTATACAAATAGATCACGCCATTGTGACACGAATATTGATATGCCGTGATTTGCCCGACAAGGCCTAATCCAGTAAGAATCCGGAGTTACATTAAAAAGAGATCACCAAACACGAAAAGAAATCTTCCCCCTGAGGAGAGACGCTAAGCTAGAACATCCTCTTGCGCGTGACCTCCCTTGCCATAGGGCCAATTTGAGTATTTTTGAAAGTACAAAAAACATCTCGAGCACAAGGATTACTAAAGTACATTTGGGGAGAAATATAGCAAATAGCTCACCTGATGTGCATGAAAGTCTCGTTTCGCTCACATGGAGGGGGAGATGTGAAGCGACTGCTTATTGCTCCTACTGGTTTTCTCGACGAAGACGAAGAGGTGATGAGTGGCAACGATTCCCTTGCCTCAACAGAAGAGGCACGTGATCCTCCAGCATCTCCCAACAAGGAGGAAGACCTGACCCCGCCCTCCTCTCCAAGAAGCTCCGGGGCGGGTTCTCGCCCCTGTCTGATGAGGAGGTCTAGTTCATTCTACAAGCCAAGGTGCAGCGTAGGTCCAAGGATCTGGAGCGCAAAGGTGGTTCAAAGGAGGCCGTAATCACCCGGCTGTTTGTGAAGTCTCTCTCGAGGAGGTCAAGCCAGAGATTACTAGATTGGCTAAAGGTGTAGTCTATCTGGTTTTCACGGGATGAGTCCTTCCGATGGAGGAACTTACTCAGTTCATGTTATTCGAATGCAAGCTCCCATCTTACACTTTTTCAGTTAGGTTTATTGGAAGGGGTCCTACTTTGCTGCGTGTCTGAAGAAGTCACGAATGAGATTGTCAGGAGATCTTCCACGTTCTTCTGTGTTGGTGGTTCCGTGGAGTCCTGCTTTGTGTGTGGATGAATCCATTTATCACAATTGTCCTGTTTGGGTGGACTTCCCCAACTCACCAATAGGGTTGGGTGAGTCGGTGTACAAGTTGGCTGCTTCGCTTGGGAAAGTTTTGCTTGTTCCCCCTTCTGCTCGTTCTCCTACAGGTCGAAAACGTGCCTGGATACTTTGGTATTGGGGGCAGGAAGTTCCAGACTTCATCCAAGTGGCTCTGCCAAATGGTAAATCGGTTGCACAACAAGTGGTTTTTGGGCCGTTTCCTGATCCTTGTTACACTTTAAAAAAAGTGGGACATTTTGCTCGAGAATGCCCCTTAAGGCTGCCAATGTGTCACTTGCATTGGGGGACAAGCTCTCCGAGGCCAGTTTGTTAGAGGAGAAGGCATGCAGTGGAGGAACGAGAATGCTCTGAGAAAGACCGTTTGCCCAGGTTGTGAGACGGTGGTTGTCAAGGAGAAAGACGAGATCTCAAAGTGGAAAATTATGGGTAAGAAAGGTAAAGTTACTATGGAGTCTAGTTGGACGCATCAGGATGGGAACGCCTCTCAGAGAAATTGGGGGATGCTTTGCTTCCAGTGGAGGGACTAACTCTCATCAGGGTTCAAAAGTCAGTGATGGTAAGAGCAAGGAGCCTCCATTTCCCCTCAACCCAGGGCAGAGATAAAGCGTTTGACAAAGAAGAAACATGTCAAATAGCGAGGGTGTGGAGGGTCTCTCGGTTGGAGTGTCATCTAGTAGTCAATGTCCCCAGGATGTAACGGCAAGAAGAGGCCACATGAGGACAAGAAGAAAGAGAGGATGCTTTTGGAAGAGGTCAAGGGAGTTGTTAATGTACTGTCCACACTCAGTCGATCAAAGAGAATCAAAGAAGGCACTAGAGGAGAAGGAAAGGCAAGGAGAACACATTCAAATTTCTTTAGGTATGCCGTTCGAACCTTGGCAGGAACATGAGATGCGCACGCAGAGAGTGTCCATCAAGCATGTCTCATTGATTTCTTGGAATGTTCGTGGGCTCTGTGACGAGACAAAACAGAGAGGATGCCTTGATGTCTTAGGTAGTTTGTCTCCGTCCATCGTGCTCCTCGAAGAACTAAAGTGCGGGGTTGGTGATAGTTTTTTGTTTGCATGCAATAGTCGAGGCTATATGCCATTGTCAATTGCCCCAACAGGAGAAGGGGCAGATCTGCGATCCTTGTGAAGCAGTCTTTTAGTGCTAGTGAATTGTTCAGGGATGCCGAAGGTTTTCTGCTAGCAGTTTGAATTTTAGTAGAAGGTTTTGAGCTCTGAGCTGCCTGTCCCAATGTGGCTTTGGAGAGGGGAGACTGTTGGAGAGATCTCAGAACCAGTTTGACAGGCAGCCATTGGTTAATTGCAGACGACTAGAATTTTACCGAGGAGGGGATTGATAGATCTCACCCTGAGAGGGATGATTGGGAGAGCCTTTGTCTTGTTCGCGGTCTGGTCGGTTGTGCAATGCTTGTTTCGGACGGTTTTGAGGCACTTACGTGGTCTAATAAGCGAAAAGATGCAGACAATTCAGCATAGTTGGGTTGGTGTATGATAAGTTCCAAGGAAGGGACAAGGAGACTACTAGATACTGCTCTTGATCAAGGGAATAATAGGCAAAATTTTCAAGTTTTTCCTAGTATTTTGGATGGGGGCTATGTGTTGGCATGCATGCCATAGGTTTGCTCATTTTAAACCTTGGGAACAATTGAAGAGAGTTTTACTTAGAGATATTTCTCCAATTGAGGATGGTATGATTAAACCATTAGAGATGGAACCCTTAAAGAGTTTGACTCGCTTGCAAAACTTAAGGAAAACCCCTATAAAAAATGCCAAGGTCTCCAAGATTAAGAAGGAAAGATTGGTAGCGCATGCCTTGGGCAATATCAAGGCTTGGATCTATTTTCTTGTGCTATGGGGGTTATCCAATTGCATGAGTAGCAAAAAAGAATGGAGAGATTAAAACATTTATTGATTCCCATAAGTTTATTACTATAATTTCTAAGACATGTGGAGAAGTTATCCCCTACAAGGGGATATCAGGGTCAACCTCGTGGAGCTAGAGATTTTGGTGCTAGATGATATGATATGTGTGGATTTGCCTAGTATGGCTATGATGGTGAATGAGTCCCTTGGAATATATATCCGAAGGTCTAAATCATTTCTCTATATGGAATTTGTGTGTATATTGCAAATTCAATAGGTGAAATGGTTTATACATAGGTTACTTATGGGATTGAGATGATTGGTGTAAATGCATAAGCGTATGAAGTTAGATGATGATATCGATACTACCAAAAACCTTGACCTTACAGTTTTTGTATGCAAATTGCTAGAAGGATGGGATGAGGCCTCGTTCTTACAAAAGTATTAGTGAGGTGATGGAAGTAAAGGCTGATCCTATCAAGTACAAGAAAGTACCAGGTAAGGAAGTACTACCTAAGGAAATTAGGAAGTGGAAGAAAGAGTTAAAGCATGCCAACACTTTTTCTTAGAACACAAGGTAGAGGATATTACTTTCAAGGAATGACCTACATATGCTAAAGAAACTTTGATGCATCATTTCTCAGAAGAAGATTATTCTAATAAGCTTGTACCAGTGTAAGAGATCTGAGGTTGAGCCAAAGAATGGTCAACATAGGTACACAAGCATATGAGGAAGGGACAAATTTGTTGCACTACTTATAGAGTTTAAGGATGTGCTAGCATAGTCACATAAGGATATAAAGGGGTTTTCCATGGAATTATGTCAACATAGAATTCATTTAGAAGACGATGCTAAACTAGCATTAGGTCAGCATATAATTTTTTCAATATAGATTCATTTAGAAGACAATGTTTGACGAATACGTCAAAGCCTATATAGATTCAATCCTAAATAATCATTGTTGGTTAAAGAAGATATTTATAAGCTATTAGTGATTGTCTTTGTTTATCCTATTTTGTATAGTGAATGGGTGTTGTCTAAAGTTAGTGTACCCAAGAAGAGTTGCATTCTTAGAGTCAATGTTGACCATTGTAAGCTTAATCACTAAGGAAAACCATTTTCCATTGAAATTCATGAATGCAATGTTGGATAATGCGGTAAAAAAAAGTCATTGCTTTCTTGGGTGTAGCAATTTTTGGTGAGGCTCAGGGAATTTTCTATATATATGTAGGTATCTTGCATGACCCATAACTTATGCATTGCTTAATGGAATTCGGCAATCAAGTTGTAGTATGCATTCCAAACTTGAGCATGAGATTAAAAAAATATGGAATGATGATTTGGAATGAGACTGTTAAAGCATTACAAGTGCTATGTTGCATGTGAATTATGCATTCTGAAGAGTATATGAAATAGTAATTTATTCAAAAATTCAAAATTTTATTATATGCATACATGCAACCAAGTAATCCTTCAAAAGTACACTAGGTGAGCTTCTCCTCAACCCAAGGACACACCTAAATAAAAACTTTAGGTATGGGTTAGCGGGACTTTAATGTTGTGCTAAAGTGATGCACACCCATTTGAGGGCACCATAAGTTGTTGGTATTGCTATATGGATTCATCCTAAAATGGAAGAAGTTAAAAATGTGCAATTTGTGGATGTGCAAAGATCTTTAATAAATCCAATACTATTTACAATTTTGAATTGTTTCTTTTTCCATGCACTTGCTTGCTATATGGCTCATAAGCATGTCAAACGTCATTGCATAACATAATACACAACATGTCAAACTTGATAGCATGCCCTTTGCAAAGCCTATATGTATTTTGAAGCATTTTAGACCACACTGCACTTGTTTGGGATATCTGATTCTATTGATGTGTATAACTAGAGGGGGGAAACTCGACGGTTGAAAATTTCTCTACTCTTGCTAATTTTGGATTTTCAAACCTCCCACCCATCGAACCTGGGAATATTAAGTACTTGCAACTTGCCCCCGCCTTGCAACCCACATACGCCTTGATGTGATCTTTCGTAGATTTTGGTTTGGCATTGTCTTCTTTCGGGTAAGTTGTCTTCTATTCTTTTCTTGCCTCACAAGCTAGCGTCTTTGGTTCTATTCTAGATTGATCGTGGCCATGGCATCAATGGCAACATGCAGCTTGCTATAGCTTGCAAGAGAAGCAGACAGAGGCTATGAGATAGGAAAGTTGAAAAGCTTGGTCACAAGGCACAAGGAATAGATTGTGGGTCAAGGAAAGGAATGGCACGGTATCAAAACAGCAATGAAAGACACTTTCGCAACATTTGTGAAGGGAGAAACAATGAGAAGAAAGAAGACTCCTTGCAGAGTAGCAGCAGGAAGAAGTTACAAATGCACTCATTCTATCATTGCCATCAAAGCAAAGAATAGGAGCTGTGGTGTCACGATTGGTGGGAGAATTCAACACCTCAGGAGATGCACACCCAAAAGGTGATGCTCTCTAACCTGAGAAATGGCCTACAAAAAGTGAAAGGGGTGCACAACTTAGATCAACTAGCTGCAAAGAGGCAACATTAGCTATGTTGGTGTCCCCTGAAACAAAGGAGAAATGGCTTGAGTGCACAATGTCGAAGATGTTGTCAATCAAAAGGACCAACTTGGCTCTAGCGATTGAACTAGAGCGAAATCAATGCACGATCATTCTAATCCAAGAAATCTATGGGCTTCAATAACAGAATACAAGAAAAGGAGAGATAACGTAAGTGAGGAACACATTGCTAGAGGGATGACGTTTTGGCATGAAAATACGAGAGTTTCTCCAAGTAAAAAGGACATCTGTAAAAAGTGAATGAGACTTAAGGTGTTTGATGAGATCATACACATGCTTGATACAACACAGGTCAGCAATGCCTAAACTAGCCTAGTGGTTGTTTGTGATTGAGCTTTGCGATAGTTTACTTGTTTCATTTCTAAACTAGGCTGGCATGGACTTAATGTGATTGTCCTAAACCAGCTCGATGGTGGGAACATCATGCAACCGTGGCTTGTTCAACTCAAACACCAGTTATGTGATTGTCTTGAACCAACATGGTTGAACAAAAATTAACAGCAATATATTTCGCAACAAGAGAACATAAATAAATTGTTAGTATTCTAAACTAGCCCAGTGGTTGGGACATCATGCAACCGTGGTTGGTTCAGCTCAGGTACCAGTTATGTGATTATCCTAAACTAGCATGGTTGAGCAAAAATTAACAGTAACATATTTCACAACAAAACAACAATATATTGTTATTTTACTAAACCAACCCGATGCTTCGAACATCATGTAATCGTGGTTGGTTCAGCTCAATCACCAGCTATGTGATTGTCCTAAACCAATGTGGTTGAACAGACATTAGTTGTTGACCAGTCCGGTGGTTAAAATTATTGTTTTTCTTATTACTTAAATTAGTTAAATTTAATTTCCTACATTTTGGGTCATATACCACTTAATTTCTAGGCCGGGATGGCTTGGACTTATGTGATTGTCCTAAACCAGCCCAGTGCTAGATCAAGACAAATAGCAATTACTGATTGAAATTGTGAAATTCAAAAATGAAAAGCAATATATTGTTATTTTCTAATTGTGAAATTTAGAAATGAAAAGCAATATACTTGTTATTGTCTAATATGTGAAGTTGAGACCGTCAAGATAAACCAGCCTGGTGGTTGAAATTGTGATCGTGTCCTAAACTAGTCCGAGGGTTGAAATTGTGACCATCTTAAACCAGCCCTTATCTATGCTTTTGAAGTTAGTTCTTAAAATATAGTTAATTTCACACCGCTAGATTTGTATGAAATCAACATGTATTATTATGACAAGTGGCTTCATGAGGATTGAGAAAATCCAAAATAGGCCCAAAACATTGTATAGGCTGGCTTGCAGATTTAGCTGAACTTGCCTTTTAACAATTTAATTCATCAAAAGTCCATGGTATTCACCGTAAATTACCCTAAGTTCCAGATGGCCGAATTTCACATCCTTGCACTGATGATAGACTGTGGCATTCCATGGTATTTAAAGACACGAGACATGAAAAGCTTTGCCATCTTTTATGCTGAAATTTTCTTCCTCACTGAAATAAAATGAGTCTGTTTATCGAACCTGCAAATAACGGTCCAGATACCATCGTGACCTGACGGTGTATGAGGAAGATCAAAGATGAAGTCCATAGCAATGCTTTGCCATGGTCTATTCAAAATGGGGAGTGGCTGTAATAGTCCATGGGTTTTCTACTTGTCATAATTCACTTTTTGGAAGGTGATGCATGTCCTGACATATGCCTTAACATCACATCGCAAAAACATCACATCGCAAAGCTAACTAGTAAAATAAGTGCTCAATAGACTTCACAATTGCATCAGTTCCTTTGTGTCTTTCATGAGGTAGAATAATATGACTTATATCCTAATATTAGCTTGTCCCTCAACTACTTTGTGACACACAAACGGCCATGCATCAACAAAAACCATCTCGAGATGCATAATGATCATTTCTCTATCCCTCAAACAACTAATCATATAAGTCATCATTCATAGCATATTGCTCTTTCACGGCATCTAATTCATCATGATAGGATATAGAAACAACAGAAACTAGTCATTTCTTGGATACCGCATTGGCCTTCTAGAGAGTGCATCTACAACAACATTCTTCTTTCCTAGAGCATGCAGAGTCAATCATCAATTTTTGATCACCCTCTTGGAATCATGTTTGGCCCACTCTTCTGGCAGCCATAACTTTTGATCCAGGGGGAATTTGGAGGTGATCCAAAAAGCAAAAATGCTCAGCAGATTATGCTCTACGTATAGAGCACCTTAGATCTGCTATCTGATATGTCTACAAGATAGCATCAGTTCAAGCTGAGATCCGATTGCCTTGTTCTCCATTACCCCCTCCTGCCAGACCTTATCTAATTGTGGAGCCCGTTTGCATCAGTCAGGCATACGATAGGCATCCAATTGCCTTTTTTGCTGCCTAAATCTTGCCTGTATGTAATACTTTGCAAAAGCCTTAAACTTTGTTAAAGCACAAAACTACAGTATTATTGATCATCGGAACCACCTCCTGATAATTTGCAGTGCACCCAACACTTAAAATGAATCAAGATAAAATTCATTTGCTACATTTGATGATTTGATGTGTCGTCTAGCTGTAGACTAGCACCGCCATAAAGGAGATCCAACTCCACCAAGCCAAGTTACCCATTGCCACATTACCCGATTAGTTCCCACCGGCGTCAGTCCGTGTGGACTATCATCGGTATTCACTTTTACACATTTGACACCAGTTCAATTCTCTTGGCATTCAGCAGTTCACCACACCAGCGTGACACTTGGCAGTGATCGTCCTCTCGGTTTCAGGATGGTTGCATTCTTCTTGCACACACACATGCCACCCATGTACAGTCACATTTGTTGACTATTTTTGGCATTGGTTCCTGCACATACACATCAGCCTTGTATAGCCTCTTGGCTATCCCGACACGCAGTTGTCATCATTATACTACAGGCTTGATCCTTGGCACACAGTTGTTCTCACATGACTTGGTTTTGACAGTTTAGCATAAGCCCCCCAGTGGTAGCTCTTTTACAGTGTTCTCATGGGTAGACACTCTCGCCAGTACACGGGTAAGCCTCTTGCATAGAGCACCAAACTCCCTCCAGCATGGAGTTGTTCACATCACAGAGTTGATGATACACTAGTCATGACTCCAAACGAGATCCATGAGTGGAAAGAGAACCTTCTTCGACCATTTATTGCCACAGGGTATGTTCCAGTGTATGATGTCAACTCGAGCCTCATTGGCCTTGACACATCAATATTCAGATGCAGACGCAGATGCTTTGGATGTTAGCATGTATCAGCCCACGGCTTTTGATCATGCATATACCTCAGTAAACCCTCAGCACAAGGCTCATTCGATAGTAAGCCCTCAACATGAGGCAAATTTGACGGTAAGTCCTCAGTATGAGGCAGTCTCATCTACATCAGCTCACTCTGATTCTATTGATGTACAGTCATCACTCTCATGCATGGATCCGACTCCATCTTTTGCTACAGATGCAGATACTCAGTAGGAGTTCACTAGTGATCATGTAGTTATTCAGCAGCCAGGTAAGTCCTTGGTACGAGGCACTCTTCTGCCCCATGCAGAGATACATGCCACAATGCATCCAGCTCTTTAGGTGATTCCATTCCAAACACTTATTTCATTAATTTTGGACTTGTCAATGTACAAATTCATTTTAATAGATACTTTTGGACTAGTTTATGGATAAAATTTAAGGAAAAACTCATGCTTCAAAACACAGATAAAAACATTAAAACAAGGAATTTTTAAGAATGTTTTGAAGGAAATAAAATCAAAATTATGAAAATGTAACAAAGATAAGCTACACCAAAAGATAAGAAACAGTAGCAAATAAAACTGAAATTATGAAAATTAATGTAACTTCTTACATAGACTGGTGCACGGTCCCGATTCATTTTTGTACTTAAATTTCTATTGAAAAAATCTACTTTATGAAAATATCCTTCCAAAACCAAAAGATGACACTACCCTTTTGAAATAAAGAGTTTATTTACTTACACTATCATATTGTACTAATAATGCAAAAACTAAGAAATGTAATTCTTACATTACTCTATATTATATAAATCCTAGTATAATTTTTCATTTTAAAGAATCTTCATTTAAAATTTTAACTTTTTAATAACTTTAATAAATAAAATCATTTAAATCCATCGATAAACTATGTGTGTGTGTGTGTGTGCGCGCGTATGTATGCACATACGTACGTAGATATATATATATATATAAGGTCCATGCATTAGATTAATTTACCATGAGAGTCCTCTAAAATCTCCAAGACTTAATAACGGTGTTAATAAACACCTTTTAGAGTTTTGGAACTCTAAAATCTTCAAGAATTAATAATGGTGCCAATAAACACCATTCAGAGTTTCAAAAAGCCAAAATGGTATAATCTCAAAGAACTTTATAATGGTGGTAATAAACACCTTGCAATAGTTACAAAGATTTTTTAAGCAAACACCTTCAAATGAAGTATCTTGATGGAGGGAAAAAGAGAGGGAAAGAAGTTTTAAAAATTAAAATTTTGTTTTATTTTGTTTTGTTTTATTTTATTTTATTTTTCTCACCACCTCCGCGCTGCGGATCTCTTGGACAAGGGAGGGAGGAAGGAGAGAAGAAGGGAAGAGAGAGGGAGAGAAGGGAGGAGAATGGAAAGAGAGAGGGAGAGAAGGGAGGAGAAAAGGAAGGAAGAGGGAGAGGGGGAACAGAGCGCAACGTGAGGGAGAGGGAGAGGGAGGAAGGGAGGGGACCACGATGGGAGAGAGAGTAGAAGGAAGAGGGAGAGATGAAGGGAGAGGGAGAGAGGAAGGGAAGAGTAGAGGAGGGAGTATATTTTTTCAAACATAAATTTAATTAGATAGGTGGGTGACGAGGAGGAAGGAAAGAGAATGGAGAGGGAAAGAGAGGAAAGAAGAGGGGGAAGGAATGAAGGTAAGGGAAGAGAGAGAGAGAGAGAGAGAGAGAGAGAGAGAGAGAAAGTCGTGCTACCATGGCAATGCAACAGCGGCAATAAAATAAAATAAATTTGTGTCGTTTGGTGCCACTGCCATGGCAACATGACTCTCTCTCTCTCGGTGTGTGTGTGTGTCACCATTGCACACTATAGAAGAAAGGGAGGGAGAGAGGAGGAGAGAGACAGAGAGAGGGAGGGAGGGAGAGATGGGGGGAGAAAGACGGAGGGAGAGAAGGGAGGAGAAAGGAGAGGGAGAGGGAGAGTGAGAGGGAGAGGGGAAGGGAAAGGGGTGTGCAACACAAGAGAGAGGGAGAGGGAGCGCAATGCAATGCAAGGGAGAGGGAGAGGGAGAGAGGAAGGAAGGGGAACACGATGAGAGGGAGGGTGTGATTGAAAAGGGAAAGGGAGAGGTGAGAGTCAATATACTTCCCTCAAGGAATTCAAACTTCCCGCTCTAAAATTCAAACTTCCCTCCCCCTTTCCCCCATTCCCCCCTTCCCCCATTCCCCATTGCCCAATCCCCCCTTCCCCTCCCCCCCTACCCCCCCCTTCCCCTTCCCCTTCCCTCCCCCCCCTTCCCCCTTCCCCTTCCCCCCCCTCCCCCTTCCCCTTCCCCTTCCCCTTCCCCTTCCCCCCTTCCCTCTTTCCCCCATTCCTCCCCCTCTCCCCTTCCCCCCCCTCTCCCCTCCCCTCCCTCCCCTCAAATTGCCGAGTTAAGAAAGCAAATGAAAAGAATGGTACCCTAAAGAGGACAGATAAGGGGAAAGAGTCAGCTAATACAGCAAAAGCAGAGTTGGATCTATTTTTGGCCATTGAGGAAGAGTGTTCCTCAGTTCAAGATGCTTCAACCACTGATTCATGGGTGTTGGATAGTGGTGCCTCCTGTCACATGACTTGTAAGAAGGGTCTATATTGTTCCATGCATCCTCCATAGGAACCCATCACTATTGATGATTGGTAATAACAAAAAATGCCCTATTGAGGGTAAAGGTACGGTTTCATTTATTTCCATAAATGGAGATGTTAAGAAGCTATTTAATGTGCTGTATGTTTCACAAATCAAGAGAAATTTGCTATCAGTTGCTTCCATAACTAACCTTGACCATGAGGTGAGGTTCAACAAGATAGGAGCAAAAATTATGGATAGTGCAGGCAATCTTGTTGGCACAAGAGTAAGGAGAAACAACCTGTATGAGCTAAGTACTTTGGCACGAAAGATTCGGCCACATCATATTTGCAATGCTGAAGAAGATGCAGAAGCAAGGTATGGTTGCTCACTTATCTGCACTAGTAGAAATCAAAGAACCGTGTGAAGCTTGCATGATGGGCAAGCAACAGGGAAAGACATTTCCACAAGAAAGCAAGAATAGAGCAAACGCTACTCTAGAGTTGGTGCATGTTGACTTGTGCGGTAAGATGCCTACACAGGCCTTGGGGGGATCTTCCTATTTTTTATTAATTGTCGACAACTATAATAGGAAGATGTGGGTGTACTTTCTTTGCAAAAAGTCTCAAGCTTTTGGTAAATTGAAAATTGAAAGAATGGCTACAACTTGTTGAAAATGAAACAGGGAGAAAAGTGATGAAAATCAAATCGGATGGTGGTGGTGAGTTTGTTTCTATAGAGTTTGGAGATTTTTGCAAGAGCAAAGGGATCAAGTGACAAACGACAACACCACATGCCTCATCAAAATTTGGTTGTTGAACGCCGAATGCGGACCACTGTGGAGATGGGGAGGTGTATGTTGGAAGGTGCTGGTGGACTGCGAAACCACTTTTGGGCTGAGGCTATCAATACTGCGGTTTACATCCTTAATCATAGCTATACAAAGGCACTCAAAGGTAAAACACCACATGAGGCTTACAGTGGTAAGAAGCCATCTGTCTCGCACTTCAGAACGTTTGGTTGTGAATGCTATGCAGATGTACCAGACAAAGAGAGAAACAAGCTACAACCAAAAAGCACCAAATGTATCTTCTTAGGCTATTGTGATGAGAAGAAAGCCTATAAGTTGTATGATCGAGAGGCAAAGAAGATCATAGTAAGCCGTGATGTGGTGTTTAGGGAGCAGCCACATGCAGTGGAGCCAGAGAAGAGCTCTTCCACTTTATGATCAAGCGAAGAGGTAATTCACTATGGGCCTATCCCAAGAGCTATAAAGGAGGAGGAAATATCAGATGATGAAGGTATAAGTCACCAACCTGTTGTTACACCACCGGAAAAGCCATTGCTGTGATGGTTAAGGCAGCTCTATGACCATGATAACCAAATGCCTATGTCTATTGAGTAGCATGCAGATGGACCAAGGCAGTCTCAAAGAATCGAGGAGCAAAGGAAGGCTTCTGCTCACATAGTCAATATGGCCTTAATGGCTGAGATTATTGTAGAAGTAAAGGAGCTTATGAGTTTGGAGGAAGCACTTGTAGACCAAGATTGGAAAAACACTATGCAAGTAGAATATGACAGCATCATGAAGAATGAAACTTGGGAGTTGGTAGATCGACCACCTAACAGAAAGGTTATTGACACCAAGTGGGTTTGGAAGGTAAAGTACAAGGCCGATGGGACTTTGGAAAGTACAAAGACAAATTGGTTGCACAAGTATTTTCGCAGGCTGAAGGGTTTGATTTTTAGGAATCTTTTGCTCCGACTGCCAGAATGACCACTATTTGCATAGTACTATCGATGGCTACTCATAAAAAGTGGTAAATTTATCAAATGGATGTTAAATCAGCATTCTTGAATGGTGACCTCAAGGAGGAGGTGTGTACGTGGCTTAGCCACCAGGGTTTGAGGCCCCCCATTCTGAGAACAAGGTATGTAAGCTGAAGAAGACTCTGTAGTACAACTTGAAACAGGCCCCAAGAGCATGGTACCAACTGATAGGCAAATTCTTTCATAAGTTAAACTTCAAAAGATGTGCCTCAGATGCTAACTTGTATGTGTACAGGAAAGGTGAAAAATCCGCTATTATCGTTCTATATGTGGATGATCTCCTTATTACAGGTCCTTAGATACTATTTTTTGGTGCTTGACCATAACACTTGGTGAAAAATGGAGTTTGTGACAGGGGAAGGGGGGAAGGGAGGAAAGGAGGAAAGGGGGGAATGGGGTTTAGGATTTAAGGTATAGGTTTTAGGGTTTAAGTTATAGAAAATAGTGTTTATGGTATAGGAATTTGGGTTTAGGCTATAAGGATCAGGGTTTAGGATTTAGGGCATGGGGTAGAGTTAAAAATATTAGCTTGTGAATTTGGTTTAAGTATAATTAAACTTCATTTACAAGTTTTTAATAAGTTGGAATTTGAAAATTCTAACCCTATAGATGACTTTAGATGGCTTATGCTGATCGATTTGAGTACTTGGAGGGCTAAATTTGAACCTCATACGATAAAGTTATGTTAATTTTTTAGCGAATTTATCAAATTTCAAGATTGAAAGATTAGCCATACTAGTTTGGAGAAGCTCCTAAATTCGTCTTTGGGAAAATATTCGCCCTTAAAAATTTATCTTAGGGAGGGTAGGGAAGAAATGAAATTAATGGAATGGAGGAGAGGAAAGGGGGGGGGGGAGGGGGAGGAGCAAAGGGGGAGGGGGAGGGAAAAGGGGAGAGAGGGGGGGGGGAGGGGGGAAGGGGGGAAAGGGGGAGGGGAGGGGAAAGGGGAGGGGAAAGAGGGGGAAAAGGGGAGAGGGGGAGGAATGGGGAAAGGGGAAAGGGGGAAGGGGGAAGGGGGGAAGGGGGAAGGGGAAGGGGGGAAAGGGAGGGAGGGGGAGGGGGGGCGAGAATGTGGGAGGGAAGTTTGATTTTTAGAGCAGAAAGTTTGAATTCCTTGAGGAAAGTATATTGACTCTCACCTCTCCCTCTCCCTTTTCAATCACACCCTCCCTCTCATCGTGTCCCTTCCTTCATCTCTCCCTCTCCCTCTCCATCTCCCTCTCCCTCTCCCTTGTGTTGCATTGTGCTCCCTCTCCCTCTCCCTCTCTCTCGTGTTCTGCACCCCTTCCCCTCTCCCTCTCCCTCTCCCTCTCCTTTCTCCTCCCTTCTCTCCTGCTGTCTTTCTCCCCCTGTCTCTCCCTCCCTCCCCCCCCTTCTCTCTCTCTCTCTCTCTCTCTCTCTCTCTCTCTCTCTCTCTCTCTCTCTTTCTCTCTCTCTCTCTCTCTCTCTCTCTCTCTCTCTCTCTCTCTCTCTCTCTCTCTCTCTCTCTCTCTCTCTCTCTCCTCCTCATCTCCTCTCTCCCTCCCTTTCTCTATACTGTGTGATGGTGACACACACACATCGAGAGAGAGAGAGTCGCGCTACCACAACAGTGCAGCAGCAGCGAGCGAAAAAAAAAATGCCGCGGCTGCACCCTATTACAGCAACGCGACTCTCTCTCTCTCTCTCTCTCTCTCTCTCTCTCCTTCCCTTGCTCTTCCCTTACCTTCATACCTTCCCCCTCTTCTTTCCTCTCTTTCCCTCTCCATTCTCTTCCCTTCCTCCTAGTCACCCACCTACCTAATTAAATTTATTTTTAAAAAATTATTACTCCCTCCTCTACTCTTCCCTTTCTCTCTCCCTCTCCCTTCCCTTTCTCCTCCCTTCTCTCCCCCTCTCTTCAAATTCTCCTCCCTTCTCTCCCTCTCTCTTCCCTTCTCCTCTCCTTCCTCCCTCGCTTGTCCAAGATATCGGCAGCACGGAGACGGCTATACAAATAAAATAAAATAAAACAAAACAAAATAAAAATTTTAATTTTAATTTTAAACAAACTTATTTCCCTCTCTTTCCCCCTCCATCAAGATACATCATTTGAAAGTGTTTGCTTAAAAAATCTTTGTAACTATTGCAAGGTGTTTATTAGCACCATTATAAAGTTCTTTGGATTATATCATTTTTGCTTTTTGAAACTTTGAATGGTGTTTATTGGCACCATTATTAACTCTTGGAGATTTTAGAGTTTGAAACTCTAAAAGGTGTTTTTCAACACTGTTATTAAGTCTTGGAGAATTTAGAGGACTCTCATGGTAAATTAATCTAATGCATGGACCTTTTATATATATATATATATATATATATATATATATATATTTATACATATATATATATTTATACACGTACGTATGTACGTACATACATACATAGGTACACACACGTGCACACACACACACACATAGTTTATCCATGGATTTAAATTATTTTTATTTATTAAAGTTATTAATAGGTTAAGAAAAGGTAAACTTTTAAATGAAGATTCTTTAAAATGAAAAATTATACTAGGATTTCTATAAAAACTTTGAAAGGTGTTTATTGACACCATTATTAAGTCTTGGCAATTTGAGTTCCAAAACTCTAAAAGGTGTTTATTAATGCCGTTATTAAGTCTTGGAGATTTTAGAAGACTCAAATGGTAAATTAATCTCATACATGGACCTTAACTATATAAATATAAATATAAAAGTCTTATGGGCATGCCCATGCCACGTGGATAGTGCAGTGCACTGGTCCCACCATATGTATCAATGGCCTTTGATCAATGAACCAAGGACATGTACGTTCCATGCATGCATGTGCAGCATTGTGTGTGACTCCATATCTACTAGGATTTTAGAGTTTTAAACTCTCAAAAGGTGTTTGTTAATACCGTTATGATATCTTGAAGATTTTAGAGAACTCTTATGGTAAATTAATGTCTTGCATGGGTCATACATACAGTATTATATACATGCATACATACATACATACATATATACATCCATCCATACATGCATGCATGTATGCATGCATCCATCCATACATACATGCATGCATGCATACATATAATTCTTTCATACATTTAAATTGCTTTTATTAATCTAAGTGTAATTAAACTATTATTTTTTATTAAATTATTAATTTAAATTGCTATTAAGTGCAACATTATAGAGAGATATTCTAAAATCTATTACATGGAAATGACAGTGCCAAAAAGTAAACTTTTGATTCTCAAACAACATTTTCATAAAGTAAATTTTTCATTTGGGAAGGAGTTTTAGGAATAGTCCAAATGTAGACATATGAGTCCAAAATTAATGAAATAAGTGTTTCTAACATCCATTACTGATGCTTTCACCTCTAACATAGAGCTTACCTCAGGCTTAGTTCCCTTCAACAGTACAGATCAGCACATTAGTCTTCAGGACATTCCAGCATTGGCTCAGTTATGCCGCATTGCATCCTTGGATCAAGTTATCATCACCACCTCTTTCGATCAGCAGATCATTCCTCAATATGAGGATACTTATGCATCATTGCGGTCCTTCCCTAGTACAGTGGACATCATCAAATTCAGCCATAGTGCAACCTGGGGAGACTCAGCGTTTCATCATGCACTTATGGCTATCGTATACAGTCCATACTTGATGCAGATTAGTGGTTGGGGATCCAGGATTACAGATTAGTCCCTACATCAACATGCAGCACCGCATATGCTTCACGGACATCTTATGATTTTCAGTTGTATTTTAGGCTTCTAGACCTTTACACTACCAGCTCCACCTTAAGCCTATGACAGCCGCTACATCCCATGCCGATGGATGTTTAGCCATGCCACGACCTTCAACCCATGATAGTAGAGCACATAGGTTTGACAGGTTGCCATACCTTGTCAGTTCTATGGGCCTCTGATTCAGCAGAGCAACATATCATACCTGCACATTCGGCCCTAGATTTTTAGTCCCTGGATCACTCTATCCAATCGACTATGCGGTCTTCTTTGACCCCGCATTATTCAATAGAGATTATTCTATTGCAGCATACCTTGCACATTGATGTCAATTCTTTTGGGTTGGTGATAGCCTCATATGTCACAACCTACCGGATTGTTTCTCCATAGCTACATCGACTAGCCTCACATCCAGATGCCTATTCTTCAGAGCAACTGCACAATCCATGGTGACTCATGACATGTTCAGTAGGTAGCCATACACAATGTTATTCACATAGTCATCTTTTGATCGACCAGTCTTTGATCCAAGTGGACCTGAATTTTTGCATATTTCCTTCCTCTTCCCTTCGGCCTATCTTCTGGGTTTTATTCTCAAAGGCGAAGGATGACCCACAACTTAAGAGGGGGAATTCCACATCTTGTACATGACCACATAAGTTGTACTCATTGTACATGCTTCTGCTATGTAGTCATTGTGTTCACATATGCACATACTACTATGATTTCATTTCAGTTTTCTTTTGAGTTTGGATGCTAGCATATGCACCAAACGAAATCCACAAAAAGGTCTTGTACATGCACCCTCTACTTACCTAGTGCAATTTAAGAGGGGGTGTTAAAGATAGTGTAAATTGCACTATCCACACAGGGCATAGGGGCAAACCCTAACCCTAACCCTAAGGGATTCACATGTATATCATCATATTCATTGTCGATACACTTAGTGTACAGGTAGCTATATCATGCGCACTCCTCTCTCACTTTCGCTATCACCACCATGCTATCGTACTACTTGTGTCCTTTCTTTACACAACCACCATGCTTTGCGCCTCTTCCAGGCTCTTGTGCTGGCCTTCCACCTCTTGTAGGGCACACATTTGCCCACAGTCCCTGTCTCTTGTCTTTGTGTTGCCCACATGACAACCATCATTCTATCCATGCGGTAGCCCCTTCTTTTCACTGTTTTCTCTTTGCAAATGTCCTAGTTCTCCCTCCCCCATGCTCTCCTCATCTGGGGGCTTACAAATGAGGAGGTGACATTTTGTGACAGTCTTACTCCATTTGTTGATCCTAATTCCCGACTAATCTATGCTGCATAGACACTTTCTAGGAGGGCTAAACTGATGCCAAGAGTTGAGGCTATTCAGAAGCCAACTTCTAGAAGTGTCAGGCTGCTACAGGGGGCATTGTAGGAGTGCTGAAGGCAGGAGGAGCTAAGTGAGAAATGAGGGCCAAGAGGCCCCCTATTTAGGATTGGAGGGGAGCCAACCTTGCCCAAACGCACTGACCCCTTGGTTGGTTTGTTGATCCCTTGGCGTATAAGGGTTGCCCTTGGCCCCATAAAAGGTGGCCTAGGGAGGGGTGTAGGGTGGCCTATAAAGGTAGCCCTTACCCTACCATTGCTCTTCACTTGTTCCAACCCTGAGGGGGCCCAAAGGGCTCCTATTCCAAGCTAGACCTAAACCTATTTCTAAAATGGAAACACTACCCTATTGTTCTTGAGTGGGTACCAGTGAGAACTGATATATCTAGCTTGACCTAAGGCTAAGTGACCGATTTACGTAGCTTGTGCCTAACTGTCCTTGGACAAGGGCTCACAAAGGGGTCACATCATACGACAAAATCTCCTATTAGGGAACTATTATGGACTTGTTGATGTAGCTAGTGTGTCACATTGCACCGAAGTATACGGGTGCATTTGACATTCCCTCCTTCTTAACTTGGCGGTAGGTTCATTACTTCCAAGTAGTCCACCAAAATTTGTAGGAACTCTTGGAAACATTTTTCGTCCAACCATGCTGCTTCATGGGTACCTTGATCACGAAACTTGGTGTAAAACTCTGAGATCTCACGTCCTAGACTTTATGAAGAAGGATCTGCTTTGGCTACAAAACTTTAGCTTCATCAAGAAATTTAGGTTGTTTCTCGTTGGGAATCTCAGTCAGGTCCAAAATATGGCTTCAACCAAGTTACATAAAACACATTGTGCATAGTCTAACTGTCCAGAAGGTGTAACTTCATTGAGACATCATTGATCTTTTCAATGATAGGGAATGATCTGAAGCTCCTAAAAGACATCTTAGGGAATTTCTTTCCCACTTGCTTCAATCTCTACTTTTGATAATTCGTAAATACACCCATTGACCCTCTTTATACTCGACATTTCATTTGGATTTATTATTGGCTTCAAGAGGTGGAGACACCCAAGAGATGGAAACACCATCTGGGTGAGGAGTGATGTAAATTGCCATCGGTGTGTGACCAATACTCGAAGAATAGCTATCGTTCAAAATGGCCTACACAAGTGAAAGAAACTACTCCCACTTTCCCTGAGCATCATGACAATATGATTATGCCGCACCTGTGTGTACCTCTGATGCTAGTAGTGGTCCCACAAAGTCCATACCCATGTCCTGGAAAGGACCGTCAGGTATTGGCAATGGCATAAGTAAGCCATTTTCTTTCTTATGGAAGCCTTGACCTTTTGGCATATCTGACAATTCCAAACATAGCCATATATGTCCTTTGGCCAATAGAAATAGCACTCTTACTTCTCCAAAGTACCTATTGAGGGGTATTTAGGCACCTAGGCTAAGTCAAAGTAATGTGGAAGTTGGAAGGTCACAAGTCATGTATATGAGTGACAGTTACAAAGAACCATAGTGGGCAGTTATAACTCCTTTTGAGATCTTCTTTGTAACGGTTTTTGGTATGTAACAATCAAACTTTTGACAGGATTCCTAAGGCACCAACTCCCTTTAGTAAGAAAACATATCAAAATCTTGGGTATGAGATGAACTTAACAATATGCCATGAGTAGAAATTATTCAAATCAACATGGTTGTGTTCTACACTAAAAGAGCTTCAAATATGTCTTTACATCTTGAAATTTGAGTAACACATGAAAAAGTTACATTAATTTGAAAGGAGATGGGTTTTCATATTTTCGTGTATTTTTTGTTCATCCAAAAGAACCCTCCCTTGGGCCTCACATATTATGAAAAATATGTACAAATCTTAAAATCTTGCATATTTTTCAAGGTATATACCTTATATTTTCTTGTAGGGGGGACATGAAATTTTCATATTTTTCCCTTGCATATTTGAAAATTTTTAAGGAAATCCATGCATATCATATATGGACCTTGTCCCCCCATACCCTGGATTTTAGAGACCTTGTCCCCCCATACCCTGGATTTTAGAGACCTTGTCCCCCCATACCTTGGATGTTGGACAAGGTTAGTAACATATTACATATTGAGTTGGTGCCCTAGGATGGATTTAGCTTGCATATTTTCTTTTGGCAAGCTCAAGGCTGATCCTATGTAGATATAGAGGACAATTATACACCTTCCTAAATGGAAGGGGAGTACTTTTGCTATAGTTCCAATGCTGAAGGTTGTTCTTTGCTGAAAGTTGTGTTTGGATTACTTTTCACCTTTCTGACTCTTATTCAACTATGTATGCTTGTGCTTGCTTCATGTTAATAGTTGGAAAGGTGAAGTTCTAAAATGTTCAGGGTTGAATGTACCCTGAACACATTTGGCGATCTTGAAAATACTCCAAGGGCACAGACAAATAATTGGATCTTGATGTATCCTAGTGGATTGTGGCCATATGCCTACAAGGAATGAACCTAGACAAAGTTTGTTAAGACTTCTTGATAGTCCGGCGCTTATATCTGAAGTTTGTAGAATTATGGGTTTTGGTCTGCAACAAAGTTGTAAGCAACATCAAGAGCGACATTTTACTTTTTTAATTTTATCTTAATCCAAGTTTTCCATAAAAAGTTACGGCTATTGCAAAATCTGATAAAAATTCTACCTATTTTCGGTTCCATTGAACTGTGGTGGCTAATTTCAAGGGTGCATGTGGATCCTCCTTAGTTTGTACCTTCAGCATTGGGTTGCAAAGACAAAGGAAGATCTAGGAACTTTAGCAAGATGGTCATGAAGAGAATCAAGGGTCACAAGGGAGGCAGAACCATTTTCGACTATAGTTTGATTTTCATTCAATTTCGCTCGTGTGATATGGATAGTTTTTAGTATTTTGGCCCTAACTTGAGCATTCGATGTCTGTTTGGGGGTTCTAGTGCTCAAAATGAAGAGCAAAACAAGATCTACACGTTCGTATACTTACAAATCTGATTCAATATGGTTATAATTGTCTGTTTTGGGTGTCTTTAGAGCAGCTCATGCTTGTAGATTCAAATGATCCTTGAAAAGGAGGATTGTTCCTTCTCAAATTCATGATAGATAGAGAAGACAAAAGCTGCTTGTATGATGGCCTGTTGCTGTACATATAAGCGACTTGATTCTTGGAAATTTGTGTCTCTTCAATATTACTCAAGGAGGTGCAAGTCTAATGTCATTCTTGGTTTACAATCTGCTCCCTTTTCCACACACAAATGGATACAAAAGATGAAGTATTCTCCTCTAAAGAATGAAGATTCCAGGAGGTTGTCGAGTTGTTAGAGAAGTGTATGCATTTTTAATCACTAGGTTGTCAGGTGACAGTCTGATCGACCTGCTTGCAATCTGACAAAAGTCTCTCTAATTTTCATCTATTTTGACTTATTCTTCAAAATTCAACTTAACATGATTCTACGTGGTATCACTTTTTAGTACATGTTTTCAAATTCAAAAATGGTAGAGATTTGCTTGTTAGATTGAGGCCCAACTTGCCTGCAGTTGTAAGGAGATAGCCTGACACATTTTCGATTGCAAAATTCTCAAATCTAACTCATATAAAGCATTAATTGGAGGTACATTTGACTCTCTATTTTCTACTTTATATCAACAACAAGTTTTTTATTTTCTACTCATATCATGGCAAAGTCCAAGAAGAAAATTCGAGTAAGCAATGTACTTGATGTGGAATTGCTAATCATGGTCCAAAAGATTGTTATCTATATTTTTGGTTGACCACAAATGGTATGCATGCTTTTTCTACAGGGCTTGTTCATTCTCTTGCTGATATGTCATCGCTGTGACTTTGCTGGTCTATGAGGGTCGACCTGTTGGCTCCTAGTGGCCCTGTTTGGCTGGCTTTGACAAGCCCAAATAGGCCTCTTTGTAACCTCTTGGCCATGTGGCATGTTGCCAGTGGCCTAGGCCCATAACAACCCCAAACAGGTGGCTACAAGGTGCAGACCAACTGCCAGATGCCATCTACAAAGAGATCAATGTAGACGAGGTTGGTTTGCATAGGTCTGTGTTTTGGTTGTCCGAGAGGGGCCGTGTGAAGGTGTGTTTGTAGGCATGGTAAAATTGTGAACTTTGCTAGCTATTGGGACAAGTGTTCCTAAATCTTATTGATGCTGTATGACCATTGTAAAATTCTCTTTACATAGTTTCTAGTAGTTTAGGAAATGTAATATTGCTCTTTTTTTGTTTGATTTAGAGGTCAGTGGGGGTCATGGTAGGATCCTAGCCAAGGAAAATGGCCTTTCTCATGGGAGCAAGGGCTCAAGCTCAGCCACAATGAGCTCATCTTATTTGCAACCACTTCTCATTGGAGGAAATTTTGTCCACCTATTGTCCATCACCTTTGGATGGCAAGTTCTATGATATCTTTCCTGCAATATGTGAATCAAAGTCTGATCAAAAGGCTAAGAAGATATTGGGTAAACTTGGCAACTGTTATGATCTACTTAATGATGCACAATCTTGGCATACTAAATTCCATCGAGGTGATTGGAGGTCTAATCAATATATCAGTGACATCCTAGAGCTTCAATATAGAGTTTAGATTTTGCATTCTAAATATGGGCACAAAGAGGACAATGATTCTGATTTCAACTTCAGTTCCAACTCAGATTCCAAAGATGGTGGTATGATTTGCAATGATAGTTCAAATATTTTTTATCATAATCAAAAGGATGCAAATGTTTTAGATCAAAACCAATCGGGCATTCAGTTCAAACAGTTAGATAGTAGTCCGATTGTAGTCTGACTAGAGTTAGACAGAAGTCCAACTACAGTCAAACTAGAGTCAGACACAGCAAGCAGCCCAAACAGTTGGACAATAATTCTGACCAATTGGAAAGAAGTTCTTTAAAGTTTGAAAGCATGGTAGATGTGTATGAAGACTATCTAATGCCTATAAGTTCTAGTTTTCTTCATCGACAAACGGAGCAACAAGAGAATGATCTATCAAATGATGATAAAGAGTTGTAAAATTATTACTTTCCAATAGAAGATGATGAAGAGTCATTTGATAACTATGCATGCTATGCCTTTGCACCATCTTTTCCCATTGATGTCATGTGGAAGCAAGAGAAAGTCCATCCAAATGCAATCTTTGAGGAGCCTGACCACAAGAATCCATACAATAAAGAAGGATTGGGGAACATTTCTCATCATCCTGAAATCAATGAAGTCAATGTTTCTAATGTTATGTATGCACCATCTATTGTCAAATATCAAAGTATATCATCTTTCATGGATGATGATGATGATGATATTGAGGAGTATACAACAAGCTCATACGTGAGTATTTTTCCTATTTGGGATGAACCAATGGATCCAATATAGCCAAAGCTTGAAATGAATCAAAATATTAATGCCAATGATGAGGATGTTATTTCAGCTCACAATGTTTTTTATGTTAAATATGTATGTGAGGAAGATGCTATTATTGGGCAGTTCCTATTGTCCATCAAGGATGAAAATGCTATGTTGGATGACCAATTTGATTAAATGAGTAATGCAAATGGTCTACATCAGTCCTACATAGTCAAGAAGTTATTCTACATGATCAAGCATCTATTTCCCATGTTTGGGAATGCAAGAAGGCTGAAAATGATGATAAGGATACAAGCAATAATAAAAGGGCTGCAGAGATGGTGCAAATTCAAAACAATGAACAAGAGAAGAACAAAGAAAAGAAGTCAGATCCAAATAAGGCTAAAGACCAATTGTTTGATGATGAAGAGAATGAGGTATTGAAGTTTCTTCTTTCTTTTGGGCATAATCAGATTACTGATTAGTTTCCACAAAATGGTGAGGCTCTAAGGATCCAATGCCTCAAAAAAGTCAAATGAAATGCACCCAACAATGTTGATAGAAATTCAGATTTCAAATGGCAAAATGCAAATGAATTCAGCTCAGTTATTGGGTAAATCAAATGATGGAGACAATGTTTATGAGGAAACATCCTTTGAGGTGGTTTTACAAACAAAAATTGATACTTGTACTAAGTTTGAGGATGATTATATTGATGCAAAGAATGATGCTATGCAATTATATTTTAGTTTATATTTAGATCCCCTTGTTGGCAAAGATCTAGTTGGTTGGGGGACTTGAGTGCAAAAGCACAAACTATAAATTTAGAAACAAATGCAAACAAAGATGATGCTAAAGTTTATGTTGATGATTATACAATGCAAAGGATGAAACGCGGGAGGGACAGGGACTCTGATCGCATGCAAAAATGAACAAGCACAAGAATCACATAACACACAAGAGACAAAAAGAGAGAGAGAATCCTCTTTGTATTACAAGGAACATGAGGACCCCAAAACTTTGGGAGCAATTTGTGCTAGAGCCTAAGATGGCAGCCCCATTGTTTTCCATCCTTTATGCTTAAAGACAAGACACCACATGCACAATTTTCACAAACACTCACTTTTTCAGCACTTGTGGTTCATAGAAAGTGCACTAAACTTTTTGTTTTGCACTTCTTAAAGCGCACTCCACTGTGCACATACCTGGCCCCTAAAAAATGCAGCTACTGTTTTGCTTCCGTAGCTAGCCGATCACTTAGACTTCACTGCTACACACCTTTTTATATTTTTCTAAAACCTAAACCTTGTTATCATGGTGAATATAACATAACGTGACCACAAGGGAGCTACTTCTATACCTCTTGAGGTCTTTCCTTTTGTCAGTGAAGATGAACCAGACAACCCCTTCAGTAATGTTGGAACTTGACAAAAGCATCGTTGAGATACAACTGATGCCACTACGAGTGCTGCAACTACTTTCTTGGAAGCTCACAAGTTACCTTTGCATTGCTTGGATTTTCTTACAAAGTCCATCGAAGTCTACAAAAAGATCTTCTAGGCACTAGACATGGCTAAGAGCTTTTGCAAAAGGCTCGAAGAATGGAAGCAAGAAGGTGCAATTCCTAATAGTCTGAAGTTTAAACCACCTCGACTCTCAGTGCCAGATGATGTAGCCCAGACACAGCGATGCAGTAGTCTTTGACAGCCTTATGCAATGAGTACAGGATGAAATGCCATGATGCACTTATTGAAGCCCAAAAACTCACAGTCTCTAATTTAGAGAAGAAGCTCATGGACTACCCTCATACTTTCTGGATGTTATAGTACTCAATTTCGCCAATGCTCTCTATTGGCTCTCCTCTAGAATGTAGGCTTCCATTCGCCTCTGAAAGCCCTCTAAAGCTTTTCTCTTCAGCTTCAATTGTACCTCCAACTTTAGACTTTTCAATTTGGGGGGAGCAGTGATATTTGCTTCCAATATGAACCATTGAATATCGTTAAGTGCTAGAAAGTTTCATTATTATCTCAGTTCTCTTTGGGCTTTTGGATGTTTCACCATTGGAAGTGATCTGAGGCATTTTTCAGACTTATCTTTGGAGCACTGTCTTGCAGTTTGATAGTTTTGGTAAATGTTCATGATGCATTTATGATATATTTTCAATTGAATATTTTTTAAAGCTATTTTGTGAAGAATTAGACACTGCCTTGTAAGAGGTAAGACTTTCCTAATGGCTAACATGAGTAAGATAGATGGTCATTCTTTCCATACTTGTGGTAGACCAAGGTCAAGTTCATTCTCATGAAGAAAGGTCTATGGAATATAACTTGTGGAAAGAAGAAGAAACCTTCAACAAAAAAAGGTGAAATAGCATGGACAGTAAAAGATGAAAAGCAATTATTGCTTTGGGTCTTATTCATGAATATATTTATCACATTAATGGGAAGGACACTTCACATGATGCATGGAAGACACTTGACAAGATATTTGGTGCCAAAGGTAAGCACTCAAAGATGAAGATACTTATTCACAAAATATTAGAATCCTATTGTGGAAAGACCAGCCACATTGAGGAAGAGCTTGAAGACAAGAAGAAGATCAAGGATAGCAAGGAAAAGAGCTACATCAACAACAAAGAAAAACTTACTGAAGGAAGAACTCCATCAGCAAATGAAGAAACAAATTTTGTGGTAGATTGGGCTTTCTAGAGTCCAACATATTGAACTTTAGTCACCACTTGGTCATGTAGTCAATTTTTGAGGTTCTCTTCTTGGAGTAGTACTCTAAAAAGAATGTCTTGGTTATGTTTTTCCTTATAGTCTTTTTGTAAATCACCTCAGGCCATGTGATATTTGTTTGCCTCCATGGTACCTCTTGCAGACATGAGAAACTAGGTCCACACAAAGGCCTAAGATTAATCCTTGTACATGCAAGGGAGATAACCATTTGGGGGGTCTATCCCATTTTTCTAAACCTTGACCCTTGGGCACCTTTGCTAGCATGAGATCCTAGCCATAGATTTATCCTTAACCACCATGAGATGGCTTGTGAAACTATGAGACTAGATGTATCCTTGACATAGGATGAGGCAAACCCTTGAGGGGGGGTATATATAGTGGGACATTTGTGATCAAGGGCTTGCTAGGTGCATGTGTGCATCCACTAGCAGTCACATGTTTGAGTGTGTGTAGGGAGTGTAGCACACTTAGTGCTATGGTGATGTGTCAAGAACATGACACGAGTGGTGATGGAGTACAAAGGACAACTGCATATTATCATCATGCAAAATTCATGGGGCTATTCAAAGGAGGAGCGTTGCATATAGCACCGAAAACAATCATTGTGGATTCTCACAAAAGGGAATCTTTCTTTCACACCCATACTTTTGTTTTTTTGCCATATACCCCTTGAATTTTGCAAAAGATACTACATGTTGAATGGGGATGTGCCAAGTGGGGGGGATTCCAATCCCAATCCTATAGCCACACAGAGCTATCTCTCATTTAAACATTTATGGGATGGATGAGTTAGAGAGAATCTCGTGTCCATCATTATATCCAAGGATCATGAGAGTATCCTTTTTCTTATGACATTACTCTCTACCAAATACAAGTGTCCACAACACCACAAGGAGCCCTTCACCCTTTAACCATTTCCCGAGTTTTCCTTCAGAGATAAGAAGGGCTATATCTATGTTACGGATCATAATCAAATGATTTGCAAGTTGATAAAAGATGGATGGCGACACATACTCATGGATAAATGTAGTCATAGCCACTCATTTTGGTTTCATTAATCGTACCTAGAGTTACTAGAGGTGAAGAGCCTTAAAAGCTCCATATAATAAGCAGTTCCTAAGACCTTCAGCATTATAGCATAAAATCGAGAATGAAAATGAAACCACCTTACATTATAAAGATATGAACATAAGTTGAGTTAGCATCTTGCTGAGCATTCATAGCTCTGAAGCTAGCTTCCCATTGGGCACACATCACTATGAAGCTCCCTTAGGCACAAGCCACACACAAGGTGGTACACTAAGGGATTAGTTCATTCCCAACAACCCCAATGGGCTAAGCACCTTGAAAGGAAAGCTTTACCAAACCAAAGCCCATCTCAGCCAACAAAACAAGGGGACATAACAAACCAAAGGTGTCACCACCAAACCCAAATAGCTAGTTGTCAGTGCATGCCGATGCCCAAAAAGCCACACTATAAAACACGTTGTAGATCACAACCTTCCATGACAAAGTCACACTTAAGCAAGGAGACAACAATGTTAGTTGTGCATGTAACAAACATAAAGTGTTGCTATTTTATGCAAACATCTCCCACCTCAAACCAGACGTCAAACCAAGAGACAGCTGTGACACATGAGCGATCTGCAATAGCCATGAACTCATGCCATGTGCCAAATGGGGATGCATTGGGTGCAAGGTCCCAATCCCCATCCTATAGCCATGCAAAGCTCACTCTCTCCCCAAAAAAGTCTAGGAAGGGATGAAAGAGAGAGGTCTATGTCCACTATTATATCCAAGGATCATGAGAGTATCCCTTTTCTAATGGGATTACTTTCTACCAAATACATATGCCCACCAATGCCACAAGGAGCCCTTCACCCATTAATTATTGTCTGCACAAGTCTCACACAAAGGGGGTATACCTAGGTGATTAGCCCTATCCCAACAATACCTTGTGCAAAAGATCAGCCCCTAGCTGAAAACAATTTCCTTTGTGATCTCTCCTCCTAGATATCAAAAAAAAAGCTTCATCACCGGCATTCCTTGCTCTCATCACCATGTCATCTTTAGTGTCCTTATCCCATCACCTACCCCTTAAGAAAAGACAATGATAGACATCCTCTTGTGTCATCCCCCATATCCAACAATCGGGCTCTAATGGACAAACGTCTACTCAAGAGGAACAAACTTTGGATGTTCGCACAACTTCCATGGGTAGAACAATTCAGCACTACTAAAGCCAATGTAATGTTCAACATCTATGACAACATGGACTCATCGATTCTCATTGAAACAAGGAAGGTGGGAATCAAACCAACACCTCATCAATCAAGTCTTCAACTGCCCTAGACAAATCACCAACATCCAATCCTAATTTGTCAATATTGTGATACATACTTACAATGGGGTAGCATCTGCAATGCCTCACAAGGTACCTCATTAGCCCCAACACAAGACTCCTCCATGAGGCCCTTTTTCAAATTTTTATCAAAGTATATTGGCCTACAGAAAGGCACTGGCAACACCTTGAGGGAATTTGTGGCCAAGACATGACATTTGAGGATCTCTATGCAGTAGAATGGGGAACACCCTTCTACAAAACTTCCTATCTCAAATCCGAGCATGTGCAAGGGACCAAAGCCACTATTAATCTAGAGCACATGTGTGTGCTCATGCACAAGATATCAATAAGACAAGTTCCTTGGACAGACCTACCCAACTCCTCCACCATAGCTAGGAGAGCTTCCCAAGTAGTGATAGGGAAGGATCCCTTATCAAATTCAAGTGGCAAGCAAATTGAACAACCAAGCACCAACCACATCAAGCAATACAAACAAAGCTCGGCCACAGAAGAGTCTAGGTTACCAATAGAGTTCAAGTCAATTGGATATGAACGAGGCATATAAGAAGTCTGAGAGAAGTCATAATATCCCTATATATAGAGCAACCATAGGTGCTCGAGGTGAGTCAAACAAGCTCAGCTCCCCATCTTACAACACAAAGGGGAAAATAGGATGAACTAAGCTCATCTCAACAACCACTCCAACAAAAAAGAGCTACTCAATGAATCTACTAGAGTGGATGGCCTATTCTACTTCAACCCAAAATCCCCAACCACAATCAAATGTAAAACATGCGGAATAGACTCAGTCAAGAGGGAGTAAAGGTAGTGCAAATCCAATATGAGCATATCAACACATTGGATGCCTCCTCAAGTGATGAGCAAAAGCCCAAGATCTTGGAAAGAAGGCTATAGGCATGCAACACGATATCAAGATTAACAAAAGTGAGCTACAAGAATGGATTATGGAGACTAGCCAAGAGCTTTGGCCAAGAACTCCACACACTCCAAGAAGAATATGATGCTTTGTGTGTAGAGTACAAAAGTACTAAGATCTTAATATGAGAAGGAGGAAAAAATCAAGGCAACATCACAAAGCAAAGGAAATCAAGGCAAAGCACAAAGTAGAGGAACATAGGGAGCAATTAAAAATAGAAATAAGTGCATGAGGACATGCTGCAAAGCTCAATAAAAGCAAATATGAATATTGGAAGCAAAGGCGGCTAAGTGATTGAGGCAGATCAAGGTCCTCATCAAGTGAGTGAGACACAATCAAAGGGGAGCTCCCCTAACACCAATCAAAAGGGGATGAAAAAATGAGGACTATTCACTAGTTCCAAGACTTGGTGTGAACCTTAGAGTTCTGAATGAGTGCCCCTCAAAAATACTAAGGCGGTAGCCTAGGATCCTACTCCGCTATATCCAAGTTGGTCACCCCCTCTTAGAATGCGGCCCCCCAATGCAAGGCCAAACATCCTTTGGCTCCAAGCAAAAACCACTTACAAGGATACAGTAACCCCCTCCCTAATCCTCATATTAGATAGCGATTAATCTGCCCAAGCTCTCACACCCCCTCCCCCCCAAAAAAATTCAAACCATTTTTGGAAAAAACATTTTATTTTTTAAATTAAAAATGCCAAAAATGGTGGTGGTGTCCCCAAAATGGTTGTAGACCCCCCAACATCGGCATTGGGGGGTCTACAAATGTTTTAAGGCCATCCTTGGGCCCACTCAAAAAATAAGTTAAACCTTTTTTCAGGGGGGGATATTGGGGATTTTACAACCATTTTAAGGCCTCTGCCCCCCCCCAAAAAATTAAAACCATTTTGTCCAAAAAGGAACTTAAAACATTTTTAGGCCAACACACACATGCACGCACACACACACACATGTGCGTGCATGTATGTATATAGATTTGGGGCCCAAAAATGGTGGTGGATGCCCTCAAAACATATATCACCTACCTAATGTAGCATAACTCTTATATGGGAACTCTCTTTTACAAACTATTTGGATTGGCTTAATGCTTAATTGATTATTTGTCCTTGCAACAATGCCATACAGAACCATTTTAGGGTATTTTCCTTACTTAGTCATATCTCACAAAAATTGGCAAGATTTGCTTAGAGAATAGTTTTGCTCATATAGTTCTGCTCAGTAAATCGTATATCTCATCACTATGTGACATAGAGTCACTAGGGAGTGCCCATGCATAGGTTCGTTTTTTGTTCAAAGCCCATATAATATATTGTGTACATGGGTCATGGTTTGGATGGGTTACCCTTATACAATCCTTAAATGTGGAACCTAAGGTATGGTATCCTGCTTATGACAACCTTTATTACAACTACACACACACACATGTGCATGCATGTATGTATATAGATTTGGGGCCCAAAAATGGTGGTGGATGCCCTCAAAACATATATCACCTACCTAAAGTAGCATAAATCTTATATGGGAAGCCTATTTTATAAACTATTTGGATTGGCTTGATGCTTTAATTGATGATTTGTCCTCGCAACAATGCCATACAACACCATTTTAGGGTATTTTCTTTCCTTAGTCATATCTCACATAAATTGGCAAGCTTTGCTCAAAGAATAATTTTGCTCATATAGTTTTGCTCGATAAATGGCGTATCTCATCAGTATGTGACGTAGAGTCATAATGACTAGGGAGTGCTCATGCACAAGTTCATTTTTTATTCAAAGCCCATATAATATAGTGTACGTGGGTCACAATTTGGATGGGTTACCCTTATACAATCCTTAAATGTGGGACCTAAGGTATGCTCTTGTGCTTATGACAACCTTTATTACGGATACACACACACATTTATATATGCATACATACATGCATGCATGCATACATACGTATATACATACATACATACATACATATATATATATATATAGAGAGAGAGAGAGAGAGAGTACTATGTTCTTTGTGAATAGGAGAGAGAGAAGAGAGAGAGAGAGAGAGAGAGAGAGAGAGAGAGAGAGAGTACACTTTGAATACCTTATGGTCATCTTTGTTCTCTCTTGCATATGTGAGCTTATACCCTCATCTGAACATAGGGTGCCCTGGATATGACTAGAAGTGACTCCCCTCTCAAGATAGGAGTAAGCGACTCCCTTCTTAAGTAAGCACTAAAGTACTCAAATGGATGGAAGGGTGCCAAAGCAAGGACCACATTTCAATCTTCATCCCAACCCTCCATGGAAACAAGAAGCTTGCAAGAGTTTGAGAAGAAAAGAAGAATAGAAAAGAACCTTGAGAATAAATTGCATCATGCATACGAAGTTACATGTAGGGGTGCACAGAGTTCATCTTGGAGCTTATATTATTTTTTTAGGGATAAAAGGTCAAATTTAATTAAGGGGAAGTCACACCTCATCAACAAGCAATCATCATACAAAACTTGGACAGCTACATAAGGGCATTAAAGTACAGATCCAGAGACCTCCCACTATATCATGAGAGACTAGAGAGCCTTTATTATACTAAAAGATGATCAAAAAGTCAGAAGAAAGAACAAACTTTTCCCCATTTAAGGCTTCATCCACCTGCCCCCTCGAGCCTTAAAACCTATCAATCTATCTTAGACAAAACTTCATTCCTTTCCTCTTACTATTCCAAGAGAACCCCTCAAGGCCTTCTAGATTTGGCGCAGTGCAATCAATCAAGTCCCAAGCCAAGCATAAATTTTTGTTAGACTCAAAAGAGGAAACATTCCTCCTAGTATTCCATCTATTGGAGACTCTCTTGGTCATGTTCTAGTCTCTCCCCAATATCTAGTTACCTCATGATAGCATTCCCAACATTCACCCCTTTTGTTTGGAACTATTAGGCACATACAAGCTCAACACCTTAAAGGCGAGATATGAAAATACCACATCTATGGCTAAAACACGACCCTTGCTATCACAAAGGAACTCATCATCAATTGGATGTACCTCCTTTCCCTTTAATCAACCTGTTGATGAAGCTTTGAAACCTCACTTCCTGAACCCTTGCCAAAAGAAATCTCTTGCATCACACTTCACCTCTTCCAATAGAACAACCAATGGCTTAGCATTTCTTATCACCCACATGCACAACTTCTATTTATCCTTGTTCCAACACCCTATTAGATTCAAGAAAATTAATACTATTAACTAAAACAATGAACTGCCCAAAAAAAGTTATCCATCCATCACATTATTGTGCAAAGTCTTTATGTGCATCTTAGAAGAAGAACCAAGTTTTCTTTGCCACTACCCAAATTCCTAGCTCCCTCTTGGATCTGCTTAGGATTTGTTCTATCCGTCTAGACTTCATTCAAACTAGTTGCATGCTGAGAGGATTCTTCATAGTTTTTTCTTCAAAAATCCTTTTCTTATGATTTTCCTGCAAGATATCTTCATCTACAAAGCCATTGACAACCAACGATCTAAACAAGGCAGCAACTCCATCCGCAACTTGCTTGGGCATACATGCAGCCTCATGTAGCCCCTTTCCCAAGGCCTCCTTGACCTTGTCAGCTCCCCCTTGCCCCCACCTAGACCAACAATATAGACCTCCATTCCCTCTTTGCTCAATTTAGCAATAGAAGATTACCTTTTCAGTGAATTGTTGTCCATCCTTCCCATTCTAGCTTCATGGTGGCGAATTTCTCCTCACCTTGAGCCGCCTCATATTGGGGAGACCATCTCATCTAGATCCACCACCTCATCACCTTGCATAGGAACAATCATAGCCACACCTTCACCCTTCCTAGCATGTATGTTGGCCCCATTAGCATGCACTTCTTGTCCCACCTTCATCAATCAACTTTGAGCAAATGTCCTATCTCTTTACACACAAAGCACGTATTCGAAAAAACACCAAATTGAGTATAAGTCAGCATGTTTCAAGTCTTGATGTCCTTATGGTCAGGGACTTCCTAGACTTGAGACCATAGAATACAAGCTTGTTGGACCCCAAAAGAGGTCCTTGTAGCATCTCGCCTAGCACACATGCAAGGTATTCCAAGGAGTCCACAAGCCACATTACAATACTAGGAAACACATGAAATAGAGCCTCATAAATGCAAAAGGATGAGTTTTTGGGAAACACTAGCATAGCCACAATAGTGAACAAAAAGGAATGACCAACTAATTCATTACATGTAGCCTTAGGCATGCATCACATTTACATAGAAAACGTGCTTTGCAAGCATTAGATGGTAACTTCTATTTGTAAACTAACAACCTCTCAAGCTCACCAAACAAAGGGACCCTCATAGTAGTGAAGAAAAAGTATACTCCCCCCTTTGCAAGCTTCTCTAACTAGGTTCAACCATTTTTATGGGAACTTCACAACAGAAAGAATGTTGGTGATCCAACTCCTTCCACCCCTTCTGATCAGCAGCCTCCTACTCTCCCCTCACAATGTATGTATCTATTTGCAATGGCAGTCTTGACTTAAATGGCCCTTCCTTTTCCTCTATCCCACATACCACCAAGGCCCGCCTCCCCTTCTCATCAAAGATGTTAGACATCAAAACCTCCTCAAAAGTTGAGCCGCCACTTATCTCATGACGATGCTTTGCCCTTGAACTAATATATGGAGTAGAGCCAGCACTCTCTCCCTTTCCCAAGAACCTCGTGCATGCATCCTCTGACACTCCTCCTGCCAAACCCATTCCACATGAATTCGAAATTAGATAGATTAGTTTCCTTTATGGTTGATACATAGGCAAATAATCTTAAAGAGCTCAAAGAGGAGTTTAAATTATTCTTTTTAAAAAAAAGATTGATACCATCAAAATTTTGAGAGAATGCAGCCAACAACAGTACTTTTATAAAGCTTGAACCATGCCCACCAACACCAGAGATTCAAAATCTAGGTCAGTTATTTTTAAATTTTCATTTTTCCATAGTTGCATAGTGAGTAAGCTTGTCATCACATGTTGCCATTCATTAGTCAAATTCTCACAACATTTGAGGATCTCATCATTGACCTTCTATAACTTAATAATGCCTCCACCATCCCAATTCCACACCAACCTCCTATGTGGTACGTAAACAATGACTCGGCAATCAATTTTGTAGGTCAAATCAAATTTTTTTGATCATGCAAGTATGCCTTAGTTGGATATGCCAAATACTAATTGCGATATACAAAATACTAATTGCTCTATTAGAGTACTAGAGAAAATGACCACTTTGTTCACCAAGAAGACTATGCATTTAGTGTAGCGTTCTTGTGATTTTTAACCATTTCATCATAGTGGACCAAATAATCAAGAAGTATGGACAAAAAATTAAAAATATTGGCAATACCATCCTTAATTCTATGGGCTTTGCACCACATATTGCCCACACTTATCTTCTCCACATCTAAAGAGATCCATCCAACCTTATGATAAGCCATACGAAGACAATTTGTTTGTCTTGGATGTCTCTCACCCAAGTTTTTCAAAACATACTTTGATCCATCGATGGGAAGAGTCGCATATGCCACTAATTACTGATATATACAATAATTGAATGAGATCAAGGTGGCCAAAATGTTAAGTGGTACAAGGGAAGTATCCGACTGAAGGAAACTTTTTTTGAGGTATTTAATCCCCATCAACCCCATCTATATAGGGTGTTTAGGAGACCATAGTCTCATCGTTTATAGCAGGATGCCACTATTGAACCATAAAATTATTGCTCTAGGAATACACTCCAATCAATTCTAGGCCTATCTCTATTGACACTCCAACCCAATGTCTAAGCATCTTTCATTTTTCCTCCTGTAGGACCATTACAAATGTTCAAAGCACATGAAATAGAGGAAAAGGGTGTGACCATAGAGAGAGGACTAGAGGTGATGTCATTTGAAAGAAGAGAAAAGGCATCTTCATTCTTCAAAGATCTTTTCAAATCCTAAGGAATTCAATACTGCAAAATAGTTTATAAAATGTGGAGAGAGAGAGAGAGAGAGAGAGAGAGAGAGAGAGAGAGAACTATTAACGTCAATAAGAGATTCCTTCTTGAGAGAGAGAGAGAGAGAACTATTAACGTCAATAAGAGATTCCTTCTTATCATGTTCACATGCGATGGATTACTGGGTATAGTTGTGGTATAGCACGAGTTGCCCATTCATACTCATCTTCTTTTGAAAATGTTTTGCTCTCATTATTGCTAGCTTTGTATGAAATTCTTGGCTCTTAAACAAAACATGTAGAAAATCCCTTCCCTCTCCTAAAAGAGGGATGGATATAGTAATGTATGTCTTTGACTTATTTAGTATTGAAAGAGCTCGTTAAATCTTTTAAAAGTTCTCAAAAGAGTTTATGAATCTTTGATAGGATTAGACTAAAGGCATAATGATCACCAACATAGCTCTACCTTTTGGTGAAACTTAGGACATTGAGCATGGTGTTAGAAGTCATTAAGAACACATTTGTATACTTGCAACATCAAAAAACAACGTGAGATGATTATCACATTACTTTTACATATGAATCTAAAACTTCCAAAAGTGAGGGATAAAGCAATGGAAAGTAGTACTCATCATGAGGCAAGTGCAAATTGATCCGAAAGCAAGTATATAATTTTATACGAAGTTTTTTAATACATAAACTACAAACCTTTTTTAAATTAATGTTGTTGCAAGCCTTGCATAGAACTCTTGAAATGACGACATGAGTAAGTGGGTGAACTGCCTTATCTCCACAATATTTCAATTCCATGATTTCAATTCAATGTTATTAGTCTACCTTTTAGCAAAAACCTATGAAGGTATTGGTAAAATATTCTTTTTGGTGATGAAAAGTTTGCACAATCATTAATTTGGTATATATGAGTGAAACATCATATTCTTGTGTATGTCCAATTTATTGTTATACTCGGCATAGTGGTCCACCTCTTGGCAAAAGCTCATGAGTATGCAATTTACAATCACTCTATATGAGTTGAGTTATAGTACATAGGCATATTGGTTGTTGTAACTACATGACACATAGATTAACCAACACAATGGTAAATTAAGGTTCCTAAAGTTCATGCTTACATTCATTTTAATCATATGGCATAGCCTTAAACATGCCTAGCTCTAGCATATCTACCCATTTTTTTTATGTTTTTTTTGTTAGAAAATTTGAATACATCACACAAGAAAAATTCACATGAGATTATTCTTGATCTCTCTCTCTCTCTCTCTCTCTCTCTCTCTCTCTCTCTCTCTCTCTCTCTCTCTCTCTCTCTCTCTCTCTCTCATCGACGACCTCTTCTACACATAAGTAAGTTAAAGAAAGGTGCTAATAATCAATAAACAAATACTCAAGGATTAATATGGATAGGCATTACACAATATTGTTAAGATAGTGCAAGTGGAATAAAAAAGGAACTTTAAGAACGACAATGATACATTAATTAAGCTTTATGTTTCAAATTGCCATTTATGGAGATCATCATACAAAATTTGCCTTTTAATAGCCCAGATCCCTTTAAAGAATCTTGTGCTTTCTATTTTACATTCAAAAGTGCTTTCTTTCCCACTGTACTAGGAGGCAGGGCCAACACGCACTTGTGCACTCTTATATTTTAACTAGACTAGAGTCCTTTAGGCTTTCTCAAGTACTAGCCAAATTATATACTTTTTATCAGGCCTCACCCACGGGAACCCATGTTCGAATTTAGGATTTTAACAATAGAGAGACCGAGATTATGCATGTGACTTCTGAATATGAATGTAATCCCTTCACCTAGCTACAACTCCCAAAAACATAAGTGTATTAATAAAGGCCTCAATCCTATGACTCATAATATGGAAGGGGCTAGGAAAATATTTTAGGTTCCTACCGTGCATAGTGAAAATTTTGGGTTTAACATGCAAGTCTTTAAAGACAAGGAAACTACTAGTGCAGGTGAGGACATCTTTGATATTTACAAGAATAAACTTGATATTTAGCACAGTGTAGGAGATTTTCTAGCCCACTTTGTCAATTACTTAAAAGAACTACATTTTAGTCGTATTTATTAACAAAAAGTTGAAGGGTGGTAGGTTGCTGATAAGCATGCCTTGGAAGTACCTCTTATTTATCCATTACTAAACCTTTTTCTTTTATCTTTCTTGTGATCACTCTCTATCTCTATTCTATTTTATATAGTTATCATTTTTCATCTTTATCCTTGTTTCTAATTTCTAATTTAAACCATAATTTTTAAAAATTTTACATGTCACAAAAGAGTTTCAATCCTTCTCTATAGCAATGCCTCTAAGAGCAGTTCCCTGCGAGCTACTGGAGATGGAGGAAGCCTCCTTGAACTTGCAATCGAGTCACAGTGTCCACCAATGGGAGAAGATCTTTCCTCCCAGCAGTCCAATGTTAGGCTAGAATCCCAGAATTCAAGTTCTTTGGGCTAGCATTTGACCGCGAGAGAGCTTGGTTGAGCCAACTCTCAAGCTCCATGGGGCTGGAAAAAGATCCTGCTAGTAGGGCTCCCCCAGTGCCACTGACTGGCGCGGCTAAGAAGTCTTTAGGCACATGTTGGGCTAGTGGATCATGAAAACAAAATAAAAATGAAAGTGGGTATTTTAGAAAATAGTAGTTGTTTTAAAAAAATAGTTAAAAAAATACGAGTTGTTGGCATAAAAAGGGGAAGGCATGTAAGTGTAAATGCCACCCAGAAGCTTCTTCCGCTTGCTCTTGCACCCCTGTTTCCCATCATCATCCTGCTTCCCTACAACATCAGTCTGCCTACCACACCCTAAGATTTGCCCTCTTTACATCAGAGCCTTTCCTCTTTTCGGGAGTGTATTGGATAGCGGGATCAAGCGTCTCCTGAGTTGCGGAAATTTCTTTCTCGAAGTGTGTGTGCTTCTGCGAAGAGAGGGTGGCAGGAGAGGGAGAAGGGTGAGCGGAGGACACACAGTGAGAAGAGAGAAAAACGTAGAAGAAGAGCGAGAGGGAGAGAAAACAGGGGGGGGGGGACACAGAGAGAGAGAGATAGAGAGAGAGAGAGCTTGCCCGTTCTAGAGGAAGGAGGGCTATTGTGCTTGTATCATGGCTATCTTCCAGGCGATGCCTCTAAGCTTGAGAAGGGAGAAAAAGTCTGCACGCGTTGCGGACATGGGAATGATCTCGGCCGGGGCAGCCGAAATCGACGATGCGGCTTGGGATGCAGACGGGAGGCGGAATAGGAGGCATTTCAGTCGAAGATTGCAGTTTCCGCAGCTTCTGCGCAAGGTTGCCAATTTTTCCCTTTGCGTGTCGAGCCGTTTGTTGGGCTTGGCAGACGAACACGCGGTGGAAATGGCGGAAGAAGGCCACAATGTAATGAACTCGAGGCTGCGAGTGTGGTGGACGCCGCACTCGGAGTCAGACCAGCTGAATTATTTGACGATGCAAAGCAGTTTAGGATATGGCTGGTTGTTTTGAGGGTCTGCTTGGGATACTGTTGGAATGCATCTTACTAGAGGGCGATCTGTCGAAGCGGATCGAGGCCATCCTGCAGAAGTTGGAGCGACAGAAGACGATAGATGCATACTCCTCTTCTTCATGCGACATGGAAGTGAAAAGATGTAGCAGCAGCCACCAGCTCATGAGTCTCTTGGACTCATGTTACCATCTATTGTAGCAGTTGCCTTCTGCAAGTACATATTGTAAACAAATAGGACTGTGATGCAATCTGCACTCAGGCGATCTTTAAAGCCCCTTCTTTTGATCTCAACGAACGAAAATGATGAAACTTCGAGCGAGAGGGAGAGAGAGAGGGAGTGTGTTTCGTCCCATCTTTTAAATGGTTCACTCTGTGTGTAAGTGTGCTCTTTCTACATATATATGTTGAAGCTAGTCTTTGATCAATCAGAGAAATGGAGTTGTGAGTTAGTAGAATTAGCTGTGTCACGACATTGGGTTTTATACACCATCACGCTCTTCTCGATCATGAATTTTGGGTAACTCTGTTTAATGATCACATCCGCTTCTCGGATTGCACCCACCTGCACTGGGGGCAAGTTTGTCAGTCAGTATTGGCAAGCAAAAAGCTCAAGAAAACTGAATTTGATTGATGAAGGCATGGATATAGAATATGGGCAATCAGTGAACTACGTCGCTTTGGGTGATTCCCGGCGCCATCACATCCAGCATATGGCATCAAAACAACGTACAGGAGGAGGGCAGGTGTCTTCTAACGTTCCTGGACACCCATTGATTTTGACTCTTTTATGCCCCCATATTCAAACGGCCTCCAGGTCAGGTAGCAATAATCTATCACATCTCCGTCCGCACAGTTTGTAATATCCTTTACAGGTGTTTATTAAATCATATCTTGATTCTTCGCCCCCATAACTTTCAAGAGTGACTCTGGAGGAGTCGTGCATTTTGGACTCCCTTGCAAAGACTTCGAAGCCTCTGGGTCCGCCTACCGCCTACCTCATGATTTAGAGCAGGCCAGGGCACCACACGACACGACTCGACAAAGACTGAACACGGCTTGGTGGCAGGCCATCCCACGCGCAGTGTGCCAGTGTGCCCGGAGCCCACTTCCAAGTTCCGTGAGGAGTCACACTTCACTCTTTACTTTAGTTGCAGCCTTTAGGTGCAACGTCGTTTCCGCTGCATTTGGAACTATCATAGACGACGCCTCTCACAGCTCGAACTGTCCCCAGCCCAGCCTTCTCCTCCAGACGAATATGCGACCCGCCTGCTCCTATGGAAGTTGGGAGTGACTACAATATAAGAGCCCGAGAGTGGAGCTTTCCCATAGAGTAAATAAGGACTATAGCCTCTGCTTTCAAGATGAAGATCTAGCAATGATTGTCAGAAAGATGGAAATTTTGGAAATATAAACGATTCGTATCGACCGACGCCCACCCATTGCTGTCAGAGAATCGCCATGCCCACCCAAAAGTATGGCGCTCTCTCGCTCACGAGTGCACACGCAGCATATCATGCGCGGCTGGAGGTGCTCTACAAAAGTTCACGCATTTAATTGAGAACCTCCAGTTCGGAGGCTTCAAATTGTAGCACTTGTGCGCCACCAAGTCCCACGAGCAATAGCAGGTCACGTTTCTCCAACCTACAGGTGGCAGAGTGAGCGCCAGAAGTGTACCTCCCGTCAACATTTATGAATTGCATTCTATCGCATGAACGAAACACAATGTTTAGGTATTCCTTTGATGCGCCTCCAACTCTTCTCTTCAACTTGTGCATGTGCACTAGCTCTGAGCTCCACCCAATGAAATGCAGGCATCTGGCACTGAGAGTAGTAGGAGTGTCTTTAATGCTCCCATAGATGTACAAAGATTGATGTTTGAGCCAATCAAAGATGGCCAGCTCTTAGATGCAGAGTTCTCTGCAAGGTTTACAAACTTCCATTAAATGCATCAAGCTCCTTCAAGTTATTTGAGCTATTCTAGGGTGGGAACAAAATGTAGATAGAGCACCAATTGCGCATTTTTTGCACATGTGTACTGACTTTGAGCTCCACCCAATGAAACTCACACATCTAGCACTAAGTGGTTGGAGTGTCTTCAATGCTCCTAAAGATGTACAAATCAAAGATGGTCGGCTCCCAGATGCAGAGGGCCGGATTACATGTTATCAAAGGAGTGGTAGATGCGGAAGAGCTTGCTGAGGAAATTGTCAGAGCTGGAGGACATAAGGAGGGCACAAATATTTATTATTTGGAGGTTGAGATTGGAAGTAGGAAGCTAGCAAAGATTTTCAGCAAATTTTGGTGGAGTCTTGTTAAAACTACTAATCATAGCATTTTTGGCTAGGGGGTTTTATATCAAATTTGCTATTTCAATGCCTATTGAATTAGCCCTAATTTAGGTTAGTGTCCCAATGTGGCATTGAATTGGTATTTTTGCAGGGCGTTGAATTGGTATTTCTATGTGACACTGAATTAGTAATTCAACGGGTTTTGAATCAACCTTAATTCAATGTCTTTCCTAATGGCTGTTTTAGGAGATTTTTGATGGCTTAGGATGTTCTTTTGCTCAATTTAATATGAGGATTGGAGGAATGAGTCACCATGGAAATGGTAGTGAGGTTTGGAAATCTGCCTTACTCTTGCATGCTTGAAGAGACTTAGAGTGCAGTGACTTGTGGACCCTCAGATCAGAGTTAGCCCTAATCACCTAGTGTATGCTAAACTTTTGTGGACTACTCACAAGGTTTATGCATGATTTTTGAGACTTGATTATGAGACTATTTGTAGGTTTGTAGAGTTATGCCTATCTTGGAGACTCAGCTTAACCTAAATAGTGATGAGTGCAAGTGATTGCCAAATGGGGAGCAAATCTTCAAAGGTGTGGGCGAGCATCATACCTCATTGCCACCCATGAATTGAAGGAGTTGGACAATTGGGTTGCCAAAAACTATGGGGAATTGCTTGTTGTGGACTCTTTGGAGTTGTTGATGGTGATTCTTGTTGGTGCTGCATGTTGTTCCCATGGTAGCAAGGTCATGTCCAATTGCACTAGCTTGTTCACTTCAGTAAGTTCTTGTGATGCTATGGATATGTTCTTGTGTTACTGCTGCTAAGTGGGGAGGGGGTGGGCTGTCGCTTTGTTGAAGTTTTAGGTGTAGTATTTTGATCCAAGTGAAGACTAATGGAGCTCTATTAGTGGGCTGATGGTGGAGATGGGGCCACCCTCATAGTAAGTTCATGTGGTTCTACCTCTTTTTTGGAAGTAGGTTCTTGTGGGGCTATTTCAGGTATTCCTTGACCCAAGTGGTTGGTTGCCCTTCAGACTTGGGTCGCAATGTCAGTTGTTACAGTTAGATTGGCATATGGTTAGCCATTGTGACTTGTTGGAAGGGTGTGCAGGAGGGACAGAGCTTTGGTAGCTACAATCATTGGTTGCCTGCATAATATCCTTGTGCCTATAATAAGGCCTTTGAAACCTAGTGTGATTGGTGTTGTCACTTGGCTCGTGCTTGGTGCATCCCTCGATTCTCCTTAGGGTGGATCTTTGTTAAGGCACATTCTTGGGAGATTGACTAGGGGTGGGTTTCATTCAATACCTAAGGCTTTGGCACATGGTTCTTCCTTTTCCAGCATTTTTTGATGGGAGGCTACTCCGATTGAAGTGGGGATTTTTTAAAGGAGGAACTCACAATATTCTTAGGAACCACGAGGGCTAGTGACAAGGGAATTGCTTCAATTGTGGGAGCTAGCTTCTTACTTTTATCTTTGTGCCAAAGGGGCATTACGGATGTACGGTTGCCATTCGTTAGAGTTTCCATCCTATCTTGCTAGTCAATCTGACAATTAATAATATAACACCATGCTCTGCCTAATATAACTTGTTCCTCACTAGTTCCAGTGGGCATGATAAAAAACTTAGTTTTGACCACATGATTATTTGTAACCCATAACCTACATAGTTTGACCATTTATAGCTCTAATTGGAGCATCCTTAGCTATGAGAGGTACCTCTAGTAGTTGTTCCCATACCTTTTGAGCAAGGAAGTTGTGACTAGCCCCCAAAGTCCACCAACGTGTGAGTTGTGATGATCAATGGATTAGAGCCCTGCATAGCTACACAAACAACTTGGTTGGATCTATTATTAGCTCATCAAAAGTTCTATAACTTTCCAAGGTAGCTTTATAGCATGTCATGATTGGCTTTTGGCGAAGCTTGTCATTTCTAGCTTTGTCCTCCTCTTGTTCTTGTTTCTTTAGGAGAGTAAGCTCCTTCTTTTGTTCCTTTTTGTGATGGATCATTTTGAGGGTTTGCTGAGTTAGCAAGCCAATAGTGACCCATAATACGATGTTACTTCAATTTATGTTTGGTATTCCTTACACTATACAAGGTCACCTTCATTGAGGTACTTGTTCTTTAGGTTACAATCAAACCGACATTTTTGGCATAAATTTTGAACCTTCATGCCATATGTGGCCCTTAGTCTAGTCTCATTAGAGCTTTTCAAGCTCTATAAGCCTTTCTGGTATGGTGTCCCCATATAATATTCTCTGACTGCCACCTGTAGGATGGGTACTACAAATTCCATAGGAATCACTACCTCCAACCTGAAGACAACAATAAATGGATTGCAATTAGTTACAACCTTATATGGGATGTGACATGCCCACAAGGTGACAGTGAGCTTGTACTCTCAGTCACTTTGGATGTGGCCTATTCTAGTACAAAGTCAACAAGTAATAATGGGGCATCAAGGAGATCATAATTGGGGATCCTAGACATATGATTTGCCAGAAAAAGTGTTGTTCCCTTGCGAAATGTAACGATGAAACCAAACTCTAATAGTATTAGCATCCACTGCATGATGTATCCAGCCATACATGGTTTATTAGTACATAGAGATGATGATCCACAAAGGACACAAATTTATTTGCTAACAAGCAGTACAAAACTTATTGACTACATAAACCATTGTGAGGACTTCCCTCTCCATGGTTGTATAGTTCATCTCAGCATCGTTGAGTTGGCAACTTGCAAAATACACCAGGTGATCCAAGTTAGACTCACCTGGCTATGCTGACACACAACCTACTACACATTTTGAGGCACCTAGATGCACATGGAATATTAGGTTCCCATCTAGTGGCCTTTAGATAGGAGCTGAAGCCAATGCAAGTTTAAGGGCTTCAAATGAGGCTTGGTACTCCTCTATCAGATAAACAAGAGGTGAGAAATTTTGGTGTAGCTATATATGAATCTTTTGTAATAGCCAGTATGACCAGTAAAATGTTGCACATCCACATTGTACATGAAGACCAATTTAGAGAGCGACGATAATGTCTTTGGCGATAGTCGACTATCATCCTTGAAGGAGTACATCTAGAAAGGTATGAAGCCATAAGATCGGCTATGGCTGATGGACAAAGAATCCATTGTCATGAAGATAGGTGTGCTTCTGATGGTGGAGAGAGATGCCACCATAGATCCGAGACAAATGAGGAGCAGCGAAGGCAATTTTCTCGAGTTCCTCTCATAACACAAAGAGAACCTACTCAGCCAACGGGTATATAGCAAGCTATATGCTTAAGGCTGGAGGACAGTACCAATTGAGTTAGGAGCCTACAATGACCTCACAATTATGAAGGCAATAAGAGGTGAGGAGCGAGTGAGTCAATTCTTGCGAGTGGCGGACCTACCTACTCAAGTTTGGGGTTGAAAAGTTCAAGTCTAGCTTCAACCTCAAGATAAAGCTCCAAAATTTCAAAGGCATAGATGAAGAAGATCCTTACAGTCATGTGCAGAGTTTCCCACGTGTCTGCCACATCAATGGTGTAACAACAGATGAAGAGTATATGGAATATTTTCCATGTACCTTAATAAAAAATGCTCAAAGGTTGTTTAATCAAATTTTGATTGGGTATTTCCCTGATTGGTATGCCATCTCAGAAGCTTTCTTGTGGAGGTTCCAACAAGAGATTAATGAAGAGGACATCAGAAAAAAGCTGAGTGAACTGAAGCAAAATAAAGGCAAGCCCATCAAAGAATTTATGATTAGGATGAGAGCTCTTATTAATGAATTGAGTACGGTTACATATGGCAAGTCTATGCGAGCCTAGTTAATCATAGGATGTACCCAGGTAGATTTGCACAAGCCGAAAATAGTCAACCCAACTAGAATCTATGAGGAACCACTAAACCAAGCTGTCACCTTGGAGAAGAGAAAAGGTTCAAAAAACAAGTGAAAAAGAAGGATGTTGAGAGTGACACTGAGGAGACTCTAACCAAGAAGTATAACCTAAAAATTGACCTGAAGAAGGCCTTAAAAGGATCCAAGCATTCGAGATAAGCCAGGTAAAAATGAGAAGTGGTGTAATAGTTGTTCCAGAGGTGGTCATGTGGAAGAGCAATGCAAGACTAAGTACAGCAAATCCTGCAACAAATTTAGTCATGATGACTCTGACTGCTGGTTTAATGGCAAAAATCGCCAAGTGTTAGCGAACCAAGTGAAAATTGAGAACTGAGCACTGAGCGTTAAACCACCACATCCCAATAAAAAAGACGAGGGTAAGAATGGTAAATAAAAAAATGATCCATCCAAACTCAAGTGTTTCTATTGTGGAGAAAATCATTTGCATTCTGATTGTCCCATTTGGGCAGGACACTTGAAATTCTTAAAGAACAACATGGAGAGGAAAGAGGTGGATCCAAAATGTCGAGCCATTGTTGCTGAGTTGCTAGATACATTTGATGTTCAAGTAATCACTTAGTCAAAAGGGTCAGCGACTAGCTGAAGACATTGATGCTTTGGGTAAGGACATCAATTGGAAAGCACAGGAGGAGTTGGCAGCTAAGATTGCAAGGGAGTTGAAAGGAAAAGCTCAAGCAGTAAAAATACCCAAGAATCTGTGACCAAGTAGGGAGAATCCTCGAAATCCAAGCCTAAGGAAGCAAAAGTAGTTATGCAACATGAAACTAGCACAAAGCTACCACGAGCATGGGAAACATTCAAGAATATGCAAGTTAGTATGAATTTTGTAGAGCTAATGCAAATAGCCCTATATTGTCGTAACTTCTTTGCTCATCAATCAAGAAGTCATCTGAGGAACCCAAGGAAGTGCAAACTTTAGCCACTATGCATGTGATTAATACTCTAGTAGTGGATGAAGAGGTCCTAATAATCATCGTTAATATTAAGAGGCAAACTATACCAGATGTAATAGTGGATGGAGGATCAAGAGTGAACATCATTTCTCAAGAAATTGCACAAACATTGAAGTTCAAATCATATAAACCATCTCCATTCCTAGTGCATATGGCTGATCAATGACTAGTTGATCCTAAAGGTATGATGCAAGATGTAGTCATCTTGATATGTGGCATCTACTATACAGATAGATTTATTGTGATTGCCCATAGAACATCATGCTTACCCAATCTTATTGGGAAGGCCCTGGCTGAAAAGTGCAAAAGTACTCCATGATTGGGTGGTTGTAAGCATGATTGGTTGTATGCTTTTACTGCTTTGCTACTAGTAGTAAGAAAGCAACCCTAATATTTCTTTTAGAAATTCCATTGGCAAAAAGAATAATGCTTTTTAAATATAAGAAGGATTAAAAGCACAATATATTTGTCCACCTATGCTTTGGGCACACTAAATTAGTCCCTCATAGTAGTGTCCATGGACACTGCTTTTTGGTCCACTCAATCATGCTTACACCCGGGTATATAAGAGATGACTATTAAGATAGAGGGCCAAGATGTTTATATACTGTTCAACCCTCGGAAAGTTCCAAGTTGTTGTTGACCTAAGAATATAGAAGTCAAAGGTCTATTTCTGCAGGATGTTGAATTCTAGTTAATGGAGTTGCATATCTTACTTGTCAGTGGAATGCAAGTCATTGGAAGAGTAGCTAGAGGATAGGAATGCAGTCTATAAAGAGATTCTTCAGAACTATTCGCAACAACTGCAGCAACAGGCTCACATTGAATTGAAGATAGACTATGGCGACCTACACTGTGAGGTAGAAAGACGAAAGAAACTCTTGAGCAAGGCCAAACAAGATGTCATGACCCTTGTCGGCAAGAACATGCTGTAGCACGCCTTGTAGTGCTTGCAATAGAAGACCTTAGAGGCTGAGTAGCAGTAGATGCCTTAGACCCAGCTTGAGGCACTAGAACAGGAGAATGTGTTCCTAAGGGAGGCTGCAGTAGAAGGTCAGGCACTAAAGGAGGAGAATGCAAGAGGCCAAGATGGATAGGTACATCCAACTCCAACATTTGTTCTATCTCCTCCAGGTTCCTGACAAACATCCAAACAAGCTGCCTCGTTCGACAACCACCAAACCATGATGGCATAGATGGCTAGGCTGGTGTGTAGGACTCATCAAATTCGAGCGGGCAGGTGGGCACCTCAAGAAAACAATCCACTGAAGGGGGAGGTGCCTCACAAACAAAGGAAGTAGAAGGAATCTCGGCGTAGGCTCTACTAATGCTATATTCGACAGGCCGTGCGGAAGGCATTTAGAAAGCCACTCAGACCAACTATAATTTTGAAGGTACCATAGTGCAGGTCACAATTTTGCCATATACAACTAATGTGGGGGTATAGATAGAGAAAAGACTGGAAGCCAAGCCCATTTTTCCAACTCAACGTCTCCCCGTTAGAGTCCCAACTATGGAATTTTTGCACCAAGTTTCGGGTTGGGAGGAGATGCCCATTCATTACCAAGTATATCAGCAAATCGAGGAGATGGCTCCCCCCCATTATATGCACCAAGGTGTTTTGGATCTAGTGCAGTTGGTGGTATCGATATATAACCAAGCAATAAAGGAGCTCAATAATTTTGTCAAGGAATGCGCTCAATGCCAACACAATATCTTCAAGACAGTGAGCAGGTTGATTCTCGCCAGGGTACGCCAGCTGCCAAAGCCATCTATGCTCGAGCTATCCACCTACTAGGGTAATATTTTGCATGAGCTCAAGAAGAAAATAAGGGATAAATAGCCATGTGACAGAAGCTAAGTCCATGAGTGACAATATACGTGATCTATGTAACGATCCTGGCATGAAGCGGTAGGCACAGGTCAGCTAGGTCCATTGCTATAAGACAAATTTTGCAATGGTATTGGACATTGAGAAGCCATTTGAAGACCCAGTAGCCAAACGTGGACAAGCGTGGACAATGGAGTGGTTCACCAACCTTGAACGACCTCCCATGGATATCAATGAAATCTATCCTTGGCGACCTAGGGACACCATTTTGAAGTCGAGCCACCACATTCCCATCCTCATGCTTCTACCATAGATGAGGCTTGTCCAACTTGACAACCAATTCGTCCCTGACCTCCACTTTGTTGAAGGCGTCATTGAAAACCATGAGGCTTCAACCCTGGAGCTTTCATGTTCTAGTAGGGGCTCGTTCTTGCTAAACCGTGAGGACATGACCAAGGGTATCTAAGGCAAGATGTTAGCCCCCAATTCAGGCTAACATGTAGCTGCACGTGATCATCGAGTGTCGACCTCGGATGGAAGTGGTGGAGTCAGCTAAGCACTAGTTTTGTAGTGGAGGTGTAGAAGATCGTGGTGTCATGACGAATTAGCAAATGGAGGTTGGCATAAAGAGCGGATATCCTTTTGGAAGGCGGTTCCTTAGGTAGTGATATAGTTGTAACAGGCAGAGGAGAGAACAAGAGCGCAGTGCACTGAGTTCTCTTCCTCTGACCTAAGTTTGCTAGGATAGGGAGTGTTCACTACAAGCTGTGGTGGCTTCATTGTAATCAGGTTGGTTTGGTTCAATATAATTGAATGTTTGTTGCCTATTTAACTTTGTTATTGTTCATACTCCATTTTCTAAGTGTGTATATGACTCAATATTCTCCCATCATCACATAGTTCTCCTACAAAATGAATTGGTATATGACATACTCGATATTCTCCCATCATCACATAGTTCTTCTACGATAGCTAACCATGACCTCTGAGTGTACATATGTTGGGTTCTATTTTGCACCCGAGCACATCTGCCTTAGGAATGCAAGAGTGAGCATCTTCATCAAGAAAAGCACTGAGTTGGTTTGTCACTGAGCAACTTTTTGAGTCAGTCAGGTGAGGGAATGAGAGCGTCAACAACCATTAAAATGCTCAATATCCAAACCCCCTAGAGATGAATTGTGCATTACAAGCTCCATGGGGAATAGGCCTTTTTAAATATTGACCTAAAATTTGGGTATCATCAAATTAGAATCCAAGAATTTAATATCCCCAAGATGGCATTGAATTGTTGGTACATGTACACTATGAGGAGACTTTGAATATTATAAGGCATCTAGTTATAGAAGTTTCACATTAAATCACTATTCATTATTTGAAAAAAAAGATTTTATTTATTCAAAAAATGAGTCCTTTACAAAGGAAATACTTCTCATATAGGAAGAGAAATGTACCACCCCACCACCCTCGTTCTCTACCTTTAGTATCTCAATCACAATCTGAATCATAGTATGCAACCCGGGTCTTGATCTAAATCTCAATTTGGAATTTGCATCTCTTCACTTTGTCTCAAAATCCACACACATGAATGTTCTTTGAAACTCTATGTGTATAGAGAGTGGGCCATTCTAAAATTTGTATATTTTAAGTGCAAATCCTACTGTTCTAAAATCAAGCCAAATTTCTAGAAATAAATCCATCACTTTGATTTACCAAGCTATTTTTGAAAACACTTGAAAAATAGCCCTATTTAGAGACCATAATCTCACAAACCATGTGGAATCAAGATTTTTTGAACACAAGAAAATCAGCTCTGTTTGGAGATGTGTATCTATAAATTGGTGCTTGATGATTTCAAAATCCTTGGCTTTGAGGGAGAGATGGTGAGTAGGTGAGTGTGAAGATACGATCCCTTAGTAAAATTTTAAATGCCAAGCTTGTGAGTGAGAGATCTCAACAATGGAAGAAGAATGAAAGAAGGTGAGAGAGAGGGAGAGCTAAATGAGAGAGCCATACAAGTTTTTGGTGGGTGCAGAACACCCTAATCTTCTATGCCATCCATATATATATGCATTTGAGTATTGTACATAACCGAGGTTAAGGTACAATGGCATTTAACCCCCACAACCTCGCACTTAAAGGCCAATGTGCCTTTAAGGGATAACAACCAGTGGACACACTATCCAATGCCCATCAATACATGACAATACTCAAAATCGCTGACTAGGTAGACTCTTCGTCAGCATATCTGCAGGGTTATCATCTATATGAACCTTGACAAGATCTATGCGCTTGTCCTCAAGTTCCTTACTGATGAAATGGTACCTGACCTCAATGTGTTTGGTCTTTGCATGATGAAAGACCGGATTTCGTGCTAGCTAAATAGCACTCATGGAATCACTATGCAATGTTGGTACACCTGTATGAATCCCCAAATCTCCCACTAGCCGATCAAGCCATATAGCCTCCTTACAACCCTCTGGGGTTGCAACATGCTTGGCCTCTGTGGTAGACAAAGCAACACACTTCTATGCGCGAGACATCCACGACACTATACCACCTACAAAGGTGAACACATAACCAAAAGTGGATCTCCTTCTTTCTACATGCCCTACATACTCTGAATATGTGTACCCAAGTACACACATCTCTCCTCTGCCAAAGCAGAAACACATCTCCTTGGTGCCCTTCATGTACCTCATGATGCACTTAACTACCTCCTAATGCCTCTTTGCTAGATTAGCCATATATCGGCTAACAACTCCCACTACAAATGCAATGTTCGGTTTAGTAGCTATCATGGCATACATAAGACTCCCTACCATTGACGCTTGAGGGACCTTGGCTATCATGGCCCTCTCCTCACCTGATTTGGGACTATCTGCCTAACTCAATTTCACATATGGAGGCAATGATGGAGGTCACGGATGATTTTTTCCTATTAGTTTTGTTAAGAAGCAAAACTTTTATATTGGTAACAAAAGTTGTATGCCATAATGAAAATAAAGGCTTGAAAAATTCACCAAGATTTGAAACTTTTATGAGAAAAAATTTAAAGTTTCATTGGGATTTATAACTTTTTCTTTCAAATTCAAAAGAAAATATATAAAATTGTAATATGTTATACAAATATTGTGAAACTAAAAAAACTAGCTCAATAAACTTTCGCCAAGATTTTATATTAATAAATAAGTATAGATTTGATTAAAACATCCATGATGGAGGCAATGGAATACTTACTGCCTTCCCCCCCTCAAAGGAGTTTCCTACTCCAGTCATGTGTGATGCGCATATCAAGTATATGACCGACAGGTCCCAAATCCTTCCTGTCAAAGGCCTCATGTAACTTGGTCTTCAATGCATCAAGCTCATAAGTGTTCTTGCTAGCCAAAAGCATATCATCCACATAAAGTGCAAGGAATATCAGGCTATCATCCTTAGCCTCACTTCTTTTTTGAAACCCTGGGACTAAATGAAAGAATCAAACTTGTGATATCATTCTGTAGGTGCTTGCTTAAGGCCATAGAGACTCTGTGTCAGCTTGCAAACCGAATGTTCTTTGCCCTTTTCTTCAAAGCCTTTCGGCTATATCATGAAATTTCCTCATGCAGATCCCCATGCAAGAAAGCTATCTTGATATCCATCTACATAAGCTCCATATCCTCTGCTACCACAAGTCCAAGTACGCATATAATTGTGGTCATTTTCACAACCGGCGGAGAGAAGATCTCATCAAAGTCCACACCCTTCTCTTGCTTGAACCCTTGAGCAACCAAACGGGCCTTGTACTTATGCACATCATCACGTATGACCTTCATCTTGTAGACCCATTTACATGGCAATGCTTTCTTTCCATGTGGCAAAGAAACCAAGTCCCAAGTCTTATTTTTCACGAATGAATTCATCTTTGATTGCATAGCATACTCCCACTTGCACCGATCCTTGTGCATTGTAGCCTCTCTGTAGTAAGAAGGCTCCCCGCAATCAGTAAGCATCACATAGTTTGCCCTGGAACAAATCTCTCAGGTGGTCTAGATGTTATTCTCAAGGGCATTTTAGCTTGCTATCTCGCCTGCATATCAGGTACATTTGGCTCATCATTGTGACTAATAGACGATTCATCATCTGCCCTTGATTGTGTACTTGTGGGAGTACTTGGTAGCAACATTTTCTGCACATTCGGTGCATGGATAGCTTGTTGTCTAACTATCAACATATGCGGGTAGATTCACATCCTGGAAAGTGATTCTTCTCATTTCAACATTCTTCATGGGTGTCTTATGCATCTTCTTTTCATTGAAGACCACATCATGACTTCATATGTTTTTCTTTGCTTTTGGATCCTAGAGATGATAGCCCATCTCTCCACTTTCACCATAACCCATAAAGATGCATTTCCTAGACTTAAGATCTAGCTTCTTGCGAAGCTCTTTTGGCACATGTGCATATGCCTCATACCTATATATATGCAAATGAAAGTAAGAGGGCTTCTTGCCCCTCCATGCCTCTTTAGGAATACCACCATCCAAACTCTTACTAGGTGATCTATTAATCACATGCATTATAGTCTTCATTGCCTTAGCCCAAAAACCACCACAAAGACTTGCATTGGAAAGCATACATTGCAACCTTTTTGGAATGGTGTGATTCATTTGTTCCAATTGGATTTTTCTCTAAAGTACGAGCAGATGTGAACTCCCTCTTGATCCCACGTGTATCACAGAAATGCTAAAAGTCATTAGAGAGATACTCTCCACCATTATCATTCCGTAAGCATTTAAGTGTTCTATTGGACTGATTTTCAGCCAAAGCCAACCATTTCTATGGGGAGTCAATGCTTGCAATTGTCCTATAATCCAAAATAAAAGGTTTGAACCTTTGAATGGATTTTCGATAGCCTCAAAGAGAGAGATGGAAATTCTCCAAATCTCCATGGAATCACGCAAGAGCTAGTAGGTAGGGGTTTTTGGGCCTCTGGAATGCAATGGAACATACGGTTTTGAAAAATGTGGTCCCAATAATCGAGTCCAACACACAGACCAAAAAATGTTTTTGCAAACAGACCTATTTGTAAAAAACACCGGAGTGCGAATGATATGCAACACATAAGTTTTAGGACCTCTTGAGTCCATGGGACTGACAGATCTACAAATGGTTGCTTCAAACTCGAGTTCCAACACACTGGGAGAAAAACGTTGAAGTAGAGACAGTGAGTCAGAAATGCAACAAAATGATTCCAAATTCAAGAATGAAGGTGTTTTCAAACTTCTGAAGTGCAGTGGACACCAAAAGCAAGCAATGCTTCCTCTGCAAGTCATTCCGGACTCTCAGTCATTGAAAGGAATAGGGGAATCATTAAAAAACATCTTTTTCCTCCAAAACCACCTAGTGCAAAAAACCACTCAGAGAACTTTCCAAAGGTTTTCTGCGAGGTCTTTGCACACCAAGATGCAGGTAAAGACACTCAATGGAGCTTCTCCTTCCTCCCACTGAGTTGTAGCAGTAGACTTCAGGCTCCAGTCTCAGAGCTCAGCTAGAACACCTGCACTTTGATACCAATTGAGATATCTCAACAACGGAAGTTTAACGGAAGAAGGTGAGAGAGAAGGAGAGCCATAAGAGAGAGCCACACACGTTTTTGGTGGGTGCATAACACCCTATTCTTCTATGTCATCCATATATATATGCATTTGAGTATTGTAGATAATCGGGGTTCAGGTACAGTGGCCTTTAACCCCCACAGTGAGGTTTTATTTGCTAGGAAAAACTTTAATGGCAGAAGACTCTTTGTATGTCAAAGTCCATTTAGAAAAATGTCAAAGTCCATATGGAAAAATGGGTGTCTCTTGGGTTCAAATTAAATATTATTTACTAGAATAGAAGACTCGTGTCCAGTTCTTTCATTAACCTTGTGCAAGTAGTATTGAGTGTCGATGAGTATTACTCTCACTTTATACAATTCTAGAAGTATGACGCAAACTTGGTCGAAAAGTGATATTGCAAGAGTTGAGTAATCAAATAAAGTTCTTTATTAAGGGAAATAAATGTGTTAATCTATATGATAATTGGGAACAACCAAGACCTTTGAATAGATGAGAGGAGAGTGGGATGATATATTTTTGCAAGTGGAGAGATAAAAGTGGTTAGAGCTCATATACTCTTTCCAAATTTTAAGTTTTTCCATTAGGTCAAGAACCATAGCAAAATACATAAAAAAATCAGCATTGATATACCCATCAAGCACTGATGCTATGCAATTCAAGTTTCATTTTGTGGGGCATAATGGCAGTTTGGTACCCCATTTTACCCCACACATAAGTTAACGTATGTTAGATCAAATGTGTATAACATGAACCCTCAAAGAGTCGTGAATATATATTGCAAAATATGTTAGAGGTAGTATCCAACCCTTTGACTCAAGAAGACTATTTTGGATAACCTCTGCCTGCATCTTTAGTAGAGCCCAACAAAATTTTTGAGTCACTATGTAACCAACCATTCCAAAAATTTGGGCTCACACATGACATACATCGATATTGCACAACATGGCACTTCCATCAACAACCTTTCCAACATCGGATTTGCTCTTTGGAAGACCAAGATGCCGCTTCTCCTCACTTTATACAATTCTAGAAGCATGATGCAAACTTGGTTGAATAGAAAAGGGATATTGCAAGGGTTGAGTCATCAAATAAAGTTCTTTATGAAGGGAAATAAATGTACTAATCTATATGATAATTGGGAAGAACGAAAAACTTTGAATAGATGAGAGAAGAGTGGGATCATATACCTTTGCAAGTGGAGAGATCAAAGAGGTCAGAGCTCATATACTCTTTCCAAGAGATAGAATGTAGAGTCACATAGGCTTGGAAATCAAAAGGGGAATGAGAATACAATTATCCTAAAAAGGGAAAGGTTTCCAAAGATGCATTTCTAATGAGGTAGAAATATGAGAAAGAAGGTCCTTCCTTACGATGTTTTGAAGGAGTCATAGGGAATTTGAGTGTCCCAATAGACATTCATGGGAAAAGGCAGGGGAAATATTAGTAGAAAAAAACGTGGAGGGGTAGGCCCAAATATATGATACTATGGAGAATGATAAGATTCATTAGCAAGCCTTAATCATCAAGCCCCCAAGTACTATTGTTATATTTTGTTAACACTGGTAGCACACATTGTTTCATTACACCATATGCTTGATAATTCTATGCTATATTTGAGTCCATATCTAAATTTAAAGTTTTTCCATTAGGTCAAGGACCAATGCAAAATACAAAAAAAAAGTATTGATATACCCATCCCGGACTAATGCTATGGAATGAAAGTTTCATTTTGTGGGGCATAATGGGGGTTTGTTACCCCATTTTACCCCACACTGGTCATATATCTGGATCCCCATGTCACATGTTTTTGCCAAAATTGTGACTTGTATTGTGGCATATGTAAAATCGTAGCAAGCTTGGATGGCCATGCTTCTGTACTTCACTAGGCCCACTGGATCAAGTAGGATCAATGCTTGGGCCATTACTTCATCCACGGCCTTAGAGCCCGAGGTACCTAATCCTTTGATGGGCTTTGATCGCGAGGTACCTGTCTGACTATTAGCTAAGAGCTTGCAATAGCCCTTGCACACTAGCTTGTCCTATTGAATTGTAGTGGCTTTGAGATAGCTTGCCGGGGTGTTCATTTGGAGTGAGGAGATGGATGAAGGATTGAAGTTGGGCATATTTCACTAACTTCAGCTATAGAAGACTGTTCTCCTCCCTTAGTTCTTTCGTGTCAGCAGAGCAGCTGCTTATCATAGTTGGGCGTTCTCTTTTTCGAGCATCTCCAGACTAAGGCTTGGGCTACCTTATGAGCTTTGGGTTGACACTTATTTGTTACATCTTGACCACCATGTTTTGCAATTGGATGTTGGCCCTTGTAACACCCACAAGCTCATTCTATGACTTGGAAGCAACCATTTTTAGTCTGTCACTTCCCACTTAAGATTACCAAAGTTTGTTGTATCTTGGTGTGAGTTTGGCTCAGCTCGGAGTAATTTTGGAGTAGCTCATGATGCACTGCTATCCTACTATCCAACTACTCCTGTAGGCTATTGCACTCCACTAGTAGATTTGCCTCTACTCGTCTCAAGCTCATGTAGGCTATTGCTCTCCACTAGTAGATTTGCCTCTGCTTGTCTCAAGCTTGCTGTTTGCTCTTCAAAAAACTTAGCCAGCTACTCTTGATTCCGAGTTTGAAGAATTAGATTATGATCTAGAACCTTGGGAGGGAGCCAATGGTGGTTGGCTAGGTAATCTAGAGGCTACCATGTGCACCAAATTCTCCCTTAGGATCTACCACTTGGACTTGGTGAAACTCCAACCTTGGTAATTATTCTACAAAAGTAAGGCATCAAGGGAGAATGGAATTGGAAGATCTTGTAAAGGAGAAGGAGGCAAACGTAGTGCAAGGGTTGTGGACAGAGTCTCTATACTACCACACTACTACTGGGGCCACTGCTTAGCAGGTGTCTGTGGAGACTGCTTGGTGTTTCCTTGATAGATTCCTATGTCCTTTTTTTGTTGCTCCCTAGGCATTTCACTTCTATCTTCTGCATTGGCATTCTCTTAAGTGAATTGCTCCTCAAAGGTGCAGTTGTTGCTATTGCCCTCCGAAGTTTGATCCTGCAAGTTCTCCTTGAAGGTGCCCTTACCGTTGTTCCCCTCTAGAGTTTGTTCCTGTGCATTTTTCTCATCACTCTGGCCATTTCCTTCCTACTCTTGGCCCTGCTCTTCTGATTGGTTTCATCATCCTTGAATCTTGATGATGAGCCTACTCCACTTAGTGCTAGAAGGGCATTGGGCCATTGGACTTGGCCACTTGTAAGGTAGTGATGTAGCATGTAGAGATGAGGGCCAAGCTTGTAGTGCATCTATCCCCAGCTTGCTAACTTCAATTGGGACTCGAACACTTTTTTAAAAGTGGTGAACCACTCCACTGCAACCTCATTCTCCAATGATGCCAATAACTGAGTGACACATTGTTATGGTGGAGCATAGCCCATGCTCTTCTTAAGGTTGATGAACTCGAATAAAAATATGCAACTTGCCCTTAGTCCATCGATTTCCTTGTTGATGAGGTAGCCTTGTCAAGTTGAATAGCTATCCTCATCAAAGCAAGCATCACATCTTTCGCAAAGGCGAGATGTTCGGGCGTGTGCTTTGAAGTGGAAAACCTGCTCTAGCAATTCTGTGCTCAAGCGGACTTGTATGTTGTCTATCACGATGCTGTGATCTTCTTTGTCATATGAATCTAAGATTTCTTCCACCAAGTCTTCATCCCACACTTGCTTCCACGAAAGTCATGAAAACTTTAGGAGCTTATTGCTCCTCGAAATTCCTCTAAGGATTTAATTCTTAAAGTTCTCAAACGAGTGGGAGGATGATAGATGAGAAGGTGATCTTTGCCTCTTCTATCAATCTGATCTCTCTCTGTGCTCCTCTATGGCTACAAAGACTATGTAGAAGCTAATTAGAGATGGGGATGGCAAAGAAGAGTGGAAAGCATAGCAGACTTGTGGCCACGATGGAAACAAGAGAGTTGTGTAAGTGATGGAGATACAAAAGCAATAGAAGGTTGCAAAAGTGAATGGAGATGATGATGGAAATCCCCAATCCAATGTAGCCAAACGGGATCTAAAATCGGATGTCCCGTCATACGAATGGATGCATGATAAAGTAGAGCACCCGTATCTAGGACATGATGATTGTGCGAGGAGTGAGTTTTTTGAGCGAGATTTGGAGCGAGTTTTTTTGGGCAACCAACATGTTTTGTTCCACCTATTCCACTTATGACACATGTGTGTGTGTGTGCGTGCATGCGTGCATGCATGTGTGAGTGTGTGTGTGTGTGTGTGTGTATGTGTGTGTGTGTGTGTGTGTGTGTGTGTGTGTGTGTGTGTGTGTGTGTGTGTGTGTGCGCATGCTATCAACCCCCCTCTCTATGATATATCTCTCTTCGTGCTCTCTCTCTCTCTCTCTCTCTCTCTCTCTCTCTCTCTCTCTCTCTCTCACACACACACACACACACACACACATCTTCGTCCTATGCATAGACCCTCTATCTTATCTTATTTGTCTCTTCGTCCTATGTATAGACCCTCTATCTTCGATTATCTTTAGCTATGTCACATCTCTCTCTACCGTCTCTCTCATGCCCACATTGCGGTCCCACCATCTCTCTCGCTCTCTCTCTCTACCTCTCTCCTTTTTTACCATCATAACTTGTCTTTCTTTCCCACCATTTTCAATAAAGTTTTAGCTCAAAATGTCTTCTACATGAGAGCTAGCATGCACATAATCCCACTAGAGACAAAATTTCATGAAAATAACAAGAGAAATGAGCTCATTTGATGTGTTTTGATCATTTTGATACCAAACATGACTAAATTTGGATATTTCTTGCAAAAGAAATCTTAGAAAAACCCCAAATTGGCATCCAAAGGAGGGCACCAGTGCCCTCCTATGGATGCCAATTTGGGCTTTAAAAAATTTCATTGATGTCTTTTTTTAGTCCCCTGCTCCTCTCTCTCTTCTTACACACACACACGAGAGAGAGAGAGAGAGAGAGAGAGAGAGAGAGAGAGGGGGGGGGGGGGGGACTAAAAGAAGAAATCAACAATAAGCCCAAATTGGCATCCAGAGGAGGGCACTGGTGCCAGTTTGGGCTAAAAAAATTTTCACAACTTTTACTAGAAATATCCAAATTTAGTCATGTTTGGTATCGAAATGATCGGAACACATCAAATGAGCATTCTTTTGTTAATTTCATGAAATTTTGTCTCTAGTGGGATTCTGTGCATGCTAGCTCTCCTCAAGAAGCCCTTTTGGGCTAAAAATTTATCCAAAATGGTGGGGAAAATCATGGTTGGTGGGGGGGAGAGAGAGAGAGAGAGAGAGAGAAATCAAATAACTTTTTCTTAGCCCAAATTGGCATCTAGAGGAGGGCGTGCCAGTGCCCTCCTCTGGATGCCAATTTGGGCTAAAAACAATTTCACAACTTTTGCTAGAAATATCCAAATTTAGTCATGTTTCGTATCAAAACGATCAGAACACTTAAAATGATCTCTTTTCTCTTGTTACTTTCATGAAATTCTATATCTGGTGTGATTCTATGCATGCTAACTCTCCTCTAAAAGCCCTTTTGGGCTGAAAAATTTACTCAAAATGGTGGGAAAAAAAGACAAATTATCATGGTAAAAAAGGTGGGGGGGGGAGAGAAAGAGAACCACAGTGCATGCATGAGAGAGGGGATAGAGAGAGATATGACAGAGTTACATATAGAGGGAGATAGAGGGTCTATACGTAGGACGAAGAGAGAAAGAGAGAGAGAGAGAGAGAGAGAGAGAGAGAGAGAGAGAGAGAGAGAGTATTGGAACCTCAAGTGGATGAAATTGGAAAGCTATAAAAATGAAATATAGGGCATTTGTGCTTACAAATTGTGTACCATATAAGTTTGTTGAGGATGTTTATGAGAGAGAGAGAGAGAGAGAGAGAGAGAGAGAGAGAGAGTAGTGCATGCATGAGAGAGGGGGTAGAGAGAGATGTGACAAAGTTAGACATAGATGTAGATAGAGGGTTGCAATGAGGACAAGCAGGACGAAGAGAGAAAAGAGACAAAAAGAATATTGTGTGTGTGTGTGAGAGAGAGAGAGAGAAAGAGAGAGAGAGAGAGAGAGAGAGAGAGAGAACAGTGCATGCATGAGAGAGGGGGTAGAGAGAGATGTGATAGAGTTAGACATAGACAGAGATAGAGGGTTGCAATGAGGACAAGGACGACGAAGAGAGAAAAGAGACAAAAAGAATTGTGTGTGTGTGTGTGTGTGTGTGTGTGTGTGTGTGTGTGTGTGTGAGAGAGAGAGAGAGAGAGAGAGAGAGAGAGAGAGAGAGAGAGAGAGAGAGAGAGAGAGAGAGAGAGATGTCATAAGTGGAATAGGTGGAACAAAACATTGTGGTTGCCCGAAAAAACTCGCTCCTAAACTCACTCAAAAAACTTGCTTCTTGCCCTTTCCCGGACATGACTATCTTGTATTAATGTTCCCACAACATTTAAATTGCCATGTGTCGGCATGCAATGCACCTTTTCCACTGTCACTAAACAAATAGCTGGTACTCTCGTTGGCATAAAATTTACCAAGGCATTGTCAACCGAGTGGTTTGTATCTGAGTCCTATATCATGATCAGGGAACCTGCTCTTGGTAGGGCTTCCTTTAAGATTACTATGTCTTGATTTGCTTCTTCCTTAAATTTCCATAACCTTGCAAATTTGAGTAAGTTTTTATTGTGATTCTGATAACAAGGGAGGCCTAGGGGTGTTTCTGACACATGTCTTCCCAACTAAGTCAACACTAGTTCTTTACCCATGTTCCTTGTAGGATGCTGGTAGGTATTCAAACATCCCTCTTTAATTAAAAGTTGATGATGATGCTGTGTATGAAGCTCACTAGTCACCTTGTTGCCTATAAACTCTTTTCCTATATGTAACAAACAATTTTTACAAAAGAGTTCTATTTTGCCATTGCTTATTATATACCCCAAAATAATTGTACTTGTCATTAGGAAACATTTCCTTTATTGAATGAATTTTAACTATGCGAAAGGGGTCTTTTGTGTTTTGTACACGCATGTCCTCCCTTGCAACTTTGGATAGTCGCACACAGTATATTTAAATCATCAAGTCCCTTGGCCTCTTGACTCACATCATTGTTCCTTTTAAAAAACCAAATTCTGTTCCTTAACCAATCGATTTATTTTTATTTTTTTTCAAAATGTACATGGGACTCTTCTCTCCAAAGAAAATCTTTGAATAGCCCACTTCCCTTACCATCCCTAGCCTCACATGCGGTACTCTAATGCTTTAAAAAATTTGAGTTCTTTTTCATTAGAATTCATGATCTCAAAGAACTTAACTCAAATACTCCACTTTTATTCGTTATTCTCTCTCTTAATAATGGGTCAAACTTCTACAATTCTCTCAGAATGAAAATGATGGTTCCTTATCTAGACTACAAAAAGTGGCTTCCAACCTTACTGCCATATAGCTTAATGACACACACACTCTCAAGGAATACCTTAGACTCATCCCTGGGCTTGCCTATGACATCTTAGTCCTTGCTGGCGTTTTCCTTTGCCCATACCTACTCCTTTTACACTATGTCAATAGTTTGAATACACTTCAAACTTTTGACACTTTCAACTTCAGGCAGAGATACACTTCTCCACTTAGAACTATTCTCTAGAAACCTAAACTCACATTTATTATAGAAATGTTCACTTCTAAATGACTTTGCACATCACTGGACATAGATCTAAAGATTTTCTCAAATCTTTGATAATTAATTACATGTATGCACCTTTGACCCCTACTTTCTTTCACCATAGATTTCTCTACTCACAAATGCAAAAAGGTATCAATCATATCTCCATTGCCCCCTAAATTTGCATCTTGCGCTCCAATCACGTACCGCTGAAAGCTTCCAAAGAGTATGCATGCCCTTAAAATAGATCACTACACCTTCATTGACCACCTTTCCCACCACTTCTTGGGACAGTTTCCCCAAGTCGAAATCCAAAAATCTAACTTAGATGAAAATTCACTCCTTAAAGAAAGAAGTTGGCTCTCGAACCATGTTTAGATCACTCGCCGTGACAAAGCCACTCAAGCTCTTGTCATTCTGTACAAGGTTCTAGTTCAAGAACTCGCCATAAATAGAACTAGTCGTTCTCTACAAGTTTCTAGTTCAAGAACTAGCCATAAATAGAATAAATTCCCTTGAATTTTCACCTCTTTCAAAAGCTTCTTTTGATACACTTACATCCATTAGAAAAAAACCTTGATGACTTTGACCTTCCCTATGTTTTTCAACACCCTTTCCTTTCTCATGTGCAATTACAAAGCACACCACCATAGCTTTTTCTAGGTCACCAATTGTCCATAATTGCATACTTTCATCACTTACTTACCTCATCCCATCCGGCCTTAAATAATTAAAGACCATGATGTCTGTTGATAGAGGTAACCTCTCTTGCACCTTTAAGAAGTTCCTCAACATTAACACTAACTTGCTTTGGGGCATCAAGACTCTGATCTAAAGTCCTGATGTGATACCTACACAACACTATCAGGACTGCCATGTGACGATTCACTAGATCTCAATCTCCCTGTCCATGCATTAGATCCACTAGTAGAGGACTCTCTGGGTCCACTCAAGGCTTGAGATTGCTGCTCTGCATTTATTGCAGCATTCCCATTTCCTGCATCTGCATCTCCTACCATAACAGTTGGTGCATACCAACTACTCATTTCATCAAAAACAACATCTCTGCTCACTTGCATTTTGCGGGTGGAAGGGTTATAACAGCGATACCCTTTCTGGTGCAGAGCATATCCAATAAAGATGCATTTTTCTGCCTTTGGATCCAGCTTTGTTCTCTTCTCATCAGGAACATGAACATAAGCTATGCAACCAAATACCTTCAAGTGAGAAATATCTGGTTTTTGGCCTGTATACATTTCTTCAGGCGTCATGCCATGGACAGCTGCAGTGGGGGTTCTATTCATAATATAAACAGCAGTTGCTACCGCTTCAGCCCAAAAGTAATCAGGCATGTTTTTCTCATTTAGGATTGCCCGTCCTACTTCTGCAATATGCCTGTTCTTCCTTTCTGCAACCCCATTCTGCTGAGGGGTAGACCTGCATGAGTACTTCCTTTGAATTCCCTGTTCTTTCAGATATTCACAAAATTCTTCTGAAAAGTACTCTCCCCCTCCATCAGATCTTAGCACTTTAATATGCACACCTTTCTCTTTTTCAACCATGGCCTTAAAAGCCTTGAAATGGCTGAACACTTCACTTTTGTGCTTCATAAAATAAATCCACACCTTCCTAGTGTAGTCATCAATAAACGTCACATAATAATGGCATCCACCAATAGAAGCAGCTTTGGTTGTCCAAACATCTGAATGGATTACTTCCAAAGGTCTTTTGCTCACCTTAGCATTTTTGGGAAATGCATGTCTGGCCTGCTTACCCATTTGGCATGCTTCACATACCTTTTGCATTCCCTCAACTCTGAATTTAGGCAAACCTGCAACAATGTTTTTCGTTTGCATAGATTTCAGCCTTTGTATATTCACGTGCCCAATGCGCTTGTGCCATATCTCAATATCTGCAATGACACCTCTCCCATGCGCAAACATGCGCAAACATAGCGGCTTTCACCTCAGGCATATCAACATCCAAGGTGAACATTCTGCCATTTTTGTTGCCTTTTGCAACCAAGCGGCACTTATTTTTCAAGTCCTCAACAAAGCAGCCATCAGGATTAAATCTAACCTGCAGACCTTGCTCAACCATTTGGCCAACTGAAACCAGGTTCTTAGTGATTTTTGGAACATGAAGTACATCTGCCAAGTACTTCGTTTTGCCATCCTGCATAGCCAATGGCACTTTACCAACCTGCGTAATTGGGTGCGCAGTATCATCACCTGTTTCAACATAACCTGGCTTATCCAAATTTCTAACATCATGAAACCACTCACCATGACTGGTCATGTGGTTAGAGGCACCTGAATCAACATACCAAACATCATTGCAAGCTGCAGCATCTCCTGACATGGAGTTAACCATATGCTGCATCACAAAAAGGTGCTCATTTCTGTCGTCACCATGCCCACTTGATGATGCATAGTTGCTTTGCTGCAACTTCCCACTTTTGATGTCATTCTGCTTTTTATAGCATGTATTCTCCTTGTGTCCAGGCTTTCCACAATAATAGCATTCTGTGCTGCTATTTACTTGCTGGTTCCTTTGCCATGAACCACGGCCTCTTTGGCTCCCCCTGCCTCTAGAACTACCACGTCCCCCTCCATAGGACTGGTTTTCCTGTTGTTGCTGCTGGTTCTGATTTCTTGCACGGCCACCAAAACGGCCTCTTCCTCTACCCCTGCCTCTACCTGTATTCGAGTAGAAAGCAGTCTCTTGAGAAGTTGAGGTGGCTGAACCACCATTCCTTTGCTCTTCACTCAGCAAGAGAGCAATAAGTTCCTGAAAATCAGGAAATGTTTCACGGACTCCAATGGATGTCCGAAACTGTGCATAATCTTTCCCAAGACCATTCAAGGTCACGGACTTTAAGTCCTCATCATCAACAGGTGCTCCAATGGAGGCAAGAGAATCTGCAAGGCCTTTCACCTTCAAGGAATACTCATTTATATTCATATTTTTCCTTTGCACATTGTGCAACTCCTGCTTAAGCTGCATCTTTCGTGCTTTGGTATTTGTGCTATACAGCTTCACCAATGTATCCCATGCCTCCTTAGGCGTATCTACATCTTGTATATGCACAATCATAGAATCTGAAATGCTAACAGATAGCCAATACAAGCATTTTCTGGCTTTTTCATGCCATTCCTTAAAGGCCTTCAATTCAGCAGGAGTGGGAGCAGCACCCAAAACTGGTTCTGCAGTTTCACCACTGATGTACTCCCAAACTCCCTTTCCCATAAGGAAGTTTGTCATCCTGAACTTCCATGCTTGGAGGTTGTTCTTGTCAAGCTTCTCACTGACAATGGTAGACAGATTCTCAGACATTTTACAAATCACGAATTGCAATAGCAACCTGTAAACACAGCAAATGCCTCACAAGGGCAAATAGCAAAACTTCTACAAAAAGCCTCACAGGAGCAGATCTGCAACACTGACGAAAGTGGTATTTCACCACACAGTCACTTCCTAGTGACGATTTTGCATCAACAGGCAACAGGCATGAATCTGCAACTCCCAATATCTCTGCACACAGGCATACGATGCAATTTCTGTGGCACCTTTCCACCGACTAGCCGCGCAGTGGTCGCACAGTGAAAAACAGGGTCTTTTTTTGAGTGCCTGCGAAGAACTTCCGCCTTCAAAACGGGCCCCGAAACGGCCTCAAATCAAAAAAATAAAGTCACCACACCGCGAAGGGCCTCTCAATCTGAAACAATGCACTCCTGCACTTCTGGCTGTGCTACCTGCAGAGATTTGCTCCCAAACTCGAAATAGGAAAGCAACACTGGTCCTCTTACCAGGACACCACAAACTTGGCTTGCTTTCTTGAGCTCCTTACCACGAACAAGGCTCTGATACCATGTAAAGAATGAGGGAGAGAGATAGGAGACTCAAGTGCAGCTTTCTTCACAACACACAAAAGAGAGAGGACACAAGGTTGGAGGGTGAAGCCTTTCTTCACTTTTGCACACAACAACAATACAATAGAAGAGGGAAATACCCTATATGTCAAAACCTAGAATACGTGGTTCATATGTGAACCCAAACCAAAAACATACGTGGTAGTCTAACTACACCACGAGTACAACTATCATAGGCGGTGACATAAATGATAGTCATCCAGGAGATATATCGGGGGTAGAGCTTGATATCTCAACAAGGGGTAGATAATCCCTTCTCTTAAAAAAAAAAAAAAACCTCCCACCCTCTGTGGGATGGCCTCCTTCTGGACCTCACATTTGACTTTCCTCTTGGAGGCTCACAACCACAAACTCGGCTCCTTTGACCTCTTAAAATCGGCTAAGGCATGGGAGCTACCTTTCATCGTTGGATCTAGTAGATTTAAAACATTGCCCTTGATTTGGTCTATGGCTAAGAGCCGCACGATTATGCACGCCCTCTTTAGCACTCTCGGATGCCCCGATTTAAATGCAACCATCGATGGAATGCGGGCTCCAAGTCACCACCACCAACCGTTCTTTTTAAACTTGGCCATTGGATGTCTGAGCATAGGCTCGGGACCTTAGATCATACATGATGACACAGACCATTAGATCTGACATGCCGATCCATTCATTTAACACTCCTGACTTTAAGGGTAACTACCTCGTTAAGTAACCTAACTGGTAGGCTGCCTATCTAACCTAACCAAATGCCAAAAGTATGGTTTAGTTTTGCACTCGAACATTGCACCTATCCTCCAAATATTCCCCTAGATTTGCACTACGCAGAGACCACCGCGGGAATCAAACTGTTGACCTCCTTTCCACAAGCCATCCACCTTATTTCTGGGCCAAAACACGAACCTTGATTGGCATACGAACCTGTTACATAATAGCTTGTCCTGCCTTCTACACACGTAGCAAATATTCATACAACAGGGAATATCCTTGGTGGAGGTCCTCCATGTCAGCGGTATATTCCCCGAAATATTCCTAAGATCTATGCGCAGGGTCAAGGTTGACAAACATGTGTGCCTCACAATCTATGGAGCACTCTAAGGTGGATGGAACCTATGTGGAAACATGATGAAGAGAGTGCTCATGACATGTACCTCAAGTCAATTAGGTTCCAAGATAGATTAGCTTGGACTCATAAAGAGAATCTTGAGATAGGGCAGAGTGCTTGATTGATATTACTTCAAATGGACCTCCCTTTTATAGGTGAGGGTACTTACATCCATATGCTTGCTCACATGTGGAATATCTCCTCCATGCCATGTGGCAGCTTGCCCTTTACTCATACCTTTGCTCTACATGTGCTCATGGCACCACAACTCTCAACACCTCCCCTTGGTGCCATGATCCTTTGGCTACTGCAAGGTGGTCAGATGTGAGTTACAACAAGATCAAATGCTCCCCTGGATGCTTACATGGCTACTCTCAGGTGGTCAGGTTTGATTTACAAAATATAGGCAAGGTTAGCAAGGTTTTTGTTTCTCAATACATTCCATTGATGTCACCTTTTGGCTCATGGCTTGATGACGATGCTGTGTAGTTGACCTACTCGGTTCTTCAATCTACAATCTTCTTCCTTGTGTCCCAACTTCTTGCAATGGTGACACTTTGGTTTGTTCTTCATTCAGTCTGCAGTCACTTTGATAGTGACCCATCCTTCCGCAATGGTAGCTTTTCATTGATGTTTTACTGAATAGTGCTTGTTCTTCCATGTGCCTTGATGCTTTATGTGTGGATGCTATGCTCTGTGCTATGATCATCTCATGCACTTGTGCTTTCAGCATGCCTATGATAGCAATATGTGCATACATGCTTTGATTTGTCATTTTTTGTTGCAAAGGTCTTACCAATTGATTTATTGGTAGTGTCTAATTGCATACAATGATTTTGATCTGACAGGCGGGTAGAGCTAAAAAAGACTATCACTTTTCCTTTTTGGAGCGCGTGCAAATTCTTCTTGGATTGGAAGTTACGGCTTGTCGAATTTTTGTGAAGAAGAGGGGGCCTTGATGATGTGGCACAAGGATTCACATGCAGAATTAAAATTGTGCTTAACAAGAGGCTGTGTGCTTAGAAGGCACTACTGACTGTGCATGTTGATGTGGCATAACTAACCCTAACTCTAACCATGGTGGGTTAGGTTAACTAGACCTTGATTGAGCCTTATCTACCATGTGGCAAAGTCTTGACCAAGCTGACTTTAACTAAACTTGGGTAAACACAACCATGGTTAATTTGAATCATGATACTTGAAGGATAACGTCGTCTGGGCATCGTCTGAGCTGTGTCTCATGAGCTATGTCTCGTTTTTATTTTGGAGAAGTTGTGGCTGAAGACGGGCTACATTTGATCCTTATGCTTTCACGTTGGATAGGAGAATGATCTTGTTCACGAAGCGATCGGCTTCCCCAGGCAGTTCGATGCTATTCGGCTTCATGATCACCACAACTGAGTCGTCCTCCATGTTGCCCTTGTAAACTGTTCCACAACCACTAGTTTTGAGTTGCTTCTCCTCTGAGAACTTCAAAGTGTTCTTTTCTAGCTCCCTTGAGCAACGGATTCTCAAAAGCAGGCTACTGTGAAAGGTGTGAGGTATTGGGAGTCGGATGAGCATCCAGTTAGCCGGGCTGTTAGAGCGCTGTGAGCATGGAACTTTGGAGAGGTCATTGAGGTCATAGATGGCACACTGGGCTAGGCTAGAGTGCTACAAAAGTCGCTTGGGAGTTGTTCGGGCTGAGCGTCAGAGCTTGTGTGTGTAGGGCGGTTGACTACAAAGCGTTGCTCATAGGAGATGGCTTTTGTGTCATGGTAGTTTTGAAGAACATTGTTGATAGAGGCGCTTACTTTGTTGGAGGCCAGGCTTGTGGTCATCGTTTGTGTGTGGGCTAGCTTGTAGGAGCTATTGCTGTGGGCATCGATGGAGCCGGCCGTTGGAGATGAGGCGCTGGGAGAGGAGTCATTGATGCTGTAGATTCGGGTTGCGGTTACACTGGCATCATTTGTTGCTTGCCAGAGATTGTTGGTGGTGGCTTGTGAGTCACTTTGAGAGCTATACCTTTGTGAGTCATGAGCAGAAGGTGGATGATAAGGGTTGCTTGCTCACAAAGTTTGTAGCTGAGGCTGTTGGTGGTCATAGAAGCTGTTGGAGCTCTCTTTGCGAGATGGTTGGTGCTACAGAGAAGCCCGTAGTGAGTCACATTGTTGGGTGTCATTTGTGTGCAACTAAGTTAGTGGATGGAAGCCTTCATGTCTCTTTGTAGCAGCTTGGTCTAGGTGGCAGACTTTTCTCAAAGCTCTCAACAAACTAAACAATTAGAGACTCTCTTTCTCACAAGCTCTCTCTAAGAAGAAGAAAAAGAACAACTCCTCACAGATCTATCTCATAGATCTATCTTACAAAATAGATCTCTAAAAGAAACTCTCTCTCTCTCTCTCATCACGAATGATGGAAATATCTCAAGGCAATGAACGGAATTTTCATTCAATGGATGGAATTCTCTCAATCTAAAACTTAAAAAAAAAAAACTAACCTAGGAGAAAAACATGTGCTCCTAAGGCAAGCCTACAACTAATCTAGGAGACTAGACCTAAGCTCTGATACCATGACAAACATGTGTGCCTCAGGATCTATGGAGCGCTCTAAGGTGGATGGAACCTGTGTGGAAACATGATGAAGAGAGTGCTCATGACATGTACCTCAAGTCAATTAGGTTCCAAGATAGATTAGCTTGGACTCATAAAGAGAATCTTGAGATAGGGCAAAGTGCTTAATTGATATTACTTGAAATGAACCTCCCTTTTATAGGTGAGGGTACTTACAACCATATGCTTGCTCACATGTGGGATATCTCCTCCATGCCTTCTAAGTGCTTCTATGTGGTCCAAAAGTACTAGTTAATTAGTCCTTTTAGCCGGGTGGGCATGATCGGCCAAAAATCTCGACAGGCATGTGGACTGTTAGATCAACAGCTTGATTGAAGTGTTGTGATCAAGTATTGGTCGCGAGCCCTTGGATCAAATCGGCATTGATCTTGCATCGTTAGATTCGTTGCAAGTCTGCCACCATGTGCACAGTCCTGTCAAATGATGCTCCCCAAAATGTTAGGACTCGGGTGATATTCCGATTCGGAAACTGACAAGAGTGTAATAAAGGGGGAAAGGTCGCCATTTGTTGTGGATCATTAGATTTAGGATAGGTCTAATGGTGGAGATCAAAGAATCAAATGAAGGGCCTAGATTGAGGTGCATTTTTGAGGGTGTAGATGGAGTCATTGAGATCAACGGTTGAGATTCAGGCGCATATTGGATGGTGCGGATTTGAGGGCCTTCTTCTTGCATCTCCACTCTTGGATCTCCTTGAGATCAATTGCTCGAATTCCAATGCCTTTTCCTTACATCTCCACCCTTAGATCTATTTCTAGATGGATGGCTTAAAATGATCCCCCTACTCTTTTGATCTCATCCATTAGATCCTTGCCATTTTCAAGGGTTTTGATTTGATTCTTGTATCCTTTGATGGTATCCATTGGATCTACACCTTGATCTAATGTCTTGGAGCATTCTACCACAAATTTGAATGTATCCCTTGGATTGTAGATGAGATCAATGGTTAGGAGTGAAGATTATGGGTCTAAACCATCGGTGAGAGGTCTCCCCACCCATAAATGCTCAACATGTCCTTTTGTACACCTCAATGTACCATTGCCCCACACAAAGGAGCACTCTCATTGGTACACCTCAAATCCCTCTCTAATCCCTTGAAATTAGGAAACACTAATTAGAGGCCCTATTGAGACCCCAAATCTCCTCTAATCACACACACACACACACACACACACACACACACACTCTTACGTTGCTAGAAATAGAATTTATATACGAATTGTCAGGGAAATCGCATTCCAACAATAAATAAGGTCAACGTGAGAAGTGCTATTTTCTTATGGCCATATAAATGGAATATCATTGTTAATTAGCACAATTGGTCATGTAGACACCACTTGATGATCATGCTCCAAACAAATTACCCTCATTCATGAACAATAAGTTCTAAATTACGAGGGTTTGTTTTAAATACCACTTAAGTTCTTTGGAATCTCTCACAATACACCATATTTCATTTATGCTTTGATTCTTTGCATGGCAGTCCATGTATTATGCTAATGTTGGGCATCCAAATATGTGACAAGCACCATATGAACAAAAAGTGTATTAAGACCTTTCTTGGTCTCATAGTGGAGGATTGATTGTTGACTAATAGTTTTGTAATGAGATCTCCACATGTTAAACAACTTGTGAGCCTTCATAATTTCCTATATATAACACATCATTTTTCACACATTAATGGAGCTTTTACTCCATCTCTAATGAAGTTAAGAATGAAGTTTTCTTCTACTTTTGATGTAATTGTTGTGTTGTATTGGTTTGATATGCAACAAATTACAAACATGAATGAAATCATATAAACAAAAATGGAAACTTCTTTTGCATTTGATATGCAAGTTGTGAATATTAAAATTGCTTTCACTTTTTTTTTTGGGGGGCAGATGCTTTCACTTATTTTAACAATGCTAGCATTGAACCCAAATAGTGCTTGCAAATTCACAATTTATAGGCCTGCCAAAAAGTCTAGATATAAAAATTGTTGTCTTTAGCTTGGTCTCCTCTGCATTGGTATCATTTTCACCAAACCAATCATAGAACATATAATTGGCTCTATACTAACCATCCCATGCATCATCTTCATTAGTATAGAGCACATCATTGGTTCTATACTAATTATCCCATGCATCATCTTCATTAGTCATTGTCGGTTCATGAGCAGCAACATGAACATTAGTGTTGGATCCAACAATGGCAATGAACATGCATTGTAGTTTTTCGATCATGTGAACATATTCATATGGCATCCCAAGAAATATGAGGTTCATTATGAAGACCACATTTTTCTCGAAAGCTTTGACACACAAATTATGTGAGCATAAATCACAAGACATTTTGGCCATTTTCCCTTGTGGGAAAGGGGTCCCTTTCCCTTTTTTTTTGCATGTAGTATTCAACATCATGAGCTTCTACATTCACTTGAAAGACACACTTGAAGCAAAAACATAAGTATTTGTATTTCCTTACTTTAATATATATATTTAGTATATTCACAAAACATTTTGGACATTTTCCCTTGTGGGAAATGGATCCCTTACCCTTTGTTTCTGCATGTAGTATTCAACATCATAAGCTTCTACATTCACTTGAATGACACACGTGAAGCAAAAACATAGATATTTGTATTTCCTTGCTTTAATATATATTTTTAGTATCTTTGTAATACATTTTGACATTTTCCCTTGTGGGAAATGGGGTCCCTTTCCCTTTGTTTCTTCTTGTAGTATTCATCGTCATGAGCTTGTACTCTGAAGCCAAAATATAAATATTTGTAGTATCTTCGCAAAAGAAAAAAACATAATGGGGAGGCACCACACACTGAGCTAGGGGTATGGGACTGTTGCCTCTTTTCCCTTTGTTTCTCCCTGTAGTATTCAACATCACATGCTTTTGTAGGGGAGGTATCGTGCACTTAGCTAAGCCACACCTAGCTGCGTGCATGGTGCCTCCCCTACAGAAGCTCATGAAGTTGTTGTAAGAGCCAAGTCACGCATGGCCCACGGTGGTACCCTCTTATCATTGAGGGTGATACAGTCGTGCACATAAATCTTGTTACTGAACATTTTATTGGCCAAAGTAGAAACCCTCAATGAGCGAAGCCAGTTTGCATGTGTAGGTGATGTGCATCCAATTCGTACCTTTTTGCAGAGCAATTTGCGCAATTTTATGGCATGAGTGATCGGGAATTTCTCTTGGGAACAATCCTTAAATTTGAAGGCTGCCACACCGTTCAAAGGGGGTTTTGCCCTTTCCATGTTGCAAAAAATTTCCAAAAAGAAATGCCACATCACCCTTCAAAAACAGCTTAGATAGGCCTCAAATCTAAAGGAAATTTTAAGAGTTGCCCCAAAAAACTAGCATGACTAGGCCACCAACGCTGTGGCTAGGGTAAGAGCAATTGCTACACCCTATGAAGGCAAAGAAACAACGCCCAAATTTAGGACAGGTATATTTGGCTAGTTGATCTTGTGATAAGCACAAGTTGTCAAGTTCTTCATATGAGAGGAATTTTAAATATATATATTAAATATCTGTCAATGTTATGCATGATGATTTAGTTATTAATATAAACTAAAATACACAAGAGACGAAAGGTAACAATTATCTTAGTTGTTACTAAAGCCAATATCAACATCACCACTAAGCAATAAGGTTGTCCGCCTTGCAAGAATATGTTAGCGTCTATACCAATTAGAAATTTTGATGGATCCACTAGGCTAGTTTTATTCCAACATTTGCATTTGTGACTGGCACACATATGGCCACCTCGTGTCTCTTTGTAGTTGGAGACTCACCATGGTTAGAAAGATTTTTCGATGAAGGCCATGTAAGAATTTCCTGACTTGATTGTCCCCATCGGTTGTGAAATGGTCAAGTTCCTCTATTGACTATTTTGGTGGAAGGGGCTTTATCGAGAAGAGTGCATGATGCAAAAAGGTTTGGACTCGATTAGGAGTGAATTCAACGAGTGCTGTATTAGTACCTAGCCCTATAGCATTGTCATTGGAACGTATGTGGGTGCGTGTGGAGGTGGTGGGCAATGAGGTAGAGGGATATGTGGAGGGGGAAGGAGTGAGAGGGTTAGCATGGATTGATTGGGTTGGAAAATTTAAATAAGTTCTTAGAGGGGAAGCTAGAGGGCGGCTAGGGATGTGGGTGATGGGTAGGGTTGGGATGCTTAGGGTTGGTTTCAAATTGACTTAAACCTTCCTCGAGCATGTAGTGCATGGCCTCCAAAAATTTTTAATACAAAATTAGGATACTTGAGGGGTCATATTGGGTAACGTTATTTCAAATGAGGTAAAACATCCGAGGCCTTTGGCCATGGAATGTGGACTACAGACCCACGTTGGTAGGTTTGCTGGTTTTACTAGCTCTAATATGTCCTATTCGGAGGGAAAAATTGAGGATTCTTGGATGATGTGACATCAGCATCTAAAATTGAGGATTGTTTGGTGTTAGGGGAGGAGCTTGACATCGGCATCATTTTTGAATTGGAGGTGCTTGCTAAAAAAGTCCATGGTAAAAATTAGGTGGGCATGGCTAGAATGGCAAGGAAGGACCAAGAATTTAAATAAGAGAGAGGGTGCTAGTGAGTTTGAGGTGTATTGGGTGGAGGACACTCTATGGATATTTACATGAAAGTGGATTGTGTCCTCTACCATTCGGGGTTCTAGTGCATGAGTGCCTAAATCCACGGATGCTTGCAGGACTCATCATATTCTTTCCTGTTGACTTTTAATTTTTGGCTCCTCTTGAGGTAGGTCGAGAGCCTCCTTGAGCTGGTGTTGTAGTTGTAGAGAGAATTTGTGTTGGGCATGCAGTTCAGCATGCAAGTTTTTGTTGGGTGGCATGAGCCCATCCTGCATTATTTCTAGCTTAACACTTTTGATTGAGCTCAATTCAGTTTCATTTGAGCCCATTTGCATGAGCTTTTTCTGCTGCTAGCTCACCCTCTAGTAGAAATAGTTGCTCCCCGAGTGCAATGGTGGTAGTACAGTTGGCTTGCTCCCTTTCTCTTAGTTTGTCTCATTAATTGCTTATATGAATACCATACTGTTGCATTAGTTTTGTAATTCTTGTACCAAGTTGTTTTGGCTTGAGCTTGGTAAGGGTAAGGTCAGTGGAGGTGGCTTCCTAGTGTCGCTTATAGATGTTCAAGGTAGTGTGTGTGCTATGCACCAGGAACTCCATGAAGAGATCTTCCATGAGGGTCTTCTTCTATGGGGCCTTGGCTCTGAGCACTCGGTACTCATCCGGAGAGCTATAGTTGGAGGAAGAGCAATGGTCCAATGCTTCTGTGATGTGGATCCTGTCAAGACTTGGTGGAGTAGGTTGGCATTCCATGGGCTCCTTGTCCTTGATGGTCAAAAACAAGGCCTCCATTTGTTGGCTTATGTTGTGGGGTGGGCCTTGAGGTATGGAGTTAGAAGGTTCATCAAAGTAAATAACAAGTTTTGATCCAGCTGATGGCATTCACTAGATGCTATTGTTGTTGTGCTAGAACTTTAGTGGTCACAATTGGGGGTGTGAGTATTTGATGGCTATTCCTACCCACTTGAGAGGTTGAGAGCTAGATTTGAAGAACAAGTTTGGTGGATTTTGGCTTATCCTCACAATGTTTGATCATGAGGTTTGTCCACCGAGCTATAGCTTTGATTCTCTCTTCTTCCTTTGGAGATTCGACTTGGCCCGACTGTGGTTGTTGGCTTGGTTGCTAGTGGTGCTATAGGAACAGCTTGGAGAGGCCTTGAATTTTGGTGCGCTTCTCTAAAGGTGCGGAGAGGCCATTATTGTGCAACATATGAAAAATAAGGGGCATGATCATTTTGGATTTCCAATTTGTTGCCCAGCTTGGCACACTACTATCGGAGCTCTATATAAAAATAGGCTACCTAGTTGGATTTGAATCAAAATGGGTTGGATAGATGGGGAGAAGATTTGGCAAGATAATATTGTGGTGGTCAGCCATATAGACCTTTCAAATTGTTAAGAAACGAAGGACTCTAGCAGGTTTGACGTATGCGGGGTCCTTGATGTCATCAATTGGATTCCAGATGTTTGCTTCCTGTCAATCTAGTCGATGATCTTGCTTAATTTTGCTTGTAGACCACGGTGTTCGAGTAAAGGTTTAGTCATAATAGAGAGACCATATATATACATGCTTGATACTAAGCTGGAAATGCATAGTCTACCCCTCGTCATTGACCAAATGTTGGTTCTGTTGTTATAGTGGTCGATGAACTAGACCACTAGCTTGAGGTCAAGGAAGCATGGGAGTTGATTGATACCAAAATGAGCCCTAATGCCAACAGACTTCACTTAAATGCATCAAGCTCCTAGATAAAAGAGCAACGCATCACGATTGCCCCTGAATTCTCTCGCTCACTTAGGTCCAGTGCACATGCAAGAAAAATTGCGAGACTGGAAGCGAAGCAGTTGTGCACTGGTTGCAAAATTGAGGAGGCTCTAAAGGGAGAAGTTTTGTTCAAGCGAGTATTTAGTATGTGTCCTCTACAACCGATTGCTGCACCTGTCTGTCCCGCCACTGAGATTTTGACTGGCTATTGGTTGTAAAACTTGATTTATGCATGGGTGCTCCTTTTTACACCTTCAAAATCGAAGTTGCGTTTTTGAGCACCTGAGGCCGCTCTAGTGCTCCTTCCTCTTCTTGCGTGTGGCCTTAAGTGAAGCGCCAGTGGTGGCACTCAATGTGCTACGTGTGCACTAACCCTTAAAACCAATGCATCACGATTGTCCCTGAGTTATAGTCCGTCGGTCCACTCTTAGAGCCAATCCAAACGCTCCAAATGAGCATGACTTTGGCTAAGCACGAAATCTAGGCACACGAAGGAATTGGATGGAGCCTTCAATCGACTTTGATGTGTCATTAGTTCTCACAAATGCACCCTCCATTTTTTAGGTGCCAAACATCACACTTATGCATGGATCTATTTTAACAACCAATCATGAAAGAGGGCCCGTGAACCCATTCAAGGTGCAAACATGTTGCAACCACCATTGTGTTGTTGGACTGTGCACTAGTTGAGCATTTCTAGCTACGTGTGTACTTTTAGCCGAAAAAGAAATCGAGACCAGAGGCTAGAGGCTAAGCATGGCGACGCCCAAGGGCCATAGAGAAAAGGAGATCATGAGGGCAAACGGTTGTCATAGGAGGGAAAAAGGAATTAGAAGTGGAGGGAAGGAAGAGGGAGACTATGACACAAGGGGAAAAGGAGAGGGGGAAGAGAAGCATGTACATGATAGGAGGAGGAATGTGGAGATGGAGACATCAAGGGAAGAGAACCATACTTTATTTGAAAGAAGGGATGAGAGGAAAATATCAAAATACTAGCTAGGTGGCTTTATAAGAATGAGCGTGTCTCATCAAGGAATAGCCCCTTCCTTTTATAGCCAAAAGAGGGGGTCTCTCCCTATTAATGTATCCTCCCACATGCATGGTGTGTGTGGAAAAGTCTCCCATGTGGGCTAGGCGGTTACGCACTCTCAATTGTGTGCGACAACCCTTTGCCTCAATTTTTCACATAAATCAAGCCCCATATCTCAAGTCTATGATACTCCCTTGGTCTCTTTTCAATTTTATAATATGTTCAAACCTCTAGGAGGACAAGTGGAGGGTTGGCACAAGGAATCTTGCCACCTCATCCTACTTTCCCCATTATTTAACTTGCTCTCTTGGACCTTCTATACCTCCCCCACATGGGCCTATCCCATATGGAGGGAATAACTCAATATAATATCCATCTCCACCTATTTTATATTGCTTCTCCCATGGACTTTGAGCCATATCTCACTAAATGCAGCCTAGGTGGAGGGGTGGCACATGGAGGAGCCATGCCACCTTACATTTTATAATATTATTATCATGGATTATGTACAACACACCTTATGGGTCCTCTTACATGGAAGGGTGGCACATGGTCATGCCCTGCCACCTCAACCTTGGGCCCTATGCACACCATAGTTTATTATACTATTGCCACATATACAAACACATACATGTTAATGCCTTTTTCCTTAGACAATTTTATCCATAACAGTTCCCCCCCCCAGGCAGGGAATGCACAGCATTTCCATGCCTGGGTCCATCACGCACATAGAAAGGCTTGAGGTAACGCTTGTTGATCACCTTCTTGCCATATGGTTCATGCAGCTCCTGAACTTGTACAGACCCATTGCTACGTTCCTTGATGACTTTGTATGGACCAGTCCACAGTGGCAGAAACTTCTTATCCATTTGGTGGTCCAATCTGTTATCAAAGCATAGCACAACATCCCCCTCAGCAAAGTGTCTTTCCCATCCCTTGCAAATCTTAGCATCCAACTGGGCCTTTTGTCGATTCTTTTGGATCTCTGTTTGGTGTAGTGCAAGGCGTCGGGTTTCATCTAACTTCTCAAGTTGTACCAATCTGGCCTCTACATGTTCATCTTCTGTCATCCTCTGTTCCTGTGCCAATCTCAAGGCCGGAATCTCTATCTCTAGTGGTAAAACTGCCTCAGTACCATACACCAACTCAAAAGGAGTGTGACCTGTAGATGTTTTATGAGTGATGTTGTAAGCCCACACAGCTTCAGTGACCTTCTGATCCCATTGGCTCCTGTTCCCTACGGCCATTTTTCCCATGGTTTTACAAAGGAGGCCATTGGTCCACTCTGTTTGACCCATGGATGCTGGATAATAGATGCTAGAAGTGTGATGATCAATACCCATGCGATCCATGAGTAACTCCACTGCTTCATTTAAGAATGGACTCCCATGGTCAGATACTATCTCCATGGGTTACCCAAACCTTGTGCAGATACGTTCAAATATGAAATTTGAAACTGCCTTGCCATTTGCAGCAGGGAGGGCGATAGCTTCATCCCACTTAATGACATACTGAGTGGCTACCAAAAGATACTTCTTTTTGTGGGCAGTCATGGGCAAGGGCCCGACAAAATCTATTCCCCACTTCTGAAACGGATGGATGGACATCACTGGGTGATGTTGCGCGGGACGCAAATCCTTCCTACCAAAGAATTGACATGGTTCACAGGTTTTGCAATACAAAGTGACATCCTTGAACAAGGTCGGCCAATAGTATCCAGCATGTAAAATCTTCTTAGCTGTATAGTCACTGGCATAGTGGCCTCCACAAAATCCATCATGATAATGCTTCAATACCTTAGGCACTTCATCTACATCAATGGCCCGTCTTAGTACCCCATCCATGCCTTGACGGTACAACACCCCATCAAGGAGGGTGTAGCGCCTACTATCTCTACGGATCTTCTTTCTCTCATAGCTAGTACTTTCTGAAGGAAAGGAGAAAGCAGTCAAAAACTTGTAGATACCACCATACCATGGATCCCCAACTTCTATGGCTGCTACAAGGGTTACATCAAGGCACTCCTCTAAATCAATCAAAGCATTCTTCAAGTTGGAACAACCCCCTTTTACAATTTCGAAAGAAAAATCATATTCTTGTAGAACCGCCAACCATTTGGCCAATCGGCCCATGTGATTTGGTGATTGAAGAACCTGCTTTGCAAGACCAGTGCTAGTGAGTATAAAGAAGGACTTTCCAGCCACATAATGCTTAAATTTCTCGATGCAAAACACGAAAGACAAGGCATGCTTGTCGGCCTCTGAATAGCGTCGCTCAGTGTCGAGCAATTGTCGAGAAGCAAATCGAACGGGATACATGAACCGATCCTCCCCTTGCTGGAGAAGAATACCTTCCAGAGTGTGCTCATCAAACCCAGGATTGATATAGAAGGTCTTTGACCACCAGTCTGGATTGCGTAGAATGGGTTCTGAAGCCAGAGCATTCTTGATTTGTGCAAACCCATGATCACAATCCTCATCCCAAGAGAAATCAACCCCATCTTTTAATAGCATAGTCATGGGCCGTGTCAAAGCAGCATATTGATCAATGAAGCGGCGATAGTATCCTGCTAGATTGACACATGAGCATACCTGACGTTTGGTTGTAGGCAGGGAGAGCTTGAGGATGGCTTCTACCTTCTCGGGGTCAGGCTTGATGCCCTCGGATCAGACAACATGTCCCAATAACCTCCCTTGAGTGGCTCCAATGGTGCATTTCTCAGGGTTGAGACTGCCATTTGCATCATTGACCCTTTGGAAGGCCAATCTAACCTTCATGATGTGCTCCTTACGTGACGAGAATATACAGAAATCATCTAAAAACACCTCCAAGAAATCCCCCAAATAAGGAGCAAACACCATCTGCATAAATCTTTGAAAGGTAGCAGGAGCATTGGTGAGGCCAAATGGCATTACTTTGAATGCAAATGTCCCCCAGGGTGTGGCAAATGTGGTTTTAAGCACATCTTCCTCGGCAATTCTGATTTGATAAAATCCAGAGTAACCATCACAGAAAGTAGACATCTCATGGCCACTTACCTTCTCAAGAATGAGGTCTTGAAAGGGCAGAGGATGATGATCCCTCTTGGTGGCAGCATTGAGCTTCTTATAGTCGATGCAGACCCGCCACTTGTTGTTTTTCTTTGGGATGACTACCATTGGTGAAACCCATTCAGTATTGTGAACCGGAACAATAAACCCAGCCTCTACAAGCTTAACTCTGAGTGCAAAGCATCGGTCTGCAGGGGCCCTAATCTCCGATACTTCTGAGCCACAAGCTTCACATCAGGCTTTAGCTCTATCTTGTGCTCTATGTGGCAGTCACATGGCGAAGGTGGTGGTAGCTAGTTGCGAAGAGGTCAAGGAAATCTTTGAACATTTCGAGAAACTCATCTTTCTCACTTGGAGTGAGGTCTGGAGAAAGCATTGATTCGAGCTGTTGAGGACTAGCTGTTATCTTTTCTGCAGGTGGCAGGGTCGGAGACACCCCCATCATGTAAACTTCCTCCTCTGAGAATTCCTCCCCCCCGTCTGATTCTTCCATGGACTCAGACACTGAGGATGAGAGAGTATCACTGTTATGCTCCTCTTCTTCTTCCAGTTCCATGGCACCAGGTTGCACTGGGATCTTCTCCTGAAGCACCAAAAGACATGTGTCCTGTCTTCCAATAGCTGACTGCATCACTTTTTCTCAACCATGGTCTCCCGAGTATGGCTGGGTAACTTCTGCCTATATCTTCAATGTCCACTACATAGAAATTGACAGTGGTGGTCAACCCATTGACAGTGATGGGCAATTCCTCAATGACTCCCATGGTGGCGAGTCGTCGACCATCTGCTACCTTGATTCGAGTGGAGGAACGCCTTGTACATTTCAAATTCAATTTCTTCATGATTCGGGGCACCATGATATTACATGCAGCTCCCCCATCAACACACACATTTTTGACACGGCAATTATCTATGATGACATCTACTGTATGCGGGTGCCGATCAATTTCTTCAGAGATAGAAGATACCTCTCGTAATGCTATTAGTTGAGGGAGTGTGATGCTCAAAGACCGATGAGCAAGGTCCTGAACGACCGAATAGTCCTCTTGCCCCGAGCCGATGGGAAAATCTGAGGGTGACTACTTACTCCTACGAGATCTTTTAGTCTTCTCTGTTGGTGGGTCTGCCATCTCAACATCTGAGGGCCCTGAGAAAGACACCTTCTTCCTGGGGCGGCCCGGTCCACGGTTTGGAGAGGGGTCCGAGGTGGCACGACTTCTTTTCCCGAGGTCAAGGATCTCTACATCAGAATCCTCAGTGCCCGACTCACTTAGAAGATTCACCCTTGGAATATTGGGGCATTCTGTGCGATAATGACCCTTCTGGTGGCACTCGTAGCATACAACATTAGCACGGTCTCTTGGAGGGCGGTTGGCTTGATTTCTGATGCCCACCATCTCAAGCCGAAGATCATTCAAGGCCTTGGCTAGGTCATTGACTCCAAGTTCTATTGCAGGGGGGGCCTCTTTAGTTGGAGGGGCCACGGGAGTAGAGAGGAGGGGGGCTCGTGGGCGAGGCTGGGGAAATCTTCGAGGCGAAGGGTGAGGATATCCACCTTGTTGAGGGTAAGCATCTAAGGGAGGACCATACATTTGAGGTGGAGGCGGTGGATACATCCCTGATGAGGGGTGGGGGTATGCCCCTGAGTTAGACCCCCCGGGTTGTTGTTGCAGGAATTGAGGGAGTTGCAGAGGGACAATCGTCTTCTTTGAAGCGGGGTCAGACTGAACTTTATCAAACTTTTGAGCAATCTCATGTGCTAGCACCATAGTTTCTGGATTCTCCCATTTAAGTTTGAGGCGAAATTCATCACTGGCTCCTGCTACAAGGTAGCCCAGCATATGCTGAGTCATTCTAGCTCAAAATCCGGCATTGTCCTCCTGTGTGGCAATCAAACGGTCTAGGAGCACAGCCGCTCGATCCACATATCGACGTGCCGTCTCACCTTCTGACTACTTCAAGTTTGCCACCTGCAGGTACACATTCTCTGGCTCCTCTTCTTTGCCGAAATACTCAATCATCGCTGCTGTCAACCTTGGCCAGCTTTGGCGAACGTCTTCGGCTTGCTTCTCATACCACACTTGAGCCAAACCCTCTAGAAATGTGGGAAGAACCAATAGCCATCTGTCTTCAGTAAGAAAGTTGAGAGAAACACAACGGCACTTGAAGGCCACAAGATACTCATTTGGATTTTCTTCCACCCGTCCACAAAACACGGGAATGTCAGCCATGCTTGGAAGATGGAAAAGAGGGGCTTATCTATGGACGGACAATAGTAAGAGGAAGCTTGAACTGAAAATCGGGTGAAGATACATCCAAAAAGCACACATAGGCAGGGTAGGGTGTGATTGGTGTGGTGTGAAATACTACACGAGAAGAATCTTCAGCATAGAATAGCACATAGACAATCTTAAAAGGACCAACCCTCATGATATCACATCGATCTTTACAAGCGAGGGTTAGAGGCACAGCGTTGCATGAGGTTGTTCATCAAGGCAAACAAGAATGCCATGACAAATGTCAACAGTTGGAGAGCTTGCACATCACCTTCAGCTTCTTCCAGTTCTTGTAGTTGCCATGCTATTTCTTCAAGGAGTGTGCGGTCTGGCATCCTTCTTTTAAGCAATGTCTTTGAGAACCCTCCTGATGATCTTCCGAAGTCAGTGAACTCGTATCAAGTATGCCCAACACTTAGTTTCATGATGACCACAACCTTTGCATTCCTTACAAATGATCACCCTCCTTCGTGGCTTGCGGCTTTGTTGGGGTGGCGGTTCCACTCCCGTCATGCGTGATTGAAGTACAAGCTTCACGTGCCAAGAAATCAGCAACAAGATTTCGAGCTCGAGGGATATGCTGAATTTTTACCTCTTCAAATTGGTTGCAAAGTTCCAATGCTTGTTGATGTCGTGGAACCAAGCCTTTGCTACGCACCTTCCACCTTCCACTAACTTGTTCACACACTAGTTGAGAATCTCCTTGCACCTCCAATTGCTTGGCATGATGTTCTTGTGCCTTTTGTAGCCCAAAAATGAGCGCCGAGTACTCAGCTTGATTGCAAGTACTTGCGGGTGAAGACTTGCTGTAACAATACTCCTCACCACCCGGTGAAGTGAGCTTCACACCCACGCCAGCCGCCTTGGTCGAAGGTTTGTAAGCTCCATCAAATTGAAGAATCCAAGATGTCATCACACCGAGACTAAAATTCGGGCATCCCAAGTTTCTCGGTAGTCCAAGATAGGTAGGAGGAGAGGGTGGGGAGAATTCAACACTTGAGCCAAACGTTCAGCACCAAATAAACTTGCAATCCTTTGTTGATAGTTTATCTTAAGCCCAAAAAGAATTACAATTTGAAGCTCGAAATGAGGCACAAAAGGTTGATTAGGTACAAATGGATTCCTTGGTCGAAACATTACCAACCATAGCCGAGGCCTAGAAACCTTTGTAATGAGATTGTGAATAAACCATTTAGGACGAGCTTATCCACAGGAATCAACAAGCAGATGCGCCAAATCTCCCCCCAAGCTTGGGGAGCATCCCACCCTTCAATGAAGGACACCGTTTTAATTACCTCTGAAGCAGCAAGTAGTTCGATCACCGCACAATGAGTAGAAGTAAAATCAAAATCCTCCCAGTGTATCAGTAGTTCTTCACCATGAATCATCCACGGTGTATCATTCCACCCGTCATCTCCTTCAACAATGCACTGGACAATCAGCCATTGAAGGTCGACATGAAGATCAAGGAAGACATCTCGTGCATTGGTAGCCGTAAGGTGCGGAGGAACAGGCACCAATTCCTTAAACGCGTCGAGAAGTGACATAAATGTCTACCCTTCTCGTGTGGCGTGCATCTGTGAAGTGAGCTTGGAGAAGTTCTGAATCGACGATCTGGCAAGAGATGTGGATAGAGCACATAAAATGAAGTATTTTTGCTTTTTACAGCAAGAGCAAACTCCCTACGGTTAGAGAGTTACAGTTCCCGCGATTTCAATATATGAACAAAAATCATTACATTTTTACCACTTCCAACTTGTTGGCCCAATGATAAGTCTTTCTTTTGTGAAGAGGGAGGTCTTGGGTTCAAATCCTACTCTTTAATAAAAAGAGAGGAGAGGAGAGGAGAAGGAGAAGAGAAAGAGAAGAAGAAGGGAAGAGAGGGGGGGGGCGCGGGATCTGCTGTTACAGTTTTGCAGGGGCTCAGAAAACTGTTCGCGACCAGAAGCCGCAGCAGTCCAGAGAACTGTCGGAACTGTCGCACAGGTGAACGCAGAAAACTGTCCGCAACCAGAAGCCACAGCAGTCCAGAGAACTGTCGCGCGGGTGAACGCAGAAAACTGTCCGCAACCAGAAGTTGCAGCAACCCAAAAAAAACTGTCGCACAGGAGACACGCGAATCGAATGCACGCGCAATAGCTTAGAAAGAGCACAGATGGTATAGTTTTGTAGATGTGACCCATACGAGTAGAAGATTTGCCACTAGCCGTGGAGATTTGTATCCCAACAGCCACACCAAATCTTTTAGCCGGAAAAGAAATCGAGACCAGAGGCTAGAGGCTAAGCATGGCGACGCCCAAGGGCCATAGAGAAAAGGAGATCATGAGGGCGAACGGTTGTCATAGGAGGGAAAAAGGAATTAGAAGTGGAGGGAAGGAAGAGGGAGACTATGACACAAGGGGAAAAGGAGAGGGGGAAGAGAAGCATTCCAGTGTTTGATGTGTATGCTGTAGCTCTCATGTTGATGGAGAGTCAAGTGGCTCTGAAATGAGCCTTGATGAGGAACTTGGGATTCCCTCTGTTGTTACACCTAGTGCAAGGAAAAGTAGGCATGATTTAAAGACTCCTGCAACTGATCCAGTTGTACGGAGGTCCACTCATATTAAGTATCCAGTTGATAGGCTGAGATATGATGGGTATACAGCACATCACTATGCTTATATGGTCAAGGTTCTAGAGGAGCCAGAGCCCACATGTTTTGAGGATGCAGCAGGGCATAAAAATTGGGAAGCAGCTATGGATGAAGAGATGGCTGCCTTGGATGCAAACCACACTTGGGATTTGCCTTTGCCTCATGATAAGAAGGCTATTGGCTGCAAGTGGGTTTACAAAGTAAAGCACAATGCTGATGGGTCTGTTAGCAGGTACAAGGCAAGATTGGTTGCCAAAGGTTTTGCACAGACATATGGAATTGACTATGAGGAAACTTTCAGCCCAGTTGCAAGGATGGCAACTGTGAGAGCAGTAATTGCTATGGCTGCTGCAAAGGGATGGTCTTTGCATCAGATGGATGTGAAAAATGCCTTCTTGCATGGTGATTTGCAAGAAGAGGTTTATATGATGCAGCCAGAAGGTTATGAGGATAATTCACACCCCGATTTTGTATGCAGCTTGCGCAAAGCCTTGTATGGCTTAAAACAGGCGCCGAGGGCATGGTCAGACAAGATAGGGCAATATCTTGTCACTATTGGATTTCAGATTTCCAATTCAGATTTTTCACTTTATGTGAAAAGGACAAACAGAGGGATTGTGCTTGTAGTCATCTATGTTGATGACTTGATTATTACAGGTGATAGTGATGCAGACATTAATGAAGTGAAGCTGCTTTTGAAGCAGAAATTTGAGATGAAGGATTTGGGAGAGCTGCGTTACTTCTTGGGCATTGAGGTTATTAGATCCCCGAGTGGGATATGGCTGTTGCAAAGGCAATACGGTTTGGATATGCTGTCCAAATATGGGATGACAGGCTGTAAGCCTATCTCTGTTCCATTGGAGCAGAATGTGAAGCTCAATGCAGAGACAGGTGAGCTTCTTGAAGATATTACTATGTACAGGCGCATAGTAGGTAGTTTGATTTACATGACTATAACCAAACCAGATTTGAGCTATGCTGTGGGGCTGGTGAGTCAGTTTATGCAGGCACCGAGGAAGCCACATTTGGATGCGGCTAGGCGCATACTGCGGTATGTGAAGTCCACATTGCATTATGGACTGTTTTATGAAGTTGGGTGTGCATTACAGGTACATGGATACATAGATGCTGACTGGGCTGGTAGTGTCTGAGACAGGAGATCTACTAGTGGTTTTATGTTTTCCCTTGGGAGTGGTGCCATCAGTTGGAGCAGCAAGAAGCAGCCAATAGTTGCCTTGTCGAGCACAGAGGCTGAGTACAGGGGTGCAGCAATGGCTGCATGTGAGGTAGCTTGGTTATGGAAGCTACTTGCAGATATGGGACAGTCAATTCATGCAGCAGTTGTCATTCATTGTGACAACATTAGCAGCATCATGCTTGCTAATAACCCAGTTTATCATGCTAGAACGAAGCACATTGAGGTGCATTATCACTTTGTGAGAGAGAAGGTTCTAGCTGGTGAGATTGATCTTGTCTATGTCAGCACTGAGGAGCAGGTGGCTGATATTTTTACGAAGGCATTGGGTACCGAGAAGCTTCGCAGATTTAGGAGCTTGCTTGGTGTACGTGAGATGGATTTGAGCTTGAGGGGGAGTGTTGAGATATCAAGCTCTACCCCCGATATATCTCCTGGATGACTATCATTTATGTCACCGCCTATGATAGTTGTACTCGTGGTGTAGTTAGACTACCACGTATGTTTTTGGTTTGGGTTCACATATGAACCACGTATTCTAGGTTTTGACATATAGGGTATTTCCCTCTTCTATTGTATTGTTGTTGTGTGCAAAAGTGAAGAAAGGCTTCACCCTCCAACCTTGTGTCCTCTCTCTTTTGTGTGTTGTGAAGAAAGCTGCACTTGAGTCTCCTATCTCTCTCCCTCATTCTTTACACCCCTGTGACACCCCCCCCCCTATCCTCCCCCCCAACACTCTCCCCCCCTCTAGCGCATGTTGCATACCCCTCTTCCCTCCCCCCCTCCCTTTGCAGGCATGTCGCATACCCCCCCTCTTAGCACCCCCCCTTTGTGTGAATGTTGTGTACTCCCCTCCCCCCCCCCACAACACCGCGTGCAACCCCCCCTCCCCCTCCCACACCCCATGCCCCCCCCCCCTTGTGCGCATGTTGCGTACCCCCCCCTCCAACACCCCATGCCCCCCCCCTTTGCATGCATGTCGCGTACAACCCCCAAAACACCCTGTGCCCCCCCCCTCCCCTTCCCACACCCCATGCCCCCCCCCTCTTATGCTCATGTTGCGTACCCCCCCTTTACGTGGTGTGTGCCCCCTCACCCAAGCACCCCCCCCTTTGCATGCATGACATGTACCCCCCCCTTCCAACACTCCCCCCACCCTCTGAGTACATCTCGTGTCCCCCCCCTTTGCGCGCATGTCACATAGCTCCCCCAACACCTCGTGCACCCCCCACCCCCTCTTGCGTGCATGCGTGACATCCCCCCCCCACCGCTGCACTCCATGCCCCCCCTATCGTGAGTGTTTAGGGGAACTCGTGATGAGTGGAGATGCCACCCTACCTAGCTCCCAATGACTATATTATGGGGAATGGTTCTGCCACTTGTGACTACCAAAGGCTCCATGGGGGGGTGAACCCTTTTCACCATCGAACGTTTTGATCATTGTGATGTGTGCCTGTCTTGAGAGATGGGGCACAATCGGTGATCTAGTAGGCAAGAAGAGACTGTAAGTAGCGTCTTGGACATGGGCATGCCGTTGTTTGGGCCATGCATGATCAAGGATTGCATCGGTGCTTCCGATCATAGATGGATGTTGTTGCTTGTATATCTACAAAGGGTGGTGAACCTTGTGCGATACATCGTCGATTGGTTCCAACTCTGTGAGCACTTGATCCTGGCAGTTGTGAGCCGCTCTACATGGGTGCGTTTTGGAGCGAGTGATTCGATCATAAACAGCATTGGGCCATTCATGCCTCAGCTCAACCCCGGAGTGTGATAGGCAAGGCAAAGTGAAAGATGACTGGGGTGCCATTCGTGACCCTTGTGTGCCAGTGGATCTCCGTTTTGTGATGTCCAGGCATGTGTGGGTGACGCGTTTTGTGGGCAAGCGAAATGCCTTTGTATGGCGGGCAGTGCCTCTACCCTTATCAGTGAGCACCGTCTCCCCTCCCAAGGTGGGTTGCTTCCCACGGCCGCATGCCACATCGCGTGTGGAGTCAAAACACAGGGCTCATGCCATTCGTGTATTCGAGGATAGCTACTTGGTTGATCCTGCCACAATAGTCATATGCTTGTCTCAAAGATTAAGCCATGCATGTGTAATTATAAACTCTCTTGTATTGTGAAATTGTGAATGGCCCATTAAATCAGTTATAGTTTCTTTGATGGTAACTTGCTACTTGGATAATCGTAGTAATTCTAGAGCTAATATGTGCATCAACTTCCAACTTTCGGAAGGGACACATTTATTAGATAAAAGGCCGATGTGGGCTTGCCCGATAACGAGCTCAATCATGATTAGTTTCAAAATTGCACGGCCTTTGCATCGGCGATGCTTCATTCAAATTTCTACCCTATCAACTTTTGATGGTAGGATAGAGCCTACGCGGTGACGAGTGACAAAAAATTAGGGATTGATTCTGGAGAGGGAGCCTAAGAAAAGGCTACCACATCCAAGGCAAGCAGCAAGCGTGCAAGTTACCCAATCCCAACACGGGGAGGTAGTGACAATAAATAACAATACTGGGCTTTTACAAGTCTAGTCATTAGAATGAGTACAATCTAAATCCCTTAACGAGGATCCATTAGAGGGTAAGTCTAGTGCTAGTAGCTACGGTAATTCTAGCTCCAATAGCATATAATTAAGTTGTTGCAGTTAAAAAGCTTGTAGTTACATCTCGGGGTGGGGTGAACGGTCTGCCTCTTCCGGTGTGCACCAATCGCTCCATTCTTTTTGTCGGGGACATGTTCCAGCCTTAGTTGGCTGGGACATATTCGGCGATGTTACTTTGAAAAAATTAGAGTGCTCAAAGCAAGCCTATGCTATGAATACATTAGCATGGAATAAGGTGATAGAACTCTAGTCCTACTTTGTTGGTCTTTGGGACCAATAAGAACAGTTTGGGGGCATTCATATTTCATTGTCAGAGGTGCAATTCTTGGATTTATAAAAGACGAACTACTGTGAAAGCATTTGCCAAGGATGTTTTCATTAATCAAGAATGAAATTTGGGGGTTCAAAGACAATCAGATACCATCATAGTCTCAACCATAAACGATGCCAACTAGGGATTGGCAGATGTTAGTTCTATGACTCCACCAACACCTTATGAGAAATCAAAGTTTTTGGGTTCCGAGGGGAGTATGGTCGCAAGGCTGAAACTTAAAGGAATTAACAGAAGGGCACCACCAAGAGTGGAGCCTGCGGCTTTATTTGACTCAACACGGGGAACCTTACTATGTCCATACATAGTAAGGATTGACTGATTGAGAGCTCTTTCTTGATTCTATGGGTGGCAGTGCATGGCCGTTCTTAGTTGGTGGAGTGATTTGTCTGGTTAATTCCATTAATGAACAAGACCTCAGCCTGCTAACTAGTTACACAAAGGATCCTCTTTGTGGCCAACTTCTTAGAGGGACTATGGCCGTCTAGGCCATGGAAGTTCGAGCTAGGTCTGTGATGCCCTTAGATGTTACATGCACACTACACTGAAGAATTCAATGAGTTTACCACCTAGACCAAGAGGCCCAAGTAATCTTTTGAAATTTCATCGTGATGGGGATAGATCATTGCAATTATTGATCTTCAATAAGGAATTCCTAGTAAGCGCAAGTCATCAACTCACGTTGACTACGTCCTTGTCCTTTGTACACACCGCCTATTGCTCCTACCGATTCAATGGTGCAGTGTAGTTTTTAGATTGTGGTGATGCTAGTGGTTCGCCGCCCATGACGTTGTGAGAAGCTCATTGAGCCGTTTCATTTAGAGGAAGGAGAAGTCGTAACAAGGTTTCCATAAAGCTGAACCTATGAAAGGACCATTGACACACATGATACATCCATGAGAAACACCGCGAACCATGGATGTAACGTTGAGGGGCTACGCTCGGAGGTGCAACTCTCGACACCATGTTCCCCGTAGGAGCCGAGCAAAAGTGGGTGTGGTGTCATGGACAGTAGCAAGCATGAGAATCATCTCGTCTGCTACGTGCATAGCCCCCTCCTCCTTGCCTTGGCACAAGGCTGCATGATAAACCTTCCTGCCCCCCTCGCGGGGGGTTTGAGGCACCGAAGAAATGCAGTGGTCTGATCTCCCTTCCTCATGGAAATAATGCAAGTAAAACCGACTCTTAGCAACAGATATCTTGGCTCTCGCAATGATGAAGAACGCAAAAAAATGCCATACGTAGTGTGAGTTGCAAAATTTCGTGAATCATCGAGTATTTGAACGCAACTTGCACTCATAGCTTGTCCAAGGTTATGCATGTCTAAGCGTCCTCAATGGTGGTCCGTCCCCTCGTGGAGCAATAGTTTGCGAACGAATCAACAGGAGGTGCGCGCATTGAGATCAGGCGTATGGGGGGTGTCAATGCGCTCCCCCAGTCTGAAACATGGACCTCAGATTAGGCAAGGCTACCCGTCGAGTTTAAGCATATCACAAAGCAAAGTACAAGAAACTAACGAGGATTTTCCTAGTAACGGTGATCGAACCGAAAAGAGCACAACTTGAGAATCGTGTGGCCTCGCCGTGCGAATTGTAGTCTAGAGAGGCATCCTCTGCAATAAAGTGGATCCAAGTCCCCTTGAAAGGGGCGTCTGAGGGGGTGAGAGCCTCGTTGAGCTCATACCCTATTGCTTTGCAAGGCACTGTCAATGAGTCAAGCTATTTGGGAATGCAGTCCTAAGCGCATGGTAAATTCCATCCAAGGCTAAATACGGGCAAGAGACTGATAGTGAATAAGTAGCACAAGGGAAAGTTGAAAAGAGAGTTAAAAAGTGCTTGAAATTGCTGGGAGGAAAGCGAATGGAGGATGCAGCTTTCGACGGTTGCCTATGCCATCATGCCGACCGAGGCACAAACCGCACACACGCTCAACATGCACCACTCATAGCGAGCTTTACGCACCTGTGTGCTCAAGGCGTTGGTATTCAGGGCTTTCCATCCAACCTGTCTTGAAACACGGACCAAGGAGTGTAACATGTATGTGAGCAAGTAGGTTGCAAAACCATAAAGGCGCAAGGAACTTGAGAGGTGGGACCCCCCGTGGGTTGCACTGTCGACTGACTGTGAGTGATCTTTTGTGAATGGTTTGAGTGGGATCGTACTTACTGGGACCTGAAAGATGGTGAACTATGCCTAAGAAAGGCAAAGCCAAAGGAAACTCTAATGGAGCCTCATAGCAACATTGACGTGCAAATCCTTTGTTAGACTTGGGTATAGGGTTGAAAGACTAATTGAACCATCTAGTAACTGGTACCTCCGAAGTTTCCCTCAAGATAGCTAGAACTTGTTCTCTAGTTTTATCGGGTAAAGCGAATGATTAGAGGCATCGGGGGTTTAACACCCTCGACCTATTCTCAAACTTTGAATAGGTAAGCAGTCGCAGTTGCTCCTTTCGATGCCGATGCAAAATGGGAGCTCTAAGTGGGCCATTTTGGGTAAGCAGAATTGGCAATGTGAGATAAACCAAAATCCGGGTTACAGTGTCGAATTGCGCTGTCGAATTGCGCGCTAACCAAGATCCCACAAAGGGTGTTGATTGACTAAGAGAGCAGGATGGTGTTCATGGAAGTCAAAATCCACTAAGGAGTATGTAACACCTCACCTATTGAATTAACTAGCTCCGAAAATGGATGGTGCTAAAGCGCATGACCTATACCCGACCATCGGGGCAAGTGCAAGGCCCCAATGAGTAGGAGGGCATGGGGGTCATGGCACATCTCCAGGCACAAGCCCTAGTGAAACGGCCCCCAATGCAAATCTTTGTGGTATGTCGAGAGCCTCCCTCGAGGCAGCCGAAGGAACCACCTAGTGGACTCGGAATGGTAATTCCAAACAATCGAGGTGATGAATCCTTTGCAGATGACTTAGATATGTAGCCAGGTCTTGTAAGTGGCAGAGTAGCCTTGCTACAATCCACTAAGATTCAGCCTACTACCGCACCAATTTGTCCCCTCCTCTCCACCACAACCCCCTCATGGCTTGTCTCCTCACGTCTCTCTCTCGGGTGGGGTTTTCTACTTGCCCCCCCCTTGTGCACATGCTCACCTCCCAACCCACTGCACGCACACCCTCTCCCCGCTTACGCGCACCCCTCGTCCCCTTGCATGCACGTGCACCCTTCATTTTGTCTTGCACATGCACACTCCCCATTCCCCTTTGCATGCACGTGCCCGCCGTGCACCCCCCTTCTTGCACATGCGCACACACACCACACCTCCCCTGCATCTCCCTGGCCCTTGCAGGCATGTGCACAACCCACCCCCGAACCTTGCATGTGCCCCCTCCTCCCTCATCCCCCCTTGTGTGCATGCAAAACCCCCACCCTCCTCACCCCCCTTTGCGTGCATGCCTCCTCCCCCCCCCCAACACCCGCAATCCCCCCTTGCACGCATGTGCAAACCCCCCCTCCCAACATCCCCCCTTGTGCGCCCATGTGCAAACCCTCCAATCCCAACCCATCCCCCCTTGAGCGCAAGCCCCCTCAACCCCCCTTGCACGCATGCCCCCCCAATCCCCCCTTGCGTGCATGCGCAACCCCGTCCCCTCATCCCCCCTTGCACCCATGTGCAACCCCCCCATCCCCCATTGTGCGCACCCCCCGTCCTCACCCCTCGTTGTGCAAACTTTAAGAACATATCACACGGTTAGAATTACCATCTAATCGCACGTCATGAGTGAAGTAGTCATAAGAAAATAAAACCTTTGAATCCAACTGAATGCAACATTGTTAAATTATAAGGTCCAGCTGAGTGAAGCAATCGTATCCAAGGACAGATAAATGGTGAATTATTACTTTAAAACTGAAGTTATATAGAAAAGCCAAATGTATAGTCAGCCTCTAAAGTTATGTACCCAAGTATACAACCAAGTTTTACTCTTCTACATTTTGAAAAGAGACGACCATCGAATCTAAGTATGGATAATTACAAAGACAATTTACTATTGCAAGACATCCACGACACTGCACCACCTCCAAAGCTAAACACATAGCCAAATGTGGATCTCCTACTTTCCACATGCCCTGCATAGTCTGAATCTGTGTATCCAAGTACACACATCTCTTCTCTACCAAAGTAGAGGCACTTCTTCCTGGTACCCTTCATGTACCTCATGATGCACTTAATTGCCTCCCAATGCCTCTTTCTTAAATTAACCATATACCAGCCAACAACTACCACTACAAATGCAATGTCCAGTCTAGTAGCTATCATAGCATACATAAGACTCCCAACCGCTAATGCATAAGGAACCTTGGCCATCATGGCCCTCTCATCATTTGATTTCCAACTATCTATCTGACTCAGTTTCACATATGGAGGCAATCGAGTACCTAATCTCCAACTTTTTTCTTCCATATAGATTAGAGATGTATCTCTAGCGTCATCATCATCTTCACATTAGTGTGTACCATTAGCAACTTCCTTCCCTTTTTAGGCTTGCCTTTAGAGCCCATTGTGCCTAGAATTCATCCCACATGGAAAATTTCATCGAAACATTCAATGAGGTGTCTAACCTTGCTCTGGTGATCTTGACTCTCTAGTCATTTTTTATGTCTACTTACCATTTTTCTCGGAGATCTCCCTGAGTGCGGGTCAACTCAACATCTATAGCGAACTACCTTTTTATCCTAACGAGGGTCTATCTTACAAACAAATGGTATGCATGTAACTCCATGTCCGAATCCTTCACGCACATCATGTCTGTACATTCAAGGAAATTCATGATACACACTTTTTGGGAGCTGCAGCGTATGTTTTGTTGCATCTCACAAAGGCTCCTTGATTGCACTCCATTGTCCAGGCTGTGCAATCTTTTGCTTGGCCCACACACAATTGATCCAAGGATGGATCAACTCTACGAAGTGGGGCATGTTAACCACATGGGCTGGCACTAGCACATTTTGTGACTTCCTATGTAATTTTGCTAACAGTCCTTGAAGCCTTACCAAGTGGTACCCCCACCTCTTCTTTCTATTCAACCTCCCGCTTTGTCCCCAAGTGACCTCACAGCACGATCCTTGTGCACTTCAAGAGCAATGTAGTCATCAAGGATGACTCCATGACCAAGCCCTCCAAACAGCAAACGACCCGAGCTGGAGGTGCAGTATGGATTCGGAGCCCGATGCCATGTAGGTGCACTTGCCCCAAGCCCCCATTCTTCAATTGGCTCGATAGTGCGCCCAAGTAACTATCAAAGTTCCTCACAGATGACGACACCGACCAGCTCAACTAAGAATTGGACCAATTACGGGTTTGCCTTCTTGAAACCACTGTGTAGGCAACCACAAATAGGGCGCAACTTGAACATAGCATCGAGCTATTGATCCAAAAAGTCAACTTGCTTCGCTAGGAATACACCAACACTAAAGCGTAGTATGCTTGCCAGCCTTCGCCAGCAACATGTAGGTACCACTACTCATGCACCACTTCTTGACTCGCATCTCCAAATCCTTCGTAACCCAATGTCCCAGACGGTCTCAATGGACTCACATAACTTAGCCACACTCTTTGAGCTAATGACATCGAAGTTGGCCAAGCAATTGGCAATTACACATCGATTGGTTGGAGCAAATTCTTGTGCCCACATGCAAGCGCATGGCAATCCTTCCCCACAATGAGCATGCTCAAGACACTGATGTGGCCATCGCATGCCCCCTGACAGACCATGTAGATCATCAGCCCTAGCACACAACAGAAGACTGGCGATGCCCCTCTAGCTGACAGACATTCGAGGAATTTTGGGCTCATTTTCAGGCCCTATAACAGTATCACTTGCGAATATTCTCTCAAAAGGTGGGCATGGATAACTTTTTGCAAACTAGCTCAAAATTTGTCAGACTTGGCATATTCAGAACCTACTCTTTGAGATTTTCCCAGTGGTATGTGCCATGATGGGGTTTGGACATGAGGATGGAAAGATACAAGGAAGATTCCTTTCTTCTAAGAATCTTCCAATGTTACATTGGAAGATTCCTAGCAGAAAGCAATCTTCAAACCTCATCATGCCACAAGCCATTGGAAAGCTCTCAAAGAGTAGGTTCCAAATATGCCAAGTCCAATAAGTTTTGAGCTAATTTGAAAAAAGTTATCCATGCCCACCTTTTTGAGAGAATATTCTCTTAATGTAATTCTTACAGGGCCCTAAAATGAGCCCCACATTTTCCTAATGTCCCCGGGGTAAGCACCCAAAATGTGGCCCACAATCTCGATAAGAGCAAAGCTCCCTTGTTCGTTGAGCATCCCCCTCACTGATTCCCTGCATCTCCTTTCTAACCTCGCCCAAGGATCCTCAAATGAGTCCCTATGCACCATGCTTCTAAAGGAGCAGATTTGAGGCCTTCAACACAACTCGGATATTATGATGGTAGAGCTTGAGGCGGAAAAACTTCATTTTGACCTGGAGAGCAAGTCTTGTAGCAAACATGAGTAACATAACTTGGGCTTGAAATTGTCTCACTCAAGCAGGTCCAACGGGTGCTCCAAGGTCAACTACAGTTATAACTGAAGGTAGCTATTAAGCTAGACCCCAACCTAGAGCTAGCTTCGATCACTCCACCTCCCACTGGTACTGCCTCCATCCCCCACACCACTCATGGGCGGAAGAAAAGAACACAGATCCCACACCTCACCCACGAGAACGCCAAGCTCAATCAAAAGATGATTGACGTACACACGGGCAACCAAACTCTCATTTGCCCAAAAATGCCTCATCTTCTAGAACCAGGTGGTCCAGGAGGCATGCCATGGTCTCAAGCACCTCGCACAACTAGCCGGATAGGCCAATATAAAACAACCTCCATGATATTTGGCCATGTCCCAACTCAACCAAGCCCACAGCCAACATCCAGCTACACTGCCCACACTTGTAGCTTCACTTTTGCCTGTTGCATCACATTCAATAATTGTCACCACTCCCATGGACTTTGACAACATTGAGGTGGTGGTGGACTCGTGACCCTCCGCCCATTGGAGGTAATAGCAGAATATTTAGACCTTGACATTTTTTAGAGAACACTTTCTTTCCCAACCCCATCATATAGACAATATGGGGAAAAAGGTCCCAAGTGAGCTCCTCGGTCCAGACGACAATGCTGAGGAGCTACAAAATTTTAGTATTGGAGTTTTGCCAACATGGGGAAACTCTTTTCAACCTGGAACAACTAGAGTATCAGTGGCAACAAAGCATCTGTGAAGCTCCCTAGTGATACGAACTCATGTGTTGCAGATTAAGCTCCCCACTTGCACTCCACAGGAGTAGGATCTCAAAGTGGTTTCCAACTAGCTACTTAGTACATATGCGAATCGCATCGACAACATCATTCTAGTTATTTTTGACTCATGGTAAGCATCGTTCGAGTCATTTGGCTCTCAACCCCTACATTGCCTAAACTGATGTAAATATTTCTTTAGATCCCCATAGGCATTTGACTTCACTAATGCCTTGATTATGCAGCATAATCAAGTCCTACTACCACCATAGGGCGTTCTTGATCATGAACATCTCTTTGGTTAAATGCCAGGCATCATCACAAGTTATGTGAGACATAGGATATATAGGATGCATCGCCCCTTGTATAGTCATTGCTAAATCCTAGATTGTTCTATGATACAAGTATTTTTAGCTCTATGGCTCTTGACGTTGAGTGGTTAGACTCTGCAAGACAACTTAAGAGTTATGTTTATTCCTTTCAGTTATCTTTGCATTCTTTCTATTGTTTTTGTTTTGTATCAAACATCATGCATTCCAAACTATGCTCTAGCTCATATCCGTTGAGTTCCATTCCCTTGGCTCATCTGCTTCGTTTTCGACTCACAGCATTGCATTTTTTGCAACCGTTGTATCAATAAACTCGGTAACGAAGTATAATTAAACATTTGTTAACAAAGACAAATGTAATGGTGATCAAGACATGTAACAAATAAGTGGATATTACCTTTGCAGGAGGGCCCCAAGAAACAATAAACACATACAAATATAAAGGTCTAGATTTCACGGACTACAAATGGAATACATGTGTGGAAAGGCGAATACCTGGAGGCTTGAAAGCTTTATATAGCTTGCAAAATAATTGCACCAAGAAGGCACATATGTTCAATTGGGAAATGAGAGAAGTTTGTGTACATCATCATTGTGTAGACATTTATCATGTACTAATGTCCAGCTTGTGCACCCAGGCTCTCTAGGATTTACAGGGAAAGAATAGAAACATACATAAACATTTCCTAATAGGGGAGATAGGGGTTAAGGCACAGACACCCTACCCCATCCTACTCGTTGAAACAGGTATGCTACTTCTACAAGGGGAAGCATTATGTCAATTCATGTCCTACCTCAACAAAGTTAAGAAGATGGATACCAGTAGCATACCACACAAGACGATTGAAGCTATGCAAATCATGGGCTAGCAAAGAGAAGGGATAAAGTGGATGGAATCATGACATATTACAACTGCCGATCTACCAAAAGCTACAAGTGACATCAAGGAGCTAGTGATGCAAAAAATATTGCAAAAACTGTGGCAAAACCTAGAGGGGCCAAACTACAATTCTACACAAATAGAAAATTAATTCAATGGACAATCGTGGAATGCATAAATATCTCGAGGAAAACATATCAATATTTAAAAGACATCTAATCTACAAAATTAGAACTGATTTCATGATCTCGAGGTGAAGAGGGATAGGTGGGCAAGACCCAAGACGCCCAGAGAATAAAGGATCTACAAAATCTACCCCACGTGGCAAGCAAAAGATGAGCATTATGTACTCCTAAGATGCAAAGCTCGCACACATCAGAGAAAGATATGAGAGTAGCATAGATAACTACTAGAGCGGCTAAACAAAAAGCTAGAGAGCTACTTGAAAGAGGTTCTAGGACATCGCAACAAGGTAGTGGGGCTAGCCCACAAGCTAGCCCAATAAGTGCTCACTACATAACCAATTGTAATAGTTTCTCCCACTAGATGTAAGGGCTCATTATTAGTTGATAGTCATCACCAATACCATAGATCCTACAAGGTCTCACACAATTTAATACAACCAAATCATATCATATCATATCCTCTCTCTCTCTCTCTTTATTTATTTATTTATGTTTTCATATATTTTTGGATTTATTGAATACAAATGCATTCTCATTCTACCATTTGTTTTAGGCTCACTTTCCTACAATCGCAACCTTATTAAGACTTATCCATGCCGATTGAGCAAGTTTGGAATACATGGGGTCGCATGAGTTTTAACAAAAATGGGATTTATAAGCTAAGTACTTGGACTTTAATTTTTCATATATTTATCAAATTGCATAGACCAGTTATTTGAAATTTTAAGATGTGCTTCTCATATCAACATCGAAAACAAGAAAAGAGGATTACCACCAAGTTTTCTATCATGTCTATCATTAATGGATTTTTAGACGAATGGAATGCAATTTGCTTTAGTACATTTAAAAAATGCAATATCACATCTAGTATGGGAGAATTAAATTCTAAACTTATTCCTACAAGAAATTTAGACTAATAACATTAGTGCAACGGTCTCATGTGCTACCATACAATGTGTCTAATGCATCCTTCATTTTGCATGTGGAAAATAACCAAAGCTTACAATTGGTATAACAATTAGGCCCTTTGTGAAAGGTATACTAGATTGGATGTCAATAAATAACAACCCATTGATATTTTGGGGTAAACAAGAAAGAATCTACAAGAACCCAACAATGCTATTTGTCAACAACAAAGCATATGCTAAACTTCAACTCTAAAACAAATCTCATCCTGAAGATGTGTTTTACAATGTATGAGCAGTTGCATCCAAAGCCCAAGCATCCATGCAAGCTAGAAAGAGATATCCTACTCAATTGTTCCCCATGTGTGTCAATGGCACTATACGAGGACAATCCGGTCATTACAAGCAACAGCATAAAGATGATAGATTAAAGTCAAGGTACACTTCAGTATGCAGTTTAACATCAAAACTGCATTACCTTTTGGGGATTTGAGATTAACATAAATGAAATCTACAATGCAAGCCTATCAACACTTGAATTGAAAGAGATCACAATACCTCTAAAATCTGAGTGAATATAGCTCTAGGAAAGCAAGCTTAGCAAACTACTTTTTCTAATGACAGCAACCAGACTAGTTGCATTCTTGTTGTTCAAATACATTTCATATTATAGAAAACAACCCTCCTCATAGCACACTTTCTTGCATACACAGTGAATTAATGCCTACTCTAAAGCCCAACTCCAATTTCTTCTTTACTATCATCAGTAGTCAGCATAATGGTTGAGACATTGTAACGAAGACGATCAATATATCACTCAGAAAAACACATCAGCTAGCTGATGACGAAGATTTCATCGCACAGAAGTTGAGGAAGGATTTTAAAAAATTGTCAGTTGACAACTGGCAGAAAAAAGATAGATTTTTCTCCCACAATACACGGAAGTCTGCTTTCTGGCATGTCAATCTTTCTATCTAGACTCCCACTCCTGAGGCTAAGAAGTTTTTGTACACAAGACTTCCGTATACATCAGCTTATGCAGGACCGGTTATTTGAGATTACAGACAAACCTTGTCCCTCAAAGTTTGTAGGTGTCATGAAGATCACTGATTACAAGGGGTACCTCGAGGAGGAGTTGGATTAAACACAGTAATTAGATTAATGTAGGTATAAAGTCAAATTGCATCTGGCTTGTCTAAATGAATGACTGCTCTTCACTGAGGCCCTATGCAGAGAGCCAAAGAATGTGACCCGCTGTTCTTTTGGATTGTGTGCAGGTTGCTGCAATGATTTCATATGAAAATCTCACAGCAAATCATATTTCAGTCAGTCCCTTCATTCCTGTCCATACCCATAGGTGGACACTCTTTACTGAGGTTGAACACCCATGCCTTTCTGTACAAGTGCCAAAACCTGGGTTGCCAGAGTTGCTGAGAACCGAACAGAGTAGCGTTGGATGAAACCCTCAATGTCAATGGATTCCAGTGCAGAGGTACTTGGAGCTAATGAGGCTGCTGTTCCAGGCCGTGATGGAATGTCCATGGAATCTGTTCAAATTTTTATCCATCAGTATTCAAAATTATGATCTCCATCCATCAATCCCCGCCTCTCTCTGTCAAAAAATAATAGCTTGCATTGGGAAAAGAAAGGAACATGAACAAAAGAGCGGCTGGAATACCACCAATTTTAAATGGTAGTGATGGCTCCTCTTAGCCAAAAAATGGTCAAGCAGCGCAATCTGGAAATGCCTAATAAAGAACCAGCCATCTCAATAGCCCAAGAGAGATGCATGATATTATGAACAAGGGGAAAAAAACCATCTGGTAATACAAGGATGCCAGAAGGAAGACAACCAGAGACCTGTCATAAGCTAACCTCCTCGGTGCAAGGGCTTTTGCACCATCATTTCATGATGCATAGGTTGGTCATCACCAGAGCCTAAGCAAGGGGGACGACAAATTAGGATAATAAAGCAAACCCATAATATACACATTGCTTGATGATGTGAATGCAAGGAATGCAATCCTGGATAAAATTCAGTAAGAAGCACAATTACATGTTGGAGATGACAACACTCAAAATGAAGAATAGTCCTCTTGTCAGATCTGCCTCGAGTTGTAGGGCCAGATGTTCCCCATGCTTTGGTTCGGGCCTGTTGGTTGTTCTTTTCTCATATCTGTCTCGGTCTGACGTATATTTTGCTGCTTTTCGCAATGGCCCGGTACTTCCCACTTTCAGGTTTAGTTGCTTCGTTTCTACTTCATGCCAAGCAAGAGCCTAGCAATCCAATTCTGTTGACCAAGTTCGCAGAGTCGCTCTCTCACAACCTTCATCTTGGTGATTGTGTTCCTGACTGATTGTCCCTCATCCGTGTGCATGTCATATAGCTTTATCTCAATGTGGAGGATCCTTACAGTGTTGTTTCTCTCATGCATCCCTTTCTCTTCCCTTCCCCCCTACCCTTCTAGCCCGCCTCCCCCGCCCCTTTCCTCCTTCTCCCCTCCCTAATCCAACCTCTCCCACCTCCCCTTTCCATCCCCTTCTTCTTTTGCCTCTTTCATTATTCCCCCGCAGCGCTTTTTGAAACGGACGGAGCCTCAAAAGTGTTCGAATCGGCCTCCTCACCTCGATTGGCGATGAATATTCCGTCAGCCAATCCTATTCCACCTCCACTGGCCGCAAAAACTATTACATTTTCTGAAGACAAGTTGCAACAGCTCAAGAAGGATGTAGAGATTGAATGCTCTACCACGTTGATCGCACACATCTTCAAGTCTCACCCTTCCAAATCCCAAGCCAGAGATTGGATGCTTGCAGCTCTTCCTCCAGACCTCACTCCATGACTTTTAGATGTTCGTCTTATGGGACGAGGTTTTTTTCCAAGTTGTCTTTGACACTCTAGAGGCTGCAAGCACCTTGCTCAAAGCTGAGATTTTACACCTGGGACACAGGAAGATTTTCTCTGACGCCTTCAGTATTGGTTTCAACCCAGCGGAGGTAGACAAGGAAAATTTTTCGCTCTTCATCAGATTTCCCAGGCTTCCCCAGGTTTACCATCGACTTCTTCCTGTTATTGGGGAGCATTTCAGCATGGTTGCTGAGATTCTCCCCCCTCCCTGGGTTGCCATTGACTACAGCAGAGGCAACCAGGGCTGATGGGGTACCTAGACTTAGGGTCCTCCATTAGGATCCTAACCTCACGATGGACCATGTTATGCTTCAACGCCCAGATGGTCCTTTCTTTCGCCAGAGAGTAGAGATTGCAAGCAAGCAGGTCCGGTGCATGATATGCAGGACCATTGGACACTTCGCTAGGGATTTTCCCAGGAAGAAGAAAAGGCCCAAGAAGCCTTCTGGTACAACAATCCCCCCACGGCCTCGACAGGGGGGTGGTACAGATCCAACACTTGCTCCTCGGCCTTGACAAGGAGGTGGTACAGGTCTAGCACCTGCTTCTCAGCCTTGACAAAGTGGTCCTCCTCAAGGTGGTGGTACAGCTGCTACACGCCAAAGTGCTCATCAACAAAGCACTTCTTTGGTACCGCCGCCTATTGCCTTCGGTGCCTCATGACCTTCAGGGACATTCGTCGCACACCTCGTTGGATTCCGGTCCGTGTGCAGATTCCACCTTAGTTCACGAAGATGCATTAGTTGACTCTGCTTCAGTTCGAGCTGTCCCTCCAATCTCACCTCACACAGTCTAAGACGCTTCAACTTCACCTTCTTCCCAGTTGCAACTTCTCCCCTAGACCCAACAAGTCTCCCTTTATTTGGTTCAGTGCCAAACGCTCTCCCCGTTCTCAAACACGAGAGGTCTCCACGGCCGTTCAAACATAGGATCGTCTTGAGCAGTCCTCATTTCCTCCCTTGGATAGGGGGATGGGGGTGGTTTACACTATTGATCCTCTTCCCTTAGAAGAGATTCTTCGCAGTCCGGTGTCTGGCCTAATTCACAGGAACTCATTTTCAGCTTTGACAGATGCTTCAGCTTTCCCAAAGGAGAAGTGTGTGCCCTCTACTTTTGGTAAGCCAATGATTGGGTTTCGTGTTGACAAGGCTTCTTCGTAAGGTAGCAAGGTTTTTTCCCCTGTTGATTTTTCGCCACTTGGTTTTATCCCTCGCTCATCAAGCATAAGGTCTTCCCATGTTGAGGGGTTTGTTTCCGCCATTAGGTCGATAAGGTTTTCCATTCTGCATCCTCCCGTCGATCAAGATTTTTAGTTGGAACATACAGGGCCTAGGTGGTGTCCCACATCGCCATTGCAGATAGCTGATTCGGGATCAGCTTCATCCGGGTGTTACTGGGGATTCCATTGATGTCTTATTTATTCAAGAGCGCAAATTGGATTCTAGGGATTATGCCAAGTCAAGCAAGTTGCTTTCTGGCCATACGTTTTGGTCGCCTACCTTAGGCACTAGGGGAGGCACTTCTATTTCAGTTTCACAATCGGTTCTCCCCTTAGTTGTTGGACACGAAGTCATTATCCCCTCTAGGGCTCAGTGGATTATTCTCTTGATTGGAGGGCGTAAGGTTGGTTTCCTCAACATGTATGCCTCCAACATTAGAGGAGAGCGTTTCATATATGGAAGGATTTGCTATCCTGGGCCCCCGTTGCAGATCCATGGATGATTAGAGGTGACTTCAACATGGTTGAGTAACCATCATATAAAAAAGGAGGTAGAGAAGGAGGACTTCACTCTTTGGAGAGAGCAGCTTGGAATGTCTTTCTTTTTCACTACTGTGGCAGAGATACTTGGTTGGACGATGCCTTTCTTATTCAACTACAATCCCTCCTGTTCTCTTGGTCGAACAAGCTGCAATAGATGTCTATTCATGCATGCATTGAGAGATTCTAGGTAGATGATTGGGCACTCGAGAGGGTGGATCGGTATGCATTGTTGCTAGGGTTTCCACTTCAAACCACTTTCCTGTTGTGCTGGCTATCTCAGAGCCTCACTTGAGAGGCGGTCTGCCAGCACCAGGATTCCGGATGCCTTGTACGCAGAGAAGGACCTTACTGAGGCAGCCTTGTGGATATGGGTTTCTCATGTCCAAGGTGGGCAGCCATCTCCATGACATGTAGCTGCTGTCCTTTCTGGTATTAGCAACTTTTACCACTTGGTTGCTAGTACTAGGAGACGAGATATTCTCAGACGTGAGATTGGTATTCGCCAACAGTTGGCAACTTTGCAAAGGGAAGAGCAAAAACGGCCTTCAGATGCTTGGATTCAAGAGTGCCTTGCTACAACAAGGGCTCATCAACAGACATTGCTTGATCAAAGAGTAGAGTATGCCTTTCATGCACGAGAGTCCTTCTGGATACAAATGGGTGGCAGAGTCAATAAAAACTTTTTCTCTACTCTTGGCCCTAGACATAGTAGAGAGAGTGTATCCCAACTTATTGACTCACACGGGGTTTTACAGACAGATCAAGATGACGTCATGTGCATAGCTTCAGATTTTTATGTTGCCCTTCTTACTACAGATCCTGACACACAAGATAGAGAGGATGATAGACATGTTATTTGGCAAAGCATCCCTTTGTTGGTAAACCCGGATATGCATGTTTTGCTTGATGCACCTTTCACCAGCACAAAGTTCAGGACTGCACTTTTAGCCCTTCACAAGGACAAGTGCCCAAGTTCAGATGGCCTCACCCCTTCTTTCTTCACTGCATTTCGGGATATGATTGGAGACTACATTACATCAGCCTTGCAGAGCAATCGGGACTGGCGAGATGACCGGGTCGCTCACAGAGAGTCTCATCCACCTTATCCCAAAAGGAGGTTGCAATATTAGTGTCCATGTGGAGGCCTATCACACTTTTGGGGGCATGTTACAAGATTCTGGCCAAGGCAATCAGCCTTCAATTGCAGCCTCTTCTCCCAAATCTTATTCATGACACTCAGACGGGATTTGTGCATGGCAAAAGCATTTTTTATAACATCTCCTCCTTTTGGGAAGCTTCAGAGTGGGCTCTGCAAAGCAACCAGAATTGTCATTCTACTCTTGGATTTTCAAAAAGCTCATGACAGAGTAGATTGGGGTTTTTTGAAGGGGATCCTTCTAGGTTTTGGCTTTACAAATGCTTGGATCAGAGGTGTTTCCTCTTTGCACAGATCAGCCCACAGCCACTTATTGGTGGGTTAAGGGGTGAGAGATTTCAAATTTCCAGATCAGCCTATCAAGGATGCCCCCTTGCTCCTTTTCTTTTTTTGTTCGTGGCTGAAGCTATAAGTATCTATATTAGATCTCAAGCTGATATCTTTGGGCTGAGACTTCCCATCAGATGAGAAGAGGAGTTACATGAAAGTGAGTTGGCAGATGACACGGCAGTTTACTTGGATGCCACACCACAGATGCTCACTTCTTTCAGGACAGCATTTATTTTGCTTGGCGGCAGGGACGCAGATAAATTGGCATAAATCCAATGGCTTTTGGATCAATGATGAGGACACTCCAAATTGGGGGCTTGACATAGGTTTCACTTGGGTTCAAAGGGGTGTGCCAGCCAAATATTTGGGTTGCCAGGTCGGCTTGGATATTTCCTCCACGCAACAATTTGCTCCTGTGTTGGAGAGCATCAAGGGGAAGCTCCTTTTTTGGGACTCCTCCAAGCTGGACCTTGCCTCTAGAGTTGTGGTAGTCGACCAGGTCCTCTTGGCCATGGCCTAGTTTGTTCGTTCTTGCTGGTGCCGTTCTAAGGATTGCATCATTCAGTCAAGAGACCGATCATAAATTTTCTTTAGAGTAGGCTTGATGGTACAACAGATGTTTTAGCTAGGGTGGCTTGGGAGACCCTCATCCTCCCTACACAAGAAGGGGGTCTCAATATTATTGATTCAAATTTACAGTGTAGAGTTTTACTCTGCAAAATGCTGGTGCGCGAACTTACCATGGCAAGAGCCGTGGAAGGATTTCTTTATTAGCAACATACAAACTTACACACCTTCAGGAGGAGACTGGATGAGCAATATTAGATGGATTTTCACCGCAGCACACCTCAAGTCTCCTTCGTCCCCTCTCATGGTTGCCATCTTGAAAGCATGGACCAGCTTCAGGAGCACTCTTCGAAGGATTCTCCCTTTCTCTCGTGAAGAGATTGATAGGCAACCATGTGGAATGACCGTATATTGGATGATCTTGGCAGACCACTTGGTGCTTTACACTACATGCAGTGGTCCAAATGGAAGAGGAAACCTGCCTCATCTCCGGGGTCATGGAAAGCTTTCTGGAGGCTTCCAGAGGAGACTAAATCTCAATTGACATGACATCTCATAGGGAGTGCAGAGAGGATCTTGCAGATTGAGGCAACCCTTCTAGTGGATTGGGTAGACACAGATGATATGCCTCTCACTTGCTCCACTTGGGCAGGTGCTTTTACGAGAGGGGGTTTTCTCTTCAGGTTTTGGCCTTTCAAGATGCACATGGAGGTGCCTTGGTTTTTTATGTGCATCATGGTGGCAAATTGTTCAGGTCTACAAAGGACATCTTGCTTGAGTCTGCCTTTCAACCTATCAGGGTTGTAGGTATTTTGGAGCAGGGATCACAGGGTTGGTCTTTTGGAGCAGGGATCAGATTCAGAGTGGCTCCTTGACCTAGACCTCCGACTTCTCTACACTGGATCTTTGAGACTTTGGCTCTACACAGGAGTTCCCGTTAGGTATTTGCAATGAGACCCTGGAGAGTGGGAGTGGATTGACGCAGGGCATCGAGGGAAGAGCATCCCCTTCTTTCGCTACACAGTCGGTAATGCCAGGAGATTCCAACTCAGTAGTAGAGGTTGGAGACCTTCTAGAGTTCCTCATTGGGAGACATTTGATATCACTGCGGATTTGAAGAGGTGCTTCTGGAGAAGACTCTAGAAATCCCACAAGAATAGAAAGATCAGTCTTTTCTTTTGGCTTTCTATCCATGGTGGGATTGCAGCGAACTTTTGGAGATCTAGATTCGGAGCCGACCCTACTTGCCCTCGTTGCCTCTCTGCTTTGGAGACAATTCAGCATTGCTTATGGGATTGCAGACAGGCGAGGATGATTTAGATGGGGGTAGCCAAGATTTTCAGTCACTTTGTGCACTCCCCATTCTTTATGACATGGGGCTCAGTGGCTTGGCTCTCTTACTGGGCCTCAGGTCTTTTATGAGAGCCATGACTCTTCTAGGGCCATTTCGATTCAACGTCATCAAGTTGAGTCCTATTCTTTGGATGTGATACCACACCTTCCTTTTGCAATAGTACATGCCTCTATGGATACCTCTTAGGAGATACTAGCGAGCATAGCAACCTGGCATATCTAGAGAGCCAAATGCACGGAGACATTGGAGGGAACTCAAGTTCATTCCTTGCACACATTGGCTAGTATCTGGATAGACACCATACATACTTTGATGGCCATATGGACGAGCATGCAAGGAGACTCCTGCGCAACCTCAGCTAGGAGGACTTCTTTCTTCAAGGAATGGAAGGATTCTCCTTTCTTCTCTGAGACTCCTACAAGGTTGAGGTGGCACTTTCAGCCTCAACCTTGGTTGTTTTCCACCTCATTTTGAGGGGGTTATTTATCCTCATGGTTACATGATGTATTCCACTTTGAGCTTGCTCTTGCGGGTTTTTACTCTTACTTATAGAAGTCTTTCTTTTTTTTTTTTTTTTTTAAGATGGTCCATGCTTGAAATGCAATGTCTGCAAGCTGCAATCGTGCCAATGATAATGATTGGTCACCTCCCCGTTTGCAAGCCTCCATATGAGGAGAGCATTGGGGGGTGAACCTGGGTTCTGAGAGGCAGCCACATGGGCAGCATCATGGCTACCATGGGGGCAGGGATCAGACAAAGAAAAGGATGATTGAGGGCGTTCCACATGGACAGCAGCAAGGCTGTCATGTGGGCAGCACATCTAGAGGGAAAACAGGCTGGAACAGACCTGGTGATGACATCAGCAAGTGTCAGGGCAAGGACAGCAGCTTGTACAGAGCCATTGGAGCAGGTTCTGAAGGCTGGAACAGGAAGGGCAGAGAAAGGAGCAAGGGGGGCTGGCCCCTTGCCCTCATATAGGGGCTGGTCATCCTCCTTGGTTAGGCTCTGGTGATGACCAACCTATGCATCATGAAATGATGGTCCAAAAGCCCTTGCACCGAGGAGGTTAGCTTATGACAGGCCTCTGGTTGTCTTCCTTCTGGCATCCTTATATTACCAGATACTGCCTCACCCATAGCCTGAGGCAAGAGATATCACAGCTCCGTAAGAAGGTCGCAGCCGTAGTAGCGACAACCCCTCTATCTTCTCCATGAGCTCAAAGATTTCCCTCTATGTATTGGCGGCCTAACAAACAAATATACAAGATCCCCAACTCACACAAGAGAGCCACAATGGCACCTAGGATGGTGTCTCTCTCTCTTGACGCCAATAAAACCACAGAATCTATGGCAGAGATAACGGAGTCACTTAAAGCCTGCATCGCTAAAGCTCAAGCATCGTACACACGTCAAGCCAACAAGTCCAGACGACATGTCCAGTATAAAGAGGATCAATGGGTGTATTAAAGAATCATCAAGCAAAGATTGAAGCAGGTGGGCAAGCGCTATCCTAAACTGTCTTTCAAGAGCTTTGGACCATTCCCCATTATCCAAAAGATCAATGATGTCTCCATGAAGTTACGACTACCGGACAGTTGAACAATGCATAATGTTTTCCATGTAGCTTGGTTGAAGCCGTATTTTGGACCTCCTCTTACTAAAATTCCGCTCTTGTTGATGCATGAGGAATGTAAAAACGAGGAAGCATTGCGACGCGCAGAGTTTGCCTAGGTAGAAAGGCAATAAAAACTAGATTGTAAGGCGATGCTTCTCCAACACAAACAGATGTTAGCCACTATGCAAGCCAGTTTGAGTACGGTAGCAATCACTGCCACAACTTTGTTATCAACAAAAGTAACTTCGCTCACCCGGTCCACACCAAATTTTGCTAAATATGATGGTAAGTGTGACCACTTAGCTATCCTTCAGTTTATTCATCAATTCATCGCTCAATTTCGGTTAGCGCGAATTCAAGATGAGCAAGACAATCCACCTAGCAACCCCTCATCTCATTGGTGAGGCGGTTACCTGGCCGCAACATTGGACTAGTAAGCATACTGACCCAACAACTTACAAGATGAATTTTGTTTGGGCAATGTTTCTTACTGATCTCAAATCCCTTTTTCTACCGCTACAGTATATGCTTAACCTGAAGGATCGTCTCTCCCAGCATGGGTTGCCTGTGTTGTCTTACAGTGACAAGGTCATCACACTGGCGCAATAATTCAGTGTGTCTAAGAGCGATAAGTTGAAGTGATTCATTAGGGGATTGGACACTAACATTCATTTTCCCGTCCGCAACTTCAACCCGCCCGATACGAGCTAGAGCCAACTCTCACCCAGAATCAAGAAATAATGTTGATGGGAGAAAGCCCAAGCAAGTCTAGAAGGATTCCAAAGCCTCGTAGCAATCAACCAACCCAACGAGTAAGGATCAAAAGAAGGACAACTGGTAGCAAAAGAAAGATGGCCAGTCTTTTGATCAGAAGGAGTCGTCCAAGCCCAAGATGATTCCAAATGAGAAGGCTAAATCGAGCATAACGGGAGGCTATTACAACCTGACGACGAACAGAAGCAGTTCCACGAAGAACATCATTACTTTCATTGCCACCACATTGTTGGGCACGGCAAAAAGGATTGTCCTAAGTGGCTTGCCGAAAAGGCTGCGAAAGCGCCCACTTACACTATTGCCACTGCATTGGCTCTTTCATCCCTGCCACTAGCCTCAGTGGCAAATGCTCTCTTGCTTGCTTTGAAGGTTGTTCCCTAGATGGTCTTTCAAGGTAAGAAGGAGGGCAACCTCTCAAACCAAAAGAAGACTCTTATTCAAGTGTATGGCACAACTAAAGGGCATCAATCCATTGTTTTGTTTGATATGGGGAGTTCAAAAGATGTCATCTCTCCTCAGCTTGCCAAGACTAAAAAAGAAAACGAAAGATATATTAATGTCCGCGGGAGGCCTCGCGGGCCTATGGGACAAAGTACAGAATCAAGTAGCTCATAGAGACCAGTGTGGGCCGAAACAAAGGGCTCACTAAGGCCCTTGTTGAGTACTAAAATGCTATACTAGTACAAAATAGAGTAGTAAAGTAAAAATGCAAAATGAGAGTGACATGAAGATATCAAGTGCTCAGAGCTAGAGTCCGAAGTGTGTGAACCGGTCCCACGTATCCAAGCTCCATGATGGCTTTCTGATGAAATGCAAAGAGCTCACGTATCTGCATCAGTCGGGATGTCTCCCGTGGTGGTGGAGGAGGTGGTCTCCTCAATCTCTGGATCCGATGGGCGTCGTGTACGATCTCTGTGTCTCTCGTCTGGCATTGCTGTGTCGGCTCCGCTGATCCATATATCTCTCATGTTGACTAACTCCTCCTCTGTCCTAGAGTGCCCTGGGGCCGAGAGGGGTGCACTTTGGTGCCTCACAAGCTTGCAGTGGATGGGTTCACACCCGGCTTATGCACCACATCACGCATAAGGCCATCCAAATTACTTTTTTAGTTCAGAAGGTTGTCTCTACGCGAGACTTTATACTAACACCTTTGATGGGGTGCGAGTCACGACATGATCCTTGGGATTCAAAGATTCTATGGGCTTGTGCCAAATCTTGATTGGCAGTGTGATACCTTAACAATTGTGAAAGGTCTACCTTAACCTGTCGTGATACGCAGTGATCAGAGCATACCAAGGATTCTGTTAATCTCTTATATCCAAGCAAGTCGTGCCGTGCACAAGGGTGCAATGTGTGCACTTGTTTATGTCCACTGCCAGATCATTTCAATTCAAGCCGCTTCTTCGATGGGGCAAGCCATGGTTGATCTACTTCTCAAAAGTTCCAGGACATTATGATCCAGAATAATCTACCACCTCAACTACCTCCATCTTGACCAGAAGACCATCGCATCGATATTATTTCGAACTCCACACCCCCAATAAGTTTCCTTACCAACTTTCCAAGCCTATGGAAGGGGAGTTAGAGCAACAGTTGTCTCAGTTACTGCACACAAGGTAACTCTTTAGAAGCGTGTTTCCATGCTCTCTCAAAGAGTGTTATTTGTATCTTTCATTTCTCCAAGTATTATAGAAAATTCTTTCCCGATTGGCGAAAGGGGGCCCTCAACGGATACAAGAACCCAATTGAATCTCATCTCTATTCTCTCTCTACCCTCATCTCCTTTCTCTCTCTATGGTGCATAACGATAATTCCTCGCTAAAGGTTTAAAGAAGGTCTTGTTGTGATTACACGATCAAATAACCGTTGCATGATACATGCATTCTAGACTTGGGAAGGATGCATGATCTCATTACCTACAATGGTCTCAACCAATGGCACTCTTCAGGTGGTTTTACTTGTTTCCTGCATGGGGAGGCCTCTAGCGTGGTCGATTACATCATTGGATCTTCTGCCTTCGGCTCTCATATCACCGATTTCAATTTTGCACCACCTCCTTCACAAGCGGACCACACATAACTTTTCTTTCATATCTCCACCCCCTGTCTCGCCGTGCCGCACACACCATTGCCACTTATCATGACATACACTTTAATCGCAGTTTTTTACTTGCATACTCTACCCAACTCTATACATTGCTCACATACATCGATTGCATACCCTTTCTAGAGGACCGAGCAGCTTTGATCACTCGCTCACTTCCTGAGGCTACACTTCACGCATTCTTGTACACTACTCGCTCCACACGCCCACTACCTCTAGGGACCGTTCCCTGTAATAGATGTTACGATCATGACTGTAAGGCTCTACACTATTAGATCAAATTTGAGACCAAACAAAATCTTCTATCCAACCCGAGCCGAAGTGTGAGTATAACCAACTTGTTCGTCGCCGACAAAAACATGCTTTTATCCGCAAGAATGAGGAGTTACTGAACACATTGTTTAGTAACTCAAGGATTTTTGGAGGAAATTACTAAGGCGACGGTCCCCCTCGCCTCTCATAGATACCCAAGTTTGACATGCTTATGCACGCATCTTACATGATATCCCACATCAACCCAACCCTAACCTTTCACACACCCCCCACCCCATTTCTTGCACCCTCTTCACTAAGGGTGGCGAAAAGGATGCCGTGACGAAGCTTCATAAAGACCAGGCGAAATACCATGAGGGTTTGTGCATTGAACTTACTTTAAATGGGATTAACATCCTAGCCCCGATCCTAGCAAAGCTATTTGCCTTGGCTTCTTGGGCACCTGGACCCTTAACACCATTTCACCTATTCCACAAGGCAAGAGATCCCATGGACCAAGAAAACTATAGGACCATCATGATTGGACATGTCATGTCCAAGATCTATGCATCAATACTTGATACCAAGGTTAACTGCTTTGCAAAGAAGCAGGGGCTCATAGCAAAGGGGTAGGCCGAATTCCAACGTGCCCACAAGACCATGGACCACTACACTCAAATGTATAATCGAGAAAGCCAAGTTACGAAATCAGCCAACTCCTAATCTATCACATATGCCACGCCCCACATCTTGCACCCTCTTCACTAGGGGGAGTAAGGGATGCCGTAATGAAACTTCATAATGGTCAAAGGAAGGATCATGAGGGACTGTGCACTGAGTTCATTGCATCTGGGATTAACCTCCTAGCCCTGATCTTAGCCAAGCTATTTAATTAAGCTGTTTGCTTGGGGTTTCCGCACACCTGGACCATCAACACTATCTCATCCATCCACAAGGGAGGGGATCCCATGACCTCGGAGAACTATAGGACCATTATGATTCGACATGTCATGTCCAAGATTTATGCATCAATACTTGATTCTGAGGTCAGTAGATTTGGAAAGTGTCAAGGACTCAGAGCAACGAGACAAGCTGCTTTCAGGCGGGATCATGGGACCATGGACCATATTCTCGCACTCAGATGTATCATCCAAGAGGCGAGGGCACCAAAGCAAAGGGTTTATTGTTGCTTTGTGGATTTCCGCAAGACATTTAACACCGTTCCGAGAACCCATCTCATACGACACCTACAGGATTTTGGGTTACAACCAAGAGATCATTTGGGCTGTCATGGCACTTTATGAGTGAGTTTCAGGCAGAGTCCGAATAGAATCTGGATGGACAGACGAGATCATGAGCACTATCGGGGTCAAACAAGGGTGCCCATTATCACCTACCTTGTTTGGCCTCTACAGCAACGAGCTCAAGATAATGATGCAGGCACAGGGAGGGATAGATTGCTCTCGCACGGGCACACTGATCCGGATATTACTTTATGCAAATGATGTGGCTCTCTTGTTCTCCTCAACAGAGGAGCTCTTGAGACACCTTGACGCACTACAGTCCTTTTGTGAGTCTCATGATTTGAAGGTCAACTTGGGTAAAACCAAGGTTATGATCTTCAATACATCTCGAGTTGTCATGCACAATGAGCATTTCGCATTTGATCGGTCCCTTGTTGAGGTAGTTTTATCATACACTTATCTTATGGTCGTCTTTTTCGGACTCATCTTCACTATGAGACCCGCGATACATGCACGTCTGAGCAGAGGATATGCTTCATTGGCTAGACTAGAGAGGCCATGCTTCCACTCTCACTTTCAAGATCCACAGACCAAAAGGTTTCTTTTTGACTCGTTGGTCCGCCCAATAGGGATGTATGGCAATCCATGCTAAGGGCTTGACTTGTCGCATACAGAGTGGGCCAAGGTGGAGCGGCTACAGGTTCTCATGTTATCACGGATGATCCGTGGTAAGCCATCCGTCCCTCACCAGATCATTCGGACGGAGTTTGGGTCACCCCTATTACAGCTAGATGCTGCATTTCAGGTCATTACCGAGTAAGGGAGAATGGGGATTACACATCCGGGCGTAGCAGGATACCATGGCTAGCATTGTCCTCTTCTATGGCACTTGCAACAGAGGGAGACCAGAGGTGCTGGTATGCACACACAGAGAGATGGTTTGAAGGACTAGGGCTCCACATGGATAGACTACCTCTTTCCCAGTACAACATGGATGCTCCTTTCTCTCCTCTCCTATCACACGAGATCAACCAGGTTATCCGTAAGGATCTACTACAACTACACTCATTCCGGACTTGGTTGGGCCCGAGTGATCTTCCAATGAAGCTGGGCTTCTACAGAGATCACTTCTTACATATCACAGCAAAGGGTTTCATTGATCCACCACGATACACGCAGATTCACCTACCCCACTCATTGAGGATCTCTCTTGGGCGGTTCTGGGTCTATTCACACGGACTTCGTATCGAGAGCGACAGAGTAGAGTGGTTACTTAAGAAGAAGCGCATATGCACATTGTGTGACATGCAGGAGGTTGAGACAGAGAAGCATTTTATCTTCAGATGTCCTGTTTACTATGAGATCCGAGGGCGTTTCTACTACCTCTTCAGAGATAGTTATGGGGTTTTGGCCCGTTTCCTCTCCTACCTAGACCAACGATGTTTGGCTAGTTTCATTCATGAGGTGCTCAGATACCGCGATAGGATACTCCAAGCACGAAGACAGGAGTAGACTTCTTCCTCGATTGATACTTCTTAGAGCTCTATCACGGAGTTCTTTCAGCTAGATCACATAGACTCCCCCCCACGAGGCGAGACCTCCACATGATCGTGACCCGACATCTCAAACAGAGGGTTGATTCACAGATCATACTTAGAAACATCCCCTCCTTGTTTAGGGTCAAAGCCTGACCGACAGGGATCACAGTGACCCTAGTTAGACACAGAGCTACGACCAGGAGACGTACCAAGACCGCACCCTTGGGGGGGCAACAATGCTCTATTGCTGACCTCATGCCTCCACTTCCATAACCTCATCCATCTTGATGTCTTGCTGCTACTGATGATGATGATGATGATGTCGACGATGATGCTAAGATTGATATATATAGTCGAGATATGACTATGTTGTACTTAGAAATTAGTACTGCCATTTTGCACTTTTTTGCATTATGCATTGGTGTGGATGCTCGTTTAGTAGCTCCACTACCACAGCTCATTGTATAAGGTTTTTCACGTCTCATAGACCCGTCTTACGAAGACTTTAATAAACTCTCTCTCTCTCTCTCTCTCTCTCTCTCTCTCTCTCTCTCTCTCTCTCTCTCTCTCTCTGCACTCCCTAGGAGCTACCCTCCCTAAGCTGATGTACTAATTGGTTTTCAAATTGTCCCATAGACTTCTTGGTCTTTTGTGGACGTTAATAAATCTCTCTCTCTCTCTCTCTCTCTCTCTCTCTCTCTCTCTCTGCACTCCCTAGGAGACACCCTCCCTTAGCTGATGTACTAATTGGTTTTCATGCTGTCCCATAGACTTCTTGGTCTTTTGTGGACGTTAATAAACTCTCTCTCTCTCTCTCTCTCTCTCTCTCTCTCTCTCTCTCTCTCTCTCTCTCTCAGCCTTCAGGGATGAGACGAGGGATACAAGAGGAGTCCAAGGATCAAGCAAGGTCGCAATATTGTACAAGTCTTCCCTCGCTGGAGCCATCTACATTGAGAGGAAGGACGCACACTCCCGATTCATGTGGATCTGGATCCGACGCACAAACACCTGTGACCTTTTCATAGCAGTATGCTACTTCCCACCAGACACATCCCACTTCGCTAGAGTGGCACGAGAGGAGGGTGAGACATCGCCATATGCACCCTTACATCAGGATATCCCAGACATTTCAGCCCGCGGGAAAGTTCTCCTTGTTGGGGAGTTCACCGCCAAGACGAGCTGGACTTCCGAGACGACTCTATCATGCTACCAGACATGGACTTAGACGGAGCAAGTATGATTAGGACCTCATCGGACCGACATGGGCCTGTTACACCATATGGACACGCGCTCCTTGATCTGGGCATGATGCATGCTCTCATCATCTACAACGGGCTTGACCTATGGCCCTCCTCAAGTGGCTTTACTTGCTTCCCACATGGGGGGTACTAGTGTAGTAGATTACATCATGGGATCCCCTATCTTCACTTCATGTATCACCAACTTCACCGTAGCACCACTCCCTCCAAGAGCTGATCACACATTCCTATTCTTCACTATCTTCACCCCATGCTTAGCCACACCACATAGGAAGCACGGCACCTACCACGACATACACTTTGATCACAGCCTCTCACCAACCTACTCTAGATGCCTAAACAGACTCCTAACCTACATCGATCACATACCACTCATAGAGGACCATGCTCCCCTGATTAGTCGCACACTCCACGAGGCTGCCCTCCAAATCTTTCCCCACACCACACGGTCCACTAGACCACCACCTCTTGGTTTTGTACCTTGCAACAATTGGTACGATGCGGAGTGCAATGCTTATTGTCAATAGCTCTGACTTGAAACCAAATGTCACCTCCCGAACACACCAAACACGGTATGCAAGTATCAACATCTCGTACGTTGGAAGAAGCAAGCATTTCTTCGTCAAAATGAGGAGCAGCTGCTACACATCTTGTACAACAACTCTTAGGATTTTTGATAGAGATTCCTTGAGTATAGGTCTCCATCACCTCTCACCGACTTGAGAATCTAGCACACATATGCACACCATCTTTATGATGTCCCACACCATCCCACTTCACATCTCACACACACATCGCCCCACCACTTGCACGTTGTTCACCAGAGGGGGAGTCAAGGATACGACATTGAAATTGCACAATGGCCGAGCTAAGGATCACGAGGGGCTATGCATTGAGTTTATCGCATATGGGATCGACACGTTAGCCCCAATCCTAACAAAACCCTCCCATGCTCTCCTCATATGGGGGCTTATGGATGGGGAGGTGACCTTTCCATCATGAAGACCATAGAGGAGAAGAGAGGCCCAGCCAGGCTGCTCAAGTTGAACATCAACGTCGTCCTATCATTGAGTTCCTCTTTTGACGATGCCAGCTCTCACGAAGGAGCTATCGATCGAGATCATCTCTGCTATCCTCTACCAATTGGAGGATTTGCTCCACCAGATAGTGTATAGAGGTTCAAAAACCTTGGTGAACAATTGACTGACTAGTTCCCTACAATTGACTGACTAGTTCCCGCATAGCCCATGGCTCTCATGTGGACAATTATGCTAGGCTATGTTGCCCTCCCACAAAGACATTGAGGTATACTTACCCCACATGTTCTTTTCGTCTTCAATATCAGCCTTTGGAGCGGATGCTTGCTTCAAAGTTCAGCAGCTCCATCCCTTAGCTTTTACTGTATTTGGTTTTCTCCAGTCTCATTGACCCTTCAGTCTTTTGAAAACTACTAAAATTTCATTCTTTCTCTCTCGTAACAAATTGTCAAGATATAGAAATTATCTACCTTGAAAGTAAAAGGTGCATGTTCACAAAATGGCTTTCAGTTAATTACAATTGCTAAGAGACAGGGTGTTATTAACACTAATAAGACTTACCACTTTCTCACAACTCACAAGGCATTGATCCTTTGTAGATTGAGTTGCAGAGTACACAAATGCAATGGGCTATATGTAAATGCACGAGGGAGTGCAGGGAAAAAATATGGACTTAAAACCAAAGGGAAATCGAAAAATACCATTCTTGCTGGACCTGACAGAGCAATGATCCAAGGAAAGATTGCTGGAATACTCCATAGCTGATGGAATGTCACAAGCCAGAGCATTTGAGTTATTCGACTGGTGTGAGGAAATCATAAAATCAGACAGCAGCCAAACTTTTTGCAAAGTTGGTGGCATAAACTCTTGATAGAGACTGGACAAATTTGGAACGAGAGTATCAGCATCTTTGCTGTTCAATGACTCAAGCCCTCTGAACAAATCTAAAGCATTGTCGACAGCTCGTGACAACTCTTGCAGAGCATTCTTATATTTGTCCACCGGGTTTGATGGGCTCAAAGGATTGACAGGCATCGCGGTGGGAAGGTCTGCTGAAGAATCAAACCTCATGCCTTCATCATCTCTATCCTTTTGAGTAGTAAGAGTATCTTGCTGCCCTCCTACCAACAGCCAAGGCACAAAATACTAAATAAAAAGATGCATGCAAAAGTACTCAGACGACATGATTAATGGGCAAATACACAGTAGTGAAAATTGAAAGAATAAACACTTTGAACAATCATACCTGGAAATTCCGGTTCGAATTGTATCAAGTCGGTGATAACTTCATTTTCCTTTTCCAAGACCATCTTACTAGGGTAGGTCAAGTAAGCATCTCCTTCCCCTATGTCAAAAGGCATTTTTTGTTCCTCGGTTGTATATCCTGTGCATCCAATTACTGGAGAGCGTAATTGTGAGCTCAACTTCGCTGAGCAGGTTTGCAAGCTTAACAGCTTCTGTTCTTGACTTTGTACAGCTGCTTGAGAACAACAGTTTTCAGATGGAGATGCACAACTGAAGGCCTTACATTCAACTCCAAGTACAACATTGGTGCAACCCTTACCTTCACCTTCAAAAGTATGAGTTTGTTCTAGTCCTTCAAACTGAGCTTCTGAATCAAGAGAACTATCCCTTTCATCCGAAGGAGAGATAATTGCCAAATCCTGTTTAGACTCCAGGAAATTTCCCAAAGCGGGTGGAGAGAAAGCACCTGTGATAGATGTAAACGTCCGTTGAGATCTGTCCTTACGTGAAATTTCCATTGGGGCCTCTTCACCTATTAGCTGCTTTACAGGACAGGATGCTGCCTCTGCTGCTGTGATCCCCAGATGAGCTAAATGCTCTCGCATTTGCTGCACCTCAATGGCCATGTTATCCTGAACAAGTCCACATAAAAAGAAAACTAAGTCTTATGACTGACAAATAGACAACTCTTGGAAACCTTAAAAAGAATTGAAGCTGTGGCTCCATCAGAACTCACCTGTCGTTCTCTAAGTTTCAAGCATTCCCGCTCTTTTGCAAGAAGGGAAGTATTTCCAACCTCAGTTGGTGATGAGCTTCTGTTAAGAGTGTGCGCAATATCCATCACCGGAGATTCTTGAAACAAAGACACTATTGGCATTGTATGACTTGCCTGAGCAAAGAAACGAGCAGAGAAGCTACTTCTGGCTGATGCTTGTCCGGTATGAACCTTCAAAATGTAAAAACAAACATTGCATTTGCAGTAAAGCAAACAAAAATGGAATTAGCTACATGAAAACAAAATCATTACCTTGAAGTGGTTATTCATCCACCATCTGCTTTTAGCAACAGAAATGTTTAATTATGAAAAGGCTGGTCTGTGACTTCTACTGTAAATCTATATTTCGCTCCCCAAAGTAAAAATTCCAGTGAGTGGAGTTAAGTTGTGGAGGAATACTTATTGGCATGACAAAAGCTTGTGTAGTTTAGACATGTTGACAGTTCGGGTTCTTTCCCAGTATGAAACAGTTAGTTGATGTGCTTCCAGGGAATAGAAAAGGAATGATCAGCTTCAGGGAGACAAATCTAGAGCATGTAAAGCCATGGTAATGTCCTGCCTTATAGACAGGACCAGAAAATTTCCATAACCAATCTGAGAGAGAGAATTTGACAGGTGTCCTGCTTTACACAAGCTTTTGTCATGCCAATAAGTTGTGGAGGAATACTTATTGGCATGACAAAAGCTTGTGTAGTTTAGACATGTTGACAGTTCGGGTTCTTTTCCAGTATGAAACAGTTAGTTGATGTGCTTCCAGGGAATAGAAAAGGAATGATCAGCTTCAGGGAGACAAATCTAGAACATGTAAAGCCATGGCAATGTCCTGCCTTATAGACAGGACCAGAAAATTTCCATAACCAATCTGAGAGAGAGAATTTGACAGGCTTTACACATGATGTCTCAATGGGAAGATATATTTATTACCAATCCTCGTTTTGGATCAAATATAGGGATTTGCAAACATGTAGCTATATAACATGTGACAATGTGTCCCCATATTGGAACCTTTGAAGTACTTTTAAGCCACATCGCTTACACAAGAAATTGCCCATCCAATGGCCTTACATCATAAAAGCAACCATCACAAGATGTATCACCTAATCTGGTTTCTTGTACCTAAATTAAGATATCAAGAGAATGATAACGATAGTAACATTAAACCTGATGATATATCACATGCACGACATGGAATTGGATCAAAGTCTCAGTAGCTATCAATAGTCTTCTATCAATTTGCACGACACATTCATTCCCCACACAAAAGTCTTTTCACATTGACACTATGGTTTGAAATCTAAAATGCAATGAAATTTTGATCTTCAAGCTGACGAATCAAATGCTTAAATTTTTACTTTCATGATTATAATCTCTTATATCCCCTTCTCTACCCACTTCATAATACATGGGTAAATAATAATGCACGCCAGTATGTGGCCACTGGCAACAATGACAAGGTGTTTTTTCATTTTTTCCATCATGAGCGTTGTGGCCTTGAACTCTTTGCAACTTGTTGAACGAGTATATCCCCATTCTCCTCCCTTTTCCCCACTATCTAATTAAAGATCTTAAAGGTAGTTTATGCCTCCACACTATTTTTAGCATTTTCTTCTAGGAATGCTCCACTCAATGCTACTCTCTCACAAACATTGTAAGCATGGTTCTCTTGACTGCATTGGTGAAAATGATGTCCTTTAACTCTTGGAATCTGCCTAGAATAGGACCTTCTAATCAACAATCTAACTGGAAAACATGGTGGAAAACATAGTTTTTTCCATACGTTTGCATACGGCATATACATACGAGTATGGAAGTATGGAAAATTATGGAAAGATGCCCCAGGCTGTGAATACACACGTGGCCCTATAATTTTTCATACTTTCAAAACATAAGGTATAGAAAATTTTATCAACAATTTTCAGGTTTCACTACTTAAGCACTCCAAAAGTATATATTAAACCATTCAATCTAGACATTTGAAAAGTATGATATTCAAAACATACTCTGCTAGATTTTGGGTCACATATGATATGCCATTTCATACGTTATTTTCTCATATGTTTGCATACGTCTGGTATATGAACCATACGAGTATGGCAAAAACTATTGTGGAAAACTGCTAAGGGAACCCTTTCTACTCATCCTAAAGCTCCTCTATGATGAAGGAAGTCATTTTGGCTTAGGCTGAGGCTGTGACAATACCACCTAATATGGCCATCTCTTGAAATTTTCCTAATGAGGATGATCTTCCTTCTTATGGACTTGAAAAGGACAATGGGAACAAGAAATCCAATCATCTATCCTTGATGAAATCCACCGAATCATATTTGGCCACATTTGGATCATCCAATCTCCATTGTCACAATATGTACAACACTTGTGTCATCACATGGTAGCTTCATTTGGAATTCTCATTGTTGTCTACGAGAACCATTGAAAAGTAGCTTTAAAACTGATTGAGCCATTAAATGAAAAACTAAAGGTTTTCCAATCACACCTCTAAAAGTTTACCTTCTTGACAAATGACGACTTGATTGTTCAACAAACACCCACCACAACCTTTGATGCATGGTCTTGAGTCCAAAAAGGAGGAATGTCCAATCTTGCTCACTTTCAAGCCTCATGGTCTTACTCCTTTATGGAGCCTAACACAACATCGTTTTGTTCATCCTTGGCTTCATGAGTAGCACGACCTAGTTCCACCTTGGCTTATTGCATGGCATGAGTGGCACCAATATATATCAACTATAAGACTAGAGGGATGAGAATCTTTGATTATTGAGCTTGCATTTGCAACAAAGCATGCATCATGGTAGATGGCACAATGGGTGCTTCTAGTGTATTCCCACCTCATGGAGGCACCACCTCATCATCCTAACTAGAATTGGAAGGCATTTCACTGTTATGGTCGATTTGCCAAAAAGTGTTGCAACCATACATTTAACATTTAAGGGCCTCCCTAAACTATCACACACAAACTCAAGAAAATATTTTGACGCTCTGATACCAATGAAAGAGAGACGAGCTAAACTCCCCCCTACATAGTAAGAGTATCCCACTGGAGTAAAAGCATAACTGAGCTGAAAAAAACATCACAAGTGCTTGCATGAATGTTAGAGAATAGTGCAAAAAAGAATCACCAAGTGAAAGTGGCTCCCTACCGTATGTTGCAAATCCAAAAGGCTGAGTATTGCAATTGTAGTAACAGATGAAACCTCTTGAAGAATGAAATGGAGAAAGGAAAATTGCTTCTACTCCCTATAAGGCTGAAAATGGGGTTTTTGCTCATGGGCAACTAAAGGGCTGCTATAGTGAAGAGCTGAAGACTGAATGCAAGATGGGATAGAATAGGATGGTCCCTTGGAATAGACTCGAGGCAGCGATCTGTAGGGATAGACCTACCTCAACATGATCCATATCTACCCTTGGTCAAGACAACTCTTGATATCCCCTCATCGTTGATAACCCCACTCCGCGCTCACCAATTCACCACCCATCATCCAACCCCACCTCTCTACCTTTGCACCAGCCCTCTATCGAGCCGAGATCTCAAGAGGTCTAAGTTACTCATTATTGGACCCACCAGATCTATGGGAGCCTCTCCTCATAGAGGTACGTAGCATTCGGGCACACGAGGCAAAGTTGACCCGGTTTGCACAGGAGCAAACCAATTTCACCCAAGAGCAAGCGATTGTTATTCAGCAACAAGGCAAATCCCATCCAGGAGCTCAAACAGGACACCTTGGAGCTCAAGGAGTTTTCTTCCTTGAGTGTGGCCTTGAGGGGTAGACCTGCAGCAACCATGGAGGCTGAGATAGCCACCATGCAATCAACCATAGCAGAGACATCCAAATGGGTAGAGGTGGTGAAGCGAGAATCTGCAAAGGCAACTGTTTCGGTACCCTTTTGGAGCAACAACAAAGGAACACTCATGCACACCTAGCAGCTTTGCATCATAGATCGTCTCTGTGGGATCACCCCAACATATCTATGGATGAGGACCTGACACCTTTACAGATAGAGGAGAGATGTGCCCTCTTACAGCTGCGTGATGCAGCTCGCAAAGAGGGGAAGTGGATAGCACTGCGGAATGGATGTCTCATCATCGGACCCCGCCAACCACTTGACCGCTCCTCCACTTAGGGGAGCGAGGTCTATGAGACTCAAGATACTAAGACCCTTGCTTGCACCATTTGGGACTGTAATGGTACCCTCTAGTCCGAGCCTGGGAATTTCTCAGAGTCATACATAGAAAAAGACATAGTCTTCTACACAGAGACACATCAGAGGCCAAAGCACCCCTTACCAATGGTCAACGGATACACTTGGGAGTCAACCTATAGGGGGGAGACGAGGGAGGCAAGCGGAGTATGGGGATCAGGAGGAGTAGCAATCTTATACAAATCATCTCTTATTGGGGCAATTTCAATTGAGAGGAGAGATCACCACTCTAGGTTTCTTTGGATCCGACTACGACACACCGCTAGCCGTGATCTCTTCATAGCAACCTGCTACTTCCCACCAAAGACCTCACATTTTGCTAGGGCAATACATGAGGAGGCTAAGGCATCACCATATACGTCCCTCTATCATGATATTATGGATTTCTCGAGCTGCGGAGAAGTTCTCCTAGTGGGAGACTTCAACACGAGGACAAGGGTGCACCAGGTGCCACTACTAGATTTTCGAGAGGATGTTTTACTTCTCGACATAAATCTGGCTGACGTTGACATATCACGAGTGTCTGTGATAGACGGGCCGCTACCACTTCTTATCAATATGCACTACTAGATCTAGGTACGGCACACAATCTCATTATTTACAATGGTCTTGAGTAATGGCGGTCTTGAGTAATGGCCCTCCTCCGGCGACTTCACCTGCTTTCCGCATGGAGGGGGGTCTAGCATAGTTGATTATATCTTGGGATCCCTATCATTCACATCACATATCACAGACTTCTCCGTCTCACCACCACCACCTTGGGCTGGTCACACATATCTCTTCTTCAAGGTCACAGATCACACTTAGAGACATCCCCTCCATGTTTAGAGTCGGGTCTCACTCGACGGGGGTCACAGTAGCCCTGGTTAGACGCAAAGCTATGACCAAGAGATGCACCTTTGAGTGACTAACAACACTCTATCGCCGATTTCATGTCCCCATTGCCACATCCACCTTGATATCTTGATGGTGATGATGTGATGATGATGATGATGATGAGATAATCGACTACGGACATGACATGACTATGTTGTACTTAGAATTTCGTACTGACATTTTGCATATTTTGCATTTGCGTTGGTGTGGATGCTCGTTTAGTAGCTCCACCACCACAGCTCGTTTATACCAAGTTTTTCACAATCTCATAGACCCATCACTCTTCCAAAGACTTTAATAAACCTTCTTTCTTTCTTTCTTTCTTTCTTTTTGCCCTCTTCGATTTCCTCTAGCGCCCCTTTGCCTCCTCATTCTCTCCTCCGCAGCAGTCCTCTGTCTCTGATTCTCTGTCCTCTCGCCTCCCTTCAGTCTTCCCTCCTTGGCAATTGTTGCACCTCCAATCCCTGATTGAATGGCTAACTCCACTCCCTGCTCGAACGGCTGGCAGCAGCCCTCCTTAGCAAACCCTATAACCTCCCATCCACTCCATGCTCCTCACTCGACTGCTCTCCATCCCCCCCCATTGCCCTTGCTCTTAATTTCATCCCCTCTCCGACCTCAACCTCCATCCCCTCCACTCCATGCTCCTTGCTCCACTCCCCTCTCTGACCTCCTCAGCTCGCTCACCTTCACCACTCTCACCCTCTCACGACGTGGGCATGGCAATGCAAATGACAAAGGCAGCAAGCTGCCCTCCTACACGATGGCGGTGGAGGAGGTGCCAAGGGTTAGGTTAGCTCATTGTTAAGTTAGGGTTAATGTTAGGTGAAGTTAGCATAGGTTAGACTGCGTGTTAATCAAGTCTCTGTTATTACCTTAGGAAAGTATTAAAAATGTGACTTAATAATCTGAATTAATGTAGATTTTGAAGTTTTAGATTCATCTGGTTTTTTAGGATGTGATATTTATATGCACTTTTAAAAAAACTTTGCTTTGGAATCATGGTGGTCAGAGCTATGTAGTGAAAGTCACATATTTTTATGTGAAGAAGAGCCATTTATGTTATCTTCATCTTGTAGTATCATCCGAAATTCCTATTATTATGCCTATATCTCTAAAGACATAAATTCAGGAAATCCCCCTAAAGCAAATGTGGTGGATAGGAATTTAAATGCACACTACCTTGATTGCAGTAGATAGCTTGCCAAAATGAGCACTGAAGAGATCTCTGCCAGGGCTGATGTATTGTTCATTATCCTCATCCTCCTCACTTAAGTCATCACGCGTTGGAACCACCATCTGTTCTTCATGCTCAGCCCCTTCAACGCCTTCTTTGCCTATCAAGGATTCTGGAACACTTTGTTCAGAAATAGGGACTTCATTTATAATTCCAAGCCCGCTGTTCAGCATTGCCATTTGTGTTAATTCCGAACTAAGGGTTGATGCCCTTTCATTACTGTTTGTCGACATACAAACAAGTGGAGCAGATTTTTTCAGGGGTTCTCCTGTAATTTGTTTACCAGACCTGGACTTATCATCACATTTATATCCAGTAATCAGGCAATTTAATGGAGTTCTCGACTCTAGCTCGTCATCTGAGAGAGAAACCACAACACTGTCATCATTTCTACCATCTTGTAGTCCCTGTTCATCTCTTCTGACATTCTGAAAACCTCCGAAATGCTCTTCAGAGTAAATAATCTCTGTTTCATCTCTCTTTTCTATGTTATCTGCAACAGGTCTGAGCTGATGTCCTGAAGAAGAAGCATTGTCTTGGAAAAAATCATCCTCGTCAAAAAACAATGTATGCACAGTCTTCCAATGTGTATCCTTTCTGAACAGCAAGACACACACAATCATTCTTACAACAGACTCCTTTAAATGGGCAAAAGAATGAATAACAACAATTGGCAGACAATATCATACCGTTCTGAGGCTTTCAGACTGGTAGCTGAAGCTCTACTAGGTTGAGACTCAACTGAGCTTTCAGGTGAATTACATGTGTTGGCAGATGCCCCTTCAATCGTAAATTTGCGTCGAAGACCATATCTACTTGGATGAATTGTTGCAGGAGGCGTGACTACTTGTGGTTCAGAGAACAGTTTATAACCTTCAGAGCCGAGTCTCTGCACAATAGAATGCTTTGAGTTTTATCTGAAACTGCTCTGATTAGCTGGACCCAAACTACATATCCAAACAATAGAAAAGAACATATTTACACTCCATTTAAACATGTAATCTAAACAGGTAAACATAACAAGTGATTTGAATATCATACCTCTGCCCATCTGGATTCAGAAGAGTGCACAGAATTTTCTGCAAATTCATTTTCGTCTTTCTCCGCAATGGTCTCTGCAACCTTGGCCTGTGCCCAATGTGGCAGCCTCGACACACTGAATTTAAATGCCGGAGTGATGCTATTTGTGAGCTGCGGCACAGTTGAAACAACTTCACAAACAGCAGTATCAACGTCGGCTGCAGAGACTATATTTCTGTCAATGGGTGGATTCTGCATCTCCTCCTGATGTCCTTTGGACCCAGGCAGTTGAGTACATGAATGCAAAGTTTGTGACTCAGCTCGAGTAATGCATCTTTTTCGCATCATTTTAGCAAGAGTGTTAGGAAGCCTCCACACAAAAATACAGCTGTCTCCACTAACCTGATCCAAATTGCAAATCATCAATCAGCAAGCAGCCCAACTCAGCTTGAGACATTGACAGCTAAAACGCCTCACCACTGCCTGCTTTGGTAGAGGATTTTCAAAGGAGCACATGGCATACTTTGTCATAAAAGTGTCACATAAATGCACCCCTGGGCACACTTTATCATAAAAGTGTCACATAAATGCATCCCTGGGTATACATACCGATATAAGCCGCCTGCAATCAGGCATAAAGGTCACCCCTGTGATTACTTCCGCATGTCCTTGTCCCAGACACACCAAATCCCCATTTGAAAAGTCATATATTCGCATACTTTTGTCAGAGTGGGAGCACACTAAATATGTGCCACTGTGATCAACACGAACCTGAAAAGTCACATATTCGCATACTTTTGTCAGAGTGTGAGCAAACTAAGTACATGCCACTGATCAACACGAATCTGCCATGCTTAGAAATGAGAAATTAATTGAAATTCTATCCAGAACTGGTTGAAACATCCAAGCCTGCTTCAAAGGCTCTTAGAGACAAAGAATTCAACAACAGTCCTTGCATTATCATAGTGATACCATCATCAATGCTGCCGGTAAAAGCTTCTCCACTTTATACCTTTATTGGCTCACCAGCCTCGCCTTCAGGTTTGAAACTTCTCACAGACTTTCCGCTTGCTAAATTAAGCACATTCAGCTTCTTATCCTGAATTCAAACATTTTATGCTATCAGCTTTTCTCAGCCAGCACAAATTTCTTTTAGAAAGAGAAAACAAGCTCTATTACCTGTTAATTCTGTCACCTTAAGCTACCAAGCAAAAGACATTATTGAGCATTATTTGAATTTTATGCCAGAACCTGGCCAACAGTTACTGCCAGCTTGTTGGATGGATCAATGTCCATGTCATACACTGTGCCGCGGGAAGCCATCTCTTGATGGTAACGTGTGCTCTTCAGGCCAGTAGACGTTGACTCTATATTGCGAAACACCACTGATCTGCAAAATATAAAATATTGTTTGATCTGTGGCATTTTGAAAAACGTTTTTACGAACATCAGAAGCAACTATCTTTAATGTGCATTTTTACTGTTTTCAAGGAATAAACAGCCATACTTATCTGCACTACAGCTAAGCAATTTGGAACCATTGCAGGCAAACTTTGCTGTGGTAATCGAAGCCGAATGATCATCCAATGTTTCGATCACATCAAAATTTCTGTTATTCACAGATAGCAGCAAAACCCAATCAAACTTTGACTGAAAAGCCCCATATGACAATAATTTTCAGCAAAAACGTCAAAGGACGTTGAAAGGCAGACTCCACGTATCATCAGGGATACAATGTAATCTGGATTATTCGTACCTCCTTATGCATTTCAAAATAAGGGATACAATGTAATCTGGAAGAGCTACACATACTATCAATGATTGACAAAAAATCCTGAGGACACGCCATAAATGCAATTTAAACACCGCCAGGTTTCAAAGGCACTAGATATCAAATTCTATCGTACAGGCCAAAGTAAAGCTTGTCAAAAGCTAACAGACAAAAAGGTCCCTTTTTAATCAAATGTACAATCATATTCAAGGCTATCAATTTGTGTTGCAAGTAGCAAATGCAGAGTAGATGATGTCTACTTCTCTAAGCAGAGAATCAAGGAGACTCATTGAAGCAGTTCGCAATGAATACCTGCTAGCGTCATATATGTGCACTAGACGATCTCTACCACCAGAAGCCAAAAGCGACACCTCTTTGAAATGATTATCCACACCCATCATAGCAACGGTACCAAAACTCAGTGTAAGAATCTCTGCATCATGCGCTTCCTGCCAAGTATTTCCACAAGTGCCAGCACAGTTTCACCAACCACCTGTCAAATGATGCTGTTAAATAATGCCATCTCTGAAACACACACAAGCTCTAAATAGTTTCCTGGGGAAAGATAAGTCAATACTCAACACAACTTTTATGATTGTTCCAAGAAAACGTCATAACCACTGCTCCTACCATTGCCCATGCATTGAGTGATTATTACCTTAAAGCTCACAATTTGAAGAGAACGCAGATCATAAATATGAAGGTTGCCACTGCGGTCTCCTGCTGCGAGATAACTCCCATCTGAGCTGACGGAAATTGAGCGGAAGCCCTTGTACGAATCCCCTGATTCTTCAGAATCAGCAAGAGAGGGCTTTACTGTCTGTTCAGCTCGCTTGTCTGCAGGACAATAATAGCACATCAGCACGCACTCTACCGAGCATTGTTCAGAATGCTTTGACACAACTCAAAACTTTGCACGCCCCGGATCTACATAACACTATACTTTTAACCCATATGCAAAGAAATCAGAGCAGCCAACCTTATACATAGTTGACGTATAGTTTGTCTTGGACATAGAGCTTGACTTAAACAAATTCTCTCCTTTTGGTAGTTTTAAGGCTTTGAGCAGTCAAGACTTGAAGATTTATAAATCAGCATGCTCATGAGTCATAGGTAGGCATGTATATTTACAGCTGGACAGAGATGGGGAGTCTCCTTTAGATAGCAACTCGAATGAATATGGAATCATTCTTTTAAGTCTCAAACCAAAGATCACAGTGACCTTGCCCAGGCAACTGCTTACCCAAATCAAAGGTAGTCGAAAAGTCATAAGACCTAGAACGGTGACTAGACATAAAGCAACTTGCATGCATGTGCAATCATGCTTTGAAGCCTTTAAAAAAAGACTTAAAAATGTGACTAGCAAAGTTTACATCTTACAATCTGATAATTTCCCATAGCATATAAGGGAATGTAAATTCAAGGACAATGAACACTATTTGGATTGGACAATGTTTGAAGGTCATTACAAATTCATACTCCTTGGCTAGGCCCAAAATCCATACAGCACTTTTTGTAAGCATGCCTTTATCACAATTTCAACTTTTGTGCAGGCAGGAATTCTAGATGCCCAAGGTCCTTGAAAGGATGGCAACATACCTGTGTACAATACCCCTAATACGCTCTTATCATAAGCATTGCCAGGCTTTGAAATTGATGCTGCTGCTTGAACCAAACAATCTTCTCCATCATGCGGAGAGTCAAGGTGCCATAGTCTGATGCTACCATCAGCTGAGCATGTTGCAAATGCTCCATGTCCATCTAAGTCTCCTCTAAAATTGAGAGAATCGTTGGTTGAAATAATGTCCATGCTCTTGTGGTGGTTTGGAAGATTTGTAACATCCCAAATACACCCACTGTGAGACAAAAATGCCTGGTATCTTCCCACCTGCAGAGGAACGCAAAAAATTAAACCTGTGCTGCAATGAGCTGTTGCATTCCACCGCTGTACATAACACTCCCATTTCCAAACAGGAGACAATTTGAGAAAAACTGATGACGTCCAATATTATGAGCATGCATTGTCAGGATATGCTGTATTTTGAACTATATTAAGCACACATAGCTAGCAAAACTCTACACAGACCAAAAATCTCATCAAAACAAGCAACTCACCTTTGAAAAACTATGAACATCCCATATGAAAAGACTGTGATCAGCATATACGACAGCTGCAACAGGCCATACCTTTGAATAAGTTTAATGTCAAGTAGGCAAAGCCTAACTTAAACCTTCAAAAGACTTACAACTTACCCAGCTTGTCTCGTGTGACAAATCGGCAAGCAATAGAATCCGGATACATAATTCCATTGACATTATGCATTGCAAGGTAAGCACAAGTATTGGCATCAGTGAGATCGTGGAAGCCAATCGGTGCAGGACGTGGCAGGGTTGCCACAAATGCAAGAGTCTCAAGCATGAAGATGCGCACAATACCATCACTGCATGCGCAAGCGATATGCAATCCAGAAATAGCTAAGCCATATCCTTGGCGAACCTGAAGAACCAACAGAACATACATGGTCAGGTATCTGGACGAGTGACTTGAAGCTGGTGCAAATTTATCCTTCATAATCTTTTGAAACACACCTTCAAATTGACCCATTTTTTGACTGCAAGGCCTCTATGTAGCAGGCATAGAATTCCTGCAAAAAAGACTAGTGATCAAATCCAAGGTTGCATCTTAGAGCACATTGTGAAATAAGGAACTGTCATTATGAGTTTAAAGATGCACACTAGAGCGAGCCAAAGCTTAGTTGAGCTTGCCTGTATTAGTTAATGCATAAATTGGTTGAATCTCATTCACTCCATCTGCTGAATCTTCTGCTGAAGTTACTGCTACAAAAGAACTTTCTCGTAAGCTACCTAGATTTACATTTCTGCCATCCATAATCAGAGTTCCTATGCCTAAACCAGATCGTTGACGGCCTGCATGCAATCCAATAGTCCAGCATTTCAAGTGACTGGTCCCTGCTGTGACAAAGAAACTCGCATCCGAAGCAAAACACATCCCACTAATTGGCAACAACGCTGTTGTTGCTCTCACTTTCGAGATCAATGTTCCAGATTTCAAATCCCATAGACAAAGTAATCCATCATGAGGGAAGCCAACTGAGACGAGGTGTTTCCCTGGTCACCAGAAATGTAAAAGGACTATTAAAGGACATGTTGCATAAAATCGGCACAACTTAGAGTGCATGGAATTGTATAAGAGTCTAGGATTAGCAAATGCTTAAACAGTCCAGGCCTATTCCCAAATTTGGAATCGTAGATATAATCGAGTCCTGGAATACTTGCTGTCTTCGTTCACAAGAGCTCATTCACGAAGTTTCAACCCCATGCACTTCACCATGCAGAGCATGAACCACATGCTCTGTGACAACAAAGAATATATCATCTCATCGGCAAGCAAGGTGCGAGTACACGCATCGAGACATATATGCTCTATGTTTATACATTTTTAGACAGAACATGTTGATTTTTGCTAGTCCTGCAGAGACAGAGGCCAGACTCAGCTATGACCAAATGCAATCACTATTGAACTCACCATTTGAAGAAAACTGAACGCAGGAAATTCCATACTTGTGGGTCTTCAAATCAGCCAAGCATGATCCAGTAGATGCATCCCAAATAATAACTGCTGGTTGATGCCCAGACTATAAAACCAGAGGTTTACGAAATTATTACTAGAGCAAACTTTCAATTTATCCACATCAATCTTGGAAACAAATCCGACTAAGAAAAGTCACGTGCATTGATGCTCGTCTATCGGACGTCTTCAGGAATTGCCTCCACGTTTCAGAAAGCATCGCCAAAAATACAACATGAAATGTCAGGGAATACCTCTCCAGCTGCGACAAGATTTCCTCCTTGAGGTGAATAAGCCACACATGTGAGAGCCTTAGGAGTTCTTGAAACCATCAAAAACCGTGTCTGAAGGTTGGTTGTTGCATTATAGATGACCACCACAGATCCAGCCAAATATGCAAGCTCCCCAGTAATGGAATTGCACGCCAACCCATTGGCGTTGACGGTCGTAAGGCCAATCACCTTCTCAAGCTGAAGCTGCAAAACAAAGAGGACAATTAATGGCAGTCCATTTGAGAGCATTATTACGGTATTTACTACATCCAGGCACGCGTTTTATTATTCAAACTGCTGACTCTCGTTCGCCAACTGCGCATGCGCTAGCGCAAATTTTTAACAAGGTTGATTTGTTATCCGATGTAGTTGTCTGCGCGCACCTTCTCAAAAGATTCAGGCCGACGAGCTTTCCGCCTGACAAGCCTCATGATATAGATAGGTGCGGGAGGTGTAGGATGAGTAGCAGGAGCTGTGAGCACCTGGAAAAGTGGAAATCGGAGAGGTCCCTGTGGAAAAGAAGCAACAAGCAGCAAACGAAGGAGAGAGGGAAGATGAAAATGACACACAAAAAAGGCGCCCTTTTCAAAACCATCTAACTGAAAACTCTTCAGTCCATTTCCACCCGACCCTTACTCCACGCCACCCCGTACAGGGCCTTAGCACATGGATGAGTTTAGTAGCCACTTTTTCTCCCGTCAAGGGCCTTGGTCGGTGGAGATGAGATCTCCACTGTCCGATTAAAAAGCTGCGGACACATGGTAAAAAGACCACAAGCACACCGCAAATGAACGCGTCAGCCATTCCAAAGACCTCGGACGAAATTACCCATTAACACTTGTCCCAAACTGACGCATGTCAAACTCCAGTTCTTGTGCCTCGCTATAGCTCGTTGTGCCACGTCGTATCGCTCCCCACAGATCATAACAGAGCAGTCCATTCACTCCACCACCTGACCCTGCGCCACCCTCCATCCAATTGCTGCGCCACCTTGATTTACGGCACCGCCACCTTGGATTCACCCCCTCCCAATGGCCCTCGACAAGCCGAGAAAGGGCATGAGTCGCCCTTGTTCGATCGGGAAGCCACCAAAAATGATAGCTCGTGGCCTGCCGACCGCTTATTGCCTTCCTGGGGCTTCCCTCCCAAGAAAGGGCTCCCCATGCCCTTTCCCTCCAACCATCCTGGACCATGGCCTCTACACCCTCGAAACCAGAATGGGTTCCCCTTTTTTAGGGATTCAAAAACATGGAAGGATGGCATGTTTCCTCCTCGCGTCTCCTAAACACGTGAAATGATGTCATGGTGTCCTCTTTCACCTAAACCCAACCCTAGTTCTTTTTTTATTAGCACATGGTGGAATGGGAATAGGATAGAAATATGCATGGGACCACCTCATCCTATTTCTTCCCATGTGCTAGGCCCCTCACTCGTGAGCATTGCCTTAAATAATATAGCTCTTTACACGACTCGCCATGCAGTTTATTCAAGGGCGTCATGCCACAAGGTGGCATCACATTTGATCCCCCTTTTACTGGACGTGGACCAATTGGGCAGGCAAAGCCCCACCTCCACCCCCCAGCACGCCCGCCATGCTAAATGTTTGGGAAGAGAAATAAGCTGGTTGTTGGGATCCTCATGTGGAGTGCTAAGGTGTTTAGGGTTAATTGCATGGAGTGTTGGACATGGTGAAATGCATGATGAAGCCTTTGGGTGGCCACGTGGCAAGCTTGAATGACGTAGATATTGCATGAAGAGAGCCGCCTTCACTCGTCTTCTCCAATCGGTTCGATGAGGGTCAGCTTCCAAGAATTCAGGGAGGTCATCTGACCTCTAGCACCTTTAGAGAGCTAGGCAATGCTTCTAGCAAGCACATGATCAATCGGTTTCCTCAGGCGGCTCTCTGAGCATATAGTCTTGGGCGTATGTCAAAGTGTCGTTTATTGTAAGAGCAAAAAGCCCAATCGAGATGAGCTCATTTGCTACGAGTTCTCTCTACTCAAAACTATTTCATGAGCATTGTTATTCATGTTTACATTTTATGTGAATTCGTAATTGTAATATTGCACATGTGATTGAGAAAGATCACAAGCCATCATTGGTGGGGCTTGACGAACTTTGGACCTCATGCCACGTTTTAACCACTTGGCTAACTCTTTTGTTTGTATTTGCTCTAGCAAGCACTTATATCTATAATGACTCTCGCCTACCATGAGGCGTAAAATAGAGCTCTCTAGTGAGACATCAGGGGAGGGTACAAACACCCTAAGAATGAGGGAGTACAACTACTCGTGAGTCCTGCTTGTTTTTGCTAGGGTGTGTGGCCACTTTGAATGGACCAATGAAATCAATCCCCATTTTTCAAAGGGTAGGTCGGTCTAATTGCCTTTGATCTTGGAAGGTGGGCCCTACGACTCGTTGGCATGCATCACAATTCTTGCAGTGTTTTGCAACATCCACATAAATGCTACTCCACCATAACCTTTTTTTTTACCATGACTTGGGTGGAAAAATGACCACTGGCCACACCTTGATTTGTTTTGTCCATGACAATTACTCTTTCATGTGGAAAGATGCATTATGGGAGGACTATGTTTCCTCCTTTACATCACAGTTAACACATACTTCCAAGATCTGTGCAATAGTGCCATTGTCTGTGGAGGCACCTGCAAGGAATGTTGCCATAAGAGATGATGTCTTCATGTATATCCTTGTACATTAACACTGTGAATACTCTAACATTGGGAAGAGTATATATCATATAAGTGATCGGTGCCACAAAGGGATGATTCTAGTTTGTGGATTATTTTGAAGTTGATCTCCTACAACAATCATGTCTTCATGCTTGCTTTGTTCATCGGGTAGAGCAATGCCTTATGGTCCACATAGAAAACAAAAGGGTTGCCCAAAAGGTAGTGCCAAACTTTTTGAACACTATGGACTATCCCAATGGCTTTCCTTTTGATGGTTGGATAGTTCATGTCTGCCATTGAGAACATTTGGCTTGAATAATAGATAGGGAAATCCAAGTTCCCATCTAGTTAAACCAAAATGGACCCAATTCATTAGGAAAAAAGGGAGCTCATTTTGGGGCCCTGTAAGGAATTCTTTATTTTCTCTTTTATCTCTCCTCGAAAATGTGGAGAAAGCAATAAAATACGGATGTATGTCAATTCATGACTACAAGTGTGTCAGTCCAGTAAGGAATAAATGAGTCCTTTTAAATAACAGAGAAGACGATGCATTAAACTCTCCATATAGATTCTGCACCTCTTTAGATGGCGTGCTAGCGCCCTCTCAAAAAGAACCCGTGACTAATCTATCTTATCACATATTTGAATGGTTACCGCAAAAGATTAACAATGGGTTTTATACAAAGTAGACGAGACGAAGAACCAAACCTCAAGAAATGGCTACGTGCAACCATACTGCTGAAGAAGAACCTCAAAATAAGAGACTACACCATTTGCACATTGATTTGGAAGAACAATATGCACCACTGTAGAAAAGAGGAAAGGGTCCGCTTTTAAATCCTAAGCGAAAGGAAAACATGAGAAGAGTAGGCTCCTAGCGTATCGACTTATGGTGCGATGGATAGATTTACACAAAATGCACATTGAGAAATTCGAGACCTCCATTTTCCAATCCAACGACACTATTGAGATTTGTGGATGACGGGAACAATGGATTGTATGGATACATTTTGACTCAACATTCAACTGCGGAAATGTACAAGACATTGTATGTCCAAGAAAGAATGGAGAAGGCGCAAGAAATGTCAATAAATTCAAACTTGAAAGACCAGTTGTTGTAGAGGGAAATCGAAGAGCATTCAAAAACAAAGAATGAGCTACGAAGAGCAAGAATGAAGAGAATGGTTCTTGGAGACAACGAAGGAAGAGAAATCAAAACATTGTGGAGTTGAAAGCTGGCACTTCAGGATGTAAGTGTAGAGTACAGAAAGCAAGGTAAGAGCACATCTTGTTTAGCCATTGTAATCATATATGTGTGTCATTCTTGCAAGCAAATCTATGATATTGCAAAGTATACTTGCTGCAGGGAAATTTTAGACCTCAGAAAGAAAACGTTGATCCTAATTTAATTCCTATCAAACAAATGAAGGATTTAGTCTCCACTGTTGTCCGCAAAGAACATGATCGAGGAAATAAAGTTTAAGAAGGTAAAACGTGAAGCTCTTGAAGACTTTGTATTGGAAAGTAGAGCTGATAATTCAAGAGGCTCTTGTTGTGAGCAGAGTGAGCAGAAAAGTATATGCTTTAATTTTTAAAGTTATGTCATCTACATTAATAGATCAACGGATAAAACATGTGCTATTACCAACACTAGCACAAGTGTGGAAGGAACGAGGTCTTCTCAACTAAGAAATTGATAAGTTCATTAGATAGTACTTTCATATTGAAAGTGTATATGAAAGTGAAAAGGGTGATGGGAGCAAGGAGCGGAAGCAAGAGGGAGATGGAGAAAGGTGAGAGAGCAAAAGAGATTGTTGGGGATAAAGGCATAATCTCTTTTGCTCTCTCACCTTTCTCCATCTCCCTCTTGCTTCTGCTCCTTGCTTCCATCAATTGGTATCAGAGCCATCCTACCCACGAGCTTCTCCTCGTTCCCTAGCCTCCCCTCGCACTGTGTGACCTTTTTATCACAGGAAGTCACTTGTTCTTGCTGCCCACACAATCCATCCGCTCTCCCTCGCTGCCCCCAACTGTTTCGTGGAGTTTCATCGTGGGAATCACTTCTATTCTCGTGCTCCTAATTGGAGACATCTTTTGGGTGAGTGTACTTGCTATTTTTCAGCATTTTTGATTGGTTTTTGGGCTATAGCAAGCGAAATACAATGAGAAAGTGATCAAGGACACTTTCCAGTTGGAGCTTTTGGTATTGCGACACCTCCTACTACAGGGCAACTACATTTGGATCACATTTGTTCAGATCTGGTGCTATTTATGCTGGGCAATAGTTTTCATACACATAAGAGTTGAATTTTGTCTATCATTTTGGGGTTTTTCCTCTAGTTTTTGCACTAAATCTGGTCACCTACACCTGTAGAGGAATCCTGCCAAGTTTGGTTGGATTTTGACTGCCCGTTGTGAAGTTCTTGCTGATTTTCAGTTTCCAGCCACAGGGCAAGTTGTAGATCTGTGGATTTTGCACATTCTACTGCTGATTTGACATCATAAAAGTGGTTGCCTACTTGAAGGGACACTATCTGCCAAGTTTGGTTAAATTTCGCCTTCGTGGTGCTGAGTTATCATCACTTTTAGGGTTCAACATGTCGAAAAGTGACACGTGGCAGTGGATAAGGCACATAAATTTGGGGCTTTTGCAATTTTATGCATTGGAAGGCTTGCTCTTGCACATTGAAGCAAGAAATTTTCAGTTTGGGACACATTGGAAGAGGGAATCTCAAAGAATTCAAAATATTCCAAGAATATTCGTTGAGCTTGATGCCAGAGGTTATGCATTTGTGAAGTAGTGCTTGGAGCACTTGGATGCATTGACATTGTTGCAAAAGTGGTACTGATTTCCTTTATGCTTGGATTGTGCACATTTGTGGTAGTCAAAGTTTGACTTTTGATCTCAAAAATTGGGGCTTTTGGTGCACAAGTGCTCAGCAATTTTTGTGACACTGGAATAGTGTCTTGGATGCCAATTTTGGATGCCTTTGTGTTGAGAAAAACGAGAATATTGTTTGCTGCAGATTTATGACTGTTTTTACTATCATTTTGGGACAGTTTCTCTGAGTTTTGGATGCCTCTATCTCTGTCACAAGTTGGGACAGAATTTTGAGTGAGTTACACTCAGTTTTGCAGGCATATTTCACTCAGTTTTGGAGTTATATCGGTGTAGGAAATTAATTACAATTTTGGTATTGTTTATGTATTCAAAGTTGGAATATATATTGGCTACAAGTTCTCTCCAGTAGAGGACAAATTTTACAAGCTTTTTTAATTTCGTTTGCTGATTTTTTATTTGCTGAGATATGGCTTCAAGTGGGAGTGAAGGTGGTTCGCTTCTTAACATCAAGAAGTTGGAAGGAGCACACAATTTTGCCATTTGGCAAAAGCAGTGCTATAATGTGCTTCTTCAAAAGCATCAAGCCTGTCCTATCAACAAAAAGGGAGAGAAGCCAACAAATGTATCAAATGATGATTGGGAAAGTGTTGATGAATTGGCACGTTCTACAATCATGCTTTCTATTTCAGATGTGCTTCTATTTAATGTTGAAAATGAGAACACTGCATGGGATATGTGGAAAAGATTGGAAGACTTGTATGCTCAACAAAGTGTAGCAAGCAAGGTTTATTGGCTCAAGAAGCTCATGGATCTTAGGATGAAGGAGGGCACAACTATGAGTGTGCACCTCAATGAGTTCAACTCTATCATCAAGTAGTTGGCAAATAAAAAATTCAACATTGATGATGAGTTTAAAGCAACATTCTTGCTTTGCACTCTTCCTGAGAGTTGGGATATTTTCAGAATAGCTTTGAGCAATTCAAATCCTATTCTTATTTATGCAGATGTTGAGAGTTAGCTTCTCATGGAGGAGATGAACAAGAAGAACAATTCTTTAAGTAAGTCTTCCACTGCCCTTAACACAAGAGGAAGACCTCAGAATAGAGGCAATGACCACCAAAGGAACAGATCCCATAGTAAGTCACGTCCTAAGAAGGATATTGAATGTTTTCACTATGGCAAAAAGGGGCACATGAAGAAAGATTGCTTTAAGCTAAAAAGGGAGTAGAAAAAGAGCAACAACAACAATCAGGATGCCAAATATGATAAAGGCAAGCAACAAGTAGAGAGTAGTAATAGTGGTGTGAAGATTGAAGAGGTAAATGCAGCCACTCATTAGAGTGAGGATGACATTTTGTTTGTTTCGTCACTTGATGCACATGCTTTGGTCACAGAAGAAGATGGTGACATGACCACTTGGATTGTTTCAGGTGCTTGCTTTCATGTGACACCACACAGGGAGTGGTTTTGCTCATATAATGGTGGTTTACAAGGTGTTGTGCATCTTGGAAACAATTATGCATGCTCTATTGTAGGGATTGGAGATGTGAAACTTGCATTTTCTGATGGCACACATTTTATGCTTCATGATGTTAGGCATGTGCCAAAGCTGAAAAAGAACTTGGTTAGTACTCGCCAATTGGATGATCAAGGCTACTACACTATGTTTGGTAATAGTAGGTGGAAGATAGCCAAGGGAGCCAGAGTCATTGCAAAGGGGTATAAGTGTGATACTTTGCATACTTTGCATGTTTCTGATGTAAAGAATAATGTGGTTGCTGTAACTGAGGTACCAAAGGTTTCATTGTGGCATGGCCGGTTAGGACACATGAGTGTTAAAGGAATGCAAGTACTATCTCAATTGGGTTATTTACCATCGCTAAAATTTTCAGAATTTAAGCATTGTGAGCATTGCATTTTTGGTAAGCATTCATAGTCACCACATAAAGTGACATTGCAACAAAGATTGACACCCTTAGATTTGGTACATAGTGATGTATGTCAAATGCCTCAGTTGTCTATGGGTGGTCATGAATACTTTGTTACATTTATAGATGATGCCACAAGGAAAGTGTGGGTCTATTTCATCAAGAGGAAGGATGAAGTTTTTGGTGCATTTCAAAAGTGCGTTGCATTGGTTGAAAATTAGACAGGCAAGAAGTTGAAATGCTTACACTCTGATAATGGAGGAGAATATGTCTCCAAAATATTTCATGAATTTTGTGACATGAAAGGGATAAAGAGGGAACTCACAAGCCCTCATAATCCTCCATAGAATGGAGTTGCAGAGCGAACAAATCGGACTATTCAAGATAGAGTCTGTAGTATGTTGTCTCATGCTGCCCTACCCCATGGTTTTTGGGTAGAGGCTATCCAAACAACCATTCATGTCATCAACAGGTCACCAAATAATCGGTTGGATGGTAAAGTACCTGAGGAACAGTGGTATGGCAAGCCACCCTCATATAAACACTTGAGAGTGTTTGGCTGTGATGCGTATGTGCACGTACGGAAAGAGCAGTGCAACAAACTCCAACCAAAGTCAAAGAGATGCATCTTTATTGGATATGGTGACAGTGGTGAAATGGGGTATAGATTGCGGGATCCTGTTGGAAGGAAGATTATACGTAGCAATGATGTGATTTTTCATGAGGGAAGCATGCACAGGCAGCCCACTCAAAAATCAAAAAATAGGAAGGTTGTCTTTGAAGAAATCATTGTGAATAGACAGCAAAGTATGCCCAATAATATGCAACAAGGTGCTACTACAAATGTCCCTAATGCACAGGGAATAGAGGCTGAGAATCAGCCCAATCAAATTGCCTTTGATATGCCCAAGATAGAGCCACATCTGGGTGATGTAGGACAACCAGAGGAGGTGGTACAGCCACATAATATGGCTGATATGCAGGCTAAACAACCAGCCAATCAAGATGATTGGGTAAGAAGATCCACCAGAGTCTCCAAACCTCCTGATAGGTTTGTTCCACGACAGAACTACGTGGCTGATTTTGTCATGCTGACATATTGTGGTGAGCCTTCATCCTATCAGGAAGCAATGAGAAGGCATGATAAGAGAAAGTGGGAGAAGGCCATGCATTCAGAAATGGATTCTCTTATCAAAAATAAAACATGGGATTTGGTGAAAGTAACAACTGGAAAGAATGCATGACCATGCAAATGGGTTTATAAGATCAAGGTCACTCCTAATGCTGAGAACAAATACAAGGCAAGATTGGTTGCCAAGGGGTTCAAGCAACAGAAGGGCATTGACTTTGATGAAAATTTTTTCTCCTGTAGTGAAAATGACAACATTGAGGGCTATTTTGGCATTGGTTGCACATGAGTATATGGACTTGTGTCAGATGGATGTCAAGACTGCATTTCTCCGTGGTGATCTTCATGAGGAGATTTATATGGTACAGCCAAAAGGGTTTGTTAGTGAAGGCAAAGAGAAGTTGGTATGCAAGGTGAAAAAGAGCTTATATGGGTTGAAGCAGGCTCCAAGGGAGTGGTACTTCAAATTCCATATTTTCATGCAATCTCAGGGGTTTAGGAGAAGTGATGTTGATCACTGTCTCTATACCAAGAAAGCAAAGGATGATAGCCTTATTTTGCTCATCATTTATGTTGATGACATGCTTATTGCAGGCAAATCTCGGTATGAGATCAATGCATTGAAGATGGGACTACATAAGACATTTGATATGAAGGATCTTGGTGATGCAAATCACATTTTAGGGATGTGCATCATACAGGACAGAAGTCAGAAATTGCCCTATTTGTCTCATAAGGAATACATTGGCAAGGTTTTGCAGTGTTTCAATATGGAGGGAGGAAAGATTCTTGGTACTCCATTGCCTCCATATGTGAAACTCAGTTAGAAAGACAGCCCACAGTCAGATGTTGAGAGGGCTAAAATGGCCAAGATCCTTATGCATCCACGGTTGGTAGTCTCATGTATGCAATGGTGGCTACACGTCCAGATATTGCCTTTGGAGTGGGAGTTGTCAGTAGATACATGGCAACACTTGGCAAGAAGCATTGGGAAGCCATGAAAGGTATCATGAGATATCTTAAGGGCACAATGCATGTGTGCATTTGCTTTGGCAAGAAAGACTTGGTTCTTCATGGGTTCACAGACTCAGATTTTGCAGGATGTGTAGACCAAAGAAAGTCTACTAAGGATATGTTTTCACCTTAGGTGGTGGTGCTATTTCATGGGTCTCTCACTTACAGAAATGCATTGCTTTATCTACCACCGAGGCAGAATATGTTGCAGCCATAGAGGCATGCAAAGAAGCCATATGGTTATCTCGTCTAGTGGGAGATATTGGTTTATCAAGAGAGGTTCCTATTTTGCATTGTGATAGTCAGAGTTCTATTCAGCTAGCATGTAATCCTGTGTTTCATGCCAAAACGAAACACATCGAGGTGAAATATTATTTTATTAAAGAGGTGCTTGAGGATAAGTGTATTCAGCTTGTTCAAGTACACACTAATGACAATCCTGCAGATCTTTTAACCAAGAGTCTTAACCCGCAACGCTTTGCACATTGTAGAGTACAGATGGGTGTTGGCTGAGTTTCTCATGATTTAGATTCTCTTGTATTTTGTGTATATGTTTTCTATGTACACTTCTTCCTCTTTTTGGGCACATTGCCTTTAAGTGGGAGATTGTTGGGGATAAAGGCATAAAGGAGTTTTGAAGTTTGTTGTGAAGCTGGATGAGTGTGAAATTGTCAAGGAAAAAAAGATAGATTGAGTTTCTATCACTTTGATGAATCAAGCACTTGATCAATCGATCACAAAGTCTAGCTCAAAGTACTTTAATGTCCAATCAAAAAAGCACGTATGGTGGTTGGGCTCATTTGAGGTATGTAAACTATCAGCTTCCAAATTGCTCCTTTGCTCGAGATGTTATAAATTTTATATAACATGTCTTGCAAACCTGTGGTTTTAAATGACAGGTGAAGACTTTATTAGGTATTTCATCAAATAGAAATACCATCAACTATAAAGAGTTAAGTTCAAGGACATCATCTTCATGTTCCAAGGAAGGGTGATTTTCAAATTGAATGGCATATGGCAGGTGACTTGAAAACACTGAAGTGTATGTTCAATATAAGCAAATGGGGTAACTCAAAGTCTCCTTGCTTGTACTACAACGAACCAGCACATGTCTTAGATTCTAAATGGTGGAAAAGAGAACCCAACAGAGATAAAGTAGATAAAAATTTCAAAGCAGTTCTTGAGATCCAATTATGCAATGTTCACATTTGTACATTGCATGCATTATGTAGGATCATTGAGAAACTAGTTTTCCTATATATTGGATTTGCATCCCCCCGAGAGTAAAAGAATTCTGTGAAAGACAAAAAGCATTTGAGGACAAGGGTTGCTCATCAAAAAGCTTCTTCAAAAGTTTGCATACTTCTAGACAAAAACAATCTATTGCTCGAGTTAAAAGAATGGATGGGACTTGTACAATTGACACTTTTGAGTATAAATTGAATGTTTGTCCTACTTCAACCAATTGTTTGGAGCACCACCGCCACTTAATCCACCGCATGTTGAATCCAAAAGTCTTTTTTTGGATACTGTAATGCCTCTTGTGCCTTCCCAAGATGCTCTTAATTTAGATATGTCTTTTTTTTGGAGCGAACTTGATGATGCATTAAATTATTTGGATGCATGAAAATGCCCATGATGGGATGGACTTACAGTGGAATTTTTTCATGCATATTGGGATCAACTCAAGGATACAAATCTTTGGATGGTTAATCACTATTGGGAGATGGAAATCCTCCCCTCCTCATGAAAAGAAGGACTAGTTAAGTTGGTCCCCCAAGGAAAAAAGTGTGAAACTCTTACTAGTTGGCAAACCACCACTTTGCTGCTTGTTATCTAAAAGCTAATCACAAAAATGTTAGCCAATCAATTGAAAGGGGTTCTTCATGTAGGTCTAAATCCAGCCCAGTATAGTTTTGTGCCACGAAGACAAATACATGACAACATTGCCAATGCATATATAGGCATCGAATATGTCAATTATACAAAGAAAGATGTGCTAATTTACTATTGAATGGGATTGCATTGCTCAGGTGATGCACTGATTGGGTTTTGGTTCAAGAATGTGTAATGCTATATTCTGGTTATATCAAAATAATATTGCTTGTTGCATGATTGGTGGTGATCTCTCCCGCCCTTGGATATTGGGTAGATTAGTCAGGCAAGGATTCCCTCTTAGTGCTTTACTTTATGCCATTGCTACCCATCCACTACTACTATACATGGATATACTTACAAATGAGGGTAGCTTGCATGGCTTGCAACTTTTGAATGGTAAGTATTTCATGGCCCAAGCATATGCAAAACTCTTTTTACTTTCCATGCAACACTCAGTCAAACACGCGTTTCATCACGGATACGTTGAAACTACATGAATTGGCTGTTGGGTTACATATTAATTTTCAAAGGTCTAAGAATTTGCCTTTGACTTACAAAAGATTAGCATGAGCTATTATGACCTGGTCGGATTTTGGAATCAAGACAAATAGTACACCATTTGGGATCTCCAATTAACTAGTGCATATCTTTAAAGTAGGAAGCTTCTTAGATGGTGCAATGCATACAACAAAAACTTGATTGTTGGTTACTTGGCCATTGCATGTGCATTTGCACATCATACAAGTAATCATCATGGCTTATATAAGGTCCACTTACTACTCATAGCATGGAATAAGAAAACTTTGGATGTTTTTAGTCACAAGCAATGGACTACCTTTGAAAAGCAAGAAAAGACAAGAAAGCCTAGCTATTTTGTTCTCCCAAAATGCATGGAGGGCTCAACATCCTAAATCTCCACCATGATTTGATTGCTTGAAAGCTACCATGCTACTTACTTTTGCAGCTCAAAAGGAGCCATGGATGCAAATGTTCACTAGAATGTGCACTAAGGTTTGTACACATGCTTTTGGTAATTGGAAGACCACTTTTTGGGATTTTATTATGAGCTCTTTTCAAGGACACATCCTTGGCAGTCCTTTCTATAGCCAACTGATTGCTAAGTTGAAAGTAATCCTGCAATATATTTGTTGGTCTGAATGTCCACCAGACGGGCATAATAGTATGGCATTAGAGAGCATACATTGGAGTAGACTCTTTCCCATAACTCTTGCTATGGTAGAATCTTGAAAGGCATATTTTCTTGCATTTAGGATGACGGGACTTTCATGTCCTTTCCTACAGTGAATAGTCATTATGCTCTAGATGTGCGCTCGAGGTCTATATGGTACAAGTTGTGGGAGCTAATTTAGCCATTTATCCTGATTCCTCATCTTCAGATGTGCAAGATCAACTAGAGGATTGGAAACTTCAAAGACTTGAGACTAGTTGCTAGAACCTTTTGATGATGAAATTGATTGTTGCGAGAGCATATATGTTGTTGATTCCCCTGTTGTGGATATAGCATCATGCTAATGAGATTTGGTGGTTGAATAGACCTCTCATATATGGAAGAATGGTTTTTCTAGTAGGGACCACACTGGCCCGATGCCATATTGCACTTGCGCATTATCAGTGCTCCTCTTATCCCAGAGAAACAACTTCGCATCTTTTGTGGACTTGCTCGGATACCAAGAACCTCCTTCACACCCAGTCAGTTGGCCTTCAGATTCACTTCCCTTTGCATAGCTTTTCTAATAACTTTTGGATATTTCGTAGATTTCACTCCTCTCTAGCTGTCTACAGCCCTCTTTTTTCATGGGTTAGATTGATTGCATATTGGACCATCTACCATGATAGAAATCATCACATGTCCTCTCACACTCCTTTCAATACCTACACCTTCTTTTTACATTCTTTGCATACATCCCTATATGATGCTTATCATATAGATGACATTTCCATGCATCTTTTAGAAGTTTCGTCCCACTCTTTCTAGCTAACACACTATAGAGTGGAAGAGCATACCTAGTGCTAACTAAAATATTATAAATGGTCCGTCTTCCTCCTCCCCCTTTACTAAGTGCCTTCTTCTTTAATACCCTCTTCAAATGGTCCCTATTACCCCTCCTCTTTTAGCATGTGCCTTCTTCTTTAATGCCCCCTTCTTAAGTGGTCCCTCTTAATTTAAACTCCTCCCTCCCCCCTTTATTCCTTAGTTTAATCATGCCCTTTCCCTCTTCCTTTTCACCTGTCTTCTCTTCTCCACAACTAATCAATGAGAATTTTCCATTTTTCAATGTATTTGGGGACGTACTAGATATTTATTAATATTAAAAAAATTATCTTCCTTCAAGAAATTTGGGAAGAAAAATAAATAAAATACAAAAATTAAAAAGTATTTAAATGAAAATATTATAATTTTATTTAAAAGTGAAAAGATAATTATAAATTACAAAAATATAAAAAATAAAAGTCACAATTTTATTGTTAAATAAAATAAAAAATATTTTAAAATTTACAAAGTTTAATCATAAAAGTATGACTCATGTTCTAGGTCACCTTAACATAAATATTTTTTTGGAGGTGTTCTACTCAAAAATTGGAAATAATTCAAGCATTAGCCATGCTAATTGCTTGAATGCTTTCTTGTAAATGTTATACAGACACTTGCCCTTTAACTTTTTATTTAAAAATCTTTGAAAAGAGAGTTACAGTGGAAAAGTTATTGCAGTTTTGGTCCAAGTGAACTAGGAATTGGATTTCTGGTGCTGCCATCATTAGTTTTAGAATTGAATTTTGTAAATTAATAATAGTCTATGTTGGCTTGACCTTGAAGGTCTGTATAGGCAATCTATCAAGTCAACATTTTAATTGGATAATTATTGACAATCTAAATGTTGGAATCAACATATGTAGAACTCTCAAAATTATCTTTAATATTTTGTGATAGGTCAAATCCAAAGGGATTATGTATATGAATGGAAGTGGAAGCAAAGAATACACAAGAGCATGAACACCACAATCAAATTAAGTATCATGTATAGAATAAATCGTGAACACTTAAGTGATACAAGGCATAGTATACAATGGATGGAGTGTGGAGCCCAAGCGTGGCTCACCTGGCACTCCCGGTGGTAAAACATTTTGCAAAAAGTGGAAGACTTGGACCCTTACTTAGAGGTGCTCAAGCCTTTTTTAGCAATTTTGCTCATCAGTCAAGAGTGTAGGAGATGAGCCCATGAAATCTTGGTCCCCTTCTTAGCTGCACTGAGGGTAGGATAGGAATCTTTGCTCATAGTGTTAGTCTTGACAAGCAGCTACATCCACTCAAGATACCACACAAATTGTTGTCATCTCCTCAAATCTTGGATGTTGTTGTGATGAAAAAGTAGTTCTTTTGTGTCTTCGGAGGGCTAAACTCTTTCTGCATGTAGGAGTCAACATCTTTTTTGTAGACAACCTCCTCATTTGTGATTGGAAGCTGAAAAACTTATGCAATAATCTCAGGGGAAAGCATGATATTGTCAGCGAGCATACTTCTGCTGCATTGGAAACTTTCGTACTGTGTGAGAGCCTACGAGGAAGCTTTCCATGATGCCCAGGTTAGGCTTGCATATATTGCAATAAGCCAATATTTTTCAGTCATTTTTTATGCTTTCACAAGTCCAATGACATCTTTAAATTGGCGAAGCTTGCTATGAGCATCGGCCTTTTTTACGGTGGAAGAGGTGGTTCGTCATCTGATTCAGCCTGGATCAAGTATGTCGACAATCTTCTTAGTGGTCGGGATTTGGCATGAACTTTTTCGAGCGGGGGTTAGAGATTGCTTAGGAGCCATGGCTACGTCAAGGAGCATTGATGTGCTCAAAAGTTGGAGGTTGGACTCGGGATCTTCGAATGTGCTAGCAAATGTGAGACGGTGACCACGTTTGGTGGGTGCCATGTGTAGAGGGGGCTCATGGGAAAAGATTATGTCAATCTTGTGTTGCAATGGACGGTTTTCAGTGGCACATGCAACGAACTAGCAATGGTTTTGGGTGTGTGAAGGATTGCTTATCAGCTTGCATTTAGCACTGCGGGATGGATTTGTGATGATGGAGTTCGTCGGGGAGAGGTCGGGGAGAACAACTAATGTGGAGATGTGAGCCTCATGTGAGTGAACAGGCTTGTCAACAATGTTTCAATTCATACCATGTACGTCTGTTGGCTATCCTATTGCTACGGAGAATTGAGTATGCATGAGATAGATTCCCTAATTGTTGGAGCAAGGTTGGAGCATTGTCGAAAACTCTTCAGTACATCGGAGCGATGTCGAATGGCAAAAAAGTAGTTGGGGAGGCGGGAGGCAGAGTGTTCCCTTTTGCATGAAGTGGAGTGAAAGAGGATGTCAGAGTCAGAGAGTTGAAGTGAGGTTGAATGGGGTCAGTGATGTCGCACGTGTCAGGTAGTCGGAGTCAGAGTTAGAAGTTTCCTCATCGGACGGTTGTTAGATGGTCGTTGGGGCCAGGTTCACCACTAGGGGTATTTCGTTTAAGTTTGGCGTACCTACATCACTGATTGGATTGGGCTGGTCTAGATCAGAGCTTACTTGAATGCTGTTGTAGATGAAACAGCATGTTGTATGTGTGTTTGTCGGAGGCTGTTGAAGATAAATTTGTCAATCTGAATAGCTGAAACATATATATAATCTTGATTGAGGTCTTTGTAGAGCTGTAGAGAGATTGTGTTTATCTTTGCTTGAATGGGGTCAAGTCCAATATAAGGTTTGAGCTTGAAACCATTGATTGGTTTGTCAAATACGTTTTCATGTAAGTCAATTAAGTTAAAGGTACCTTGATCAAAAACCTCAAGCACCTTGAAGGGACCATCATATCTGAGCTTGAAATTTCCTGGCATTTTCCCGAACTTTGTGTTAAACATTAACATTAAATCACCTTTTTTGAACTATTTGAACTTTATGTTTCTATTTATCCATGCTACCCTCCTTTTCTGAATTATATCAGTAGTATGTGAACTTGTGAGCCTATCCTCATCCAATTGCAGAAGTTGTTCTAATCTTGCATTGATAGAATCTTCTGGTGATAATCTATTATCTATTGCCACTCTCAGGCTACCTATAAGAAATTCCATAGGTACTACAGCCATATACCAACCTGAAAGGTGTTAATCCAATTGCAACCTTGTGTGCCTTCTAAGCACCCATAGTATTGAATCCAAGTGCTGATCCCAATCCTCAGGGTGATCAACAACTGCTCTTCTATAGACCTTTTTCATCAGTTTATTGGAGCTCTTAGCCTGCCCATTAGCTTGTGGGTAATAGGCTATAGACTTTTTATGCAATATCATGTGCATTTTAGTCATCTTCCTGATTGTTTTGTTGAGGAAATGTGTTCCTTTGTTTGACACAATTTCAATAGGAACACCAACTTGGTGACAATATTGTGATAAAGGAAATGTGCCACAGTTCTAGCTTTGCATGTTTTGAGTGCTACAGCTTCAACCCATTTTGTACAATAGTATGTGGCACCCAAAATATCTTAGTTACCTGAAAACTTTGCTGGAGGTTTGATGGGTCCAATAAAATCTAGTCCCCATTTCTAAAAAGGTCATAAGGGGATATTGGTTGATGAGTATGCCTATTGGAGCTTCTGCTAATAGTAACCTGCTCAAGTAATCAACAATGGCATGTTGGCTTTCTAGGCCTGTGCACAATGCTATAGCAAATTCTTGCAAAAAGCATCCATTTGGCCAATCTTCTTGTTAATTGCAGATTATTCACTTAATAAATGAGAGCTTGATGATCCACATGAAAATGCACCTTGTTGCCCAATAAATAATGTCTGAATTTGTGCAATGCATAGATCATTCCAAGTGCTTCTCTTTCTATGACTGCATAGTTTCTTTCATGCTAAGTTAAGATTCTGATGGCATAGTAAATTGGTCTGAACCACTTTGGTGTTTTTTGTTGCATAAGAACTGCACCTACTGCTACATCAAAAGAATCAACAAAAACCACAAATGGAAGAGTCCAATCAGGGGGTTGTAGTAGAGAAGCTATCATCAACATTTTCTTTAGGATATTAAAAGCATATTGCTGTGCATCACCCCAGATGTATGGCTCTCTTTCCTGTGTGAGTTTTGTGAGAGGATAGCAAATGTCAGCAAGGTATCTAAGAAATCTGTAATGCCATTTAATTTGGCCTATAAATCTTTGAAGCTGCTTGATGTTTTGGGGTGATTTGGCATGTTGAATGGCTGAAACTTTGTTTGAATCTATTTTCATTCCATCTTGTGAGATGATATGCCCTAGTAGAATTCCTCTACTAATAGCAAATGCACATTTGGCTAGGTTTAAGCTCAGACCAGCCATTCTACACTTGGCAAAGCATAAACTGAGGTGTTGTAGATGCTCCACTTTTTTCCCAAATATTGAAAAATCATAAAGGAAAACTTTCATGATAAATGTAAGATACTCAGCAAATACCTCCTAGATGTATTTTTAAAATGTTGGAGGAGCATTCTTAAGACCAAATGTCATAACATTAGATGCAAAGACTCCCCATTCAGTGACAAATGATGTCTTGTCTTTATCTTCTGGTGCCATTCTTATCTGGTTGTACCCATTGAAACCATCAAGAAAACTATAGATTTCATGATCAGCTACAGCATCTAGTAAGGAATCACAAAATGGTAGAGGAAAAGGGTCAGTAATCATGGCAGCATTGAGCTTTTTGTAATCCACACATATTCTAAGTTTTCCATTCTTTTTGGGCACAATCACAATAGGTGAAAGCCATGTAACATAAGTGAGAGGATAAATAAAACAAACTCTCAATAGCTTATCAATTTCCCCTTTAACTTGTTTTGCATAGTTGGGATTCATTCTGTACCTTCCCTGTATCACTAGCATAGCATCTTGATTTAAGTTGATTCTGCGTTGATAGAACTTAGGGTCTACTCCCTTCGTATCAATATAATGCCAAGCAAAGACGTCCTTATACTTTGTCAATAAGTTTTTTAAAGCCATTTTTAAACGTGGAGGGAGATCTGTACTTACCAAAACTATTTGGGGGTCTCCAAGGTTCATCTCCTCCAAGTCATCTTGTCAGACTCTAGCACTCTTTTGCATATGCTCTTCAAATTGAGATTCAGCTTCTAGATGGCATGTGCAATTGATTTCTGACTATCCTCATATAGTGGGTCATCTGGTTGTGCATGATTGTCACCTGTGAAACTAGGGTTGATAGAATCTGCTTTTAATTATTTTTCGACCGTGCTCGGTTCTACCATGGTCGAATGTAGGTCGGATGGCTCTGTTTGTTGATTTGATGTATACTGATCAATAATTTTGATTACATCAATTTCAAATATGGGGAAAACCATAGGATTTCACCTAAGGAAAATTTCCTCCTCATCTTCCTCAAATTCATCTATCATATTGATGCCCTCTGCTTGTAGTGGCTGAGCTTGTTTTGGGAAGCTTCTCCTTAAAGAGAGATTGATTTTAAACTTCTTTTTGCCTTTCGTGATTGTAATTCTTTCTGATCCCCAGTCTTGTTTTACTTTGGCAGCTCTTAACCATGGCCTCCCCAATAACATGGAATATGCACAATCTCTTTTCTCCATCCTGAGTACCACAAATGTAACTATGAAGGAGAGTCCGATAATAGTTATTTCCTATCTTCTTAGGATTCCAAGAGGTTGTATCGTCCTTTGGTCAACCATTCTGACTTGAAATGGTGCTGGTACAAGTCCATTACAACAATTTTTTTAAAATAGATCCTCAGAGAGGATGTTCACTCATGATCCCCCATCCACAAGGGAATGGTTCTCCGCTTATGACAGTGGAAAGATAGGTTGTGTGCATCTTGGAAATAACAATTCATGTGACATAGTGGGAGTCGGTGATAGTTTTCTTTTGCAAATGGGTCTGCATTTGTTTTGAAAAAATGTGAGACATGTGCCTAAGCTGACCAAGAGTCTCATTTCAGTGGGTCAGCTAGACGATGCTGGTTTTTCAGATCACTTTTGCCTTTCAGAGTTGGAAAATTTAGAAGGGCTCTATGGTTTTGGCCAAGGGTGCCAAATGTGGGACTTTGTATCCCTTACATGTATCAGGGGTGTCTAATCATGTTGCTACAATAACCGAACAGCCAATTACTTTTTTGTGGCATTGTAGGATCTAGAGTTCCCACATATGAAACAACATAGGGCTCATCCTTTGCCTTTTACAATCCACATCTATGAGTTGGACTTGATAATGCACATCTTCAATACTGGATGTGTAGATGTTGGGGGTTTCCTCTTCATCATCACTCTGGGGGTGATTTGTGGGTAGAGGAGTGTCAGTAAAATGTAAATTCTAGTATAATTGATGTTTAAAATCTAGAACAAGATTCAGAAGTTGATCCAATGTTATTTGAACTTTGGAATCCAAAGGTCTTTAAAGAGGAGTGTGGGATCTTCATGTTCATGCTTGGCCTTTTTCTGTATCTAACTTCTATTGTTGAGTGTGGTATCTGGAATTGGGATTGTCTGTTCCTCTTTGATTTTTGTCAGCTTGACTCTATCACCACTATTTTTCTACACTGTTGAGTCCGATCTGGTTCTAGCTAGCAAAAATATATCTTTGCTTGGAAGAAGCTTGTACTGTTGTTTGTGTGTTTGGAACCTTATAAAGTTGTTGTATGTTGCCATGTTGAGGTTTACTAGTTGTAGCTTGATCTCATACGTTTTGTGTCGGATGACTGTCGGACCATGTTTGGAGTTGAGCTGAGTCTTACCCTTGTTTTGGAGCTGTGATCTCTGTGATTTTGATGCTACATTATTCTTAAGTATTTGTTGTAGAGCTTTGGACTTGTGCTTGATTGAGCCAGTTCATTGGTTTTGCTATCATTCTTGGTACATCTCCAAGGTCGAGCATGGGCTTTGTATCTTTAGATCTGGTCATTGCCAGTGCTTGTATATTACCCTGACTTCTTTGAGTTTGTTTATTGTAATCATCATTTATAGGATCCAAGTACACCATATGAACACCTGGTGGTGGTTGCTGATTCTAATTACCTCTTGCATTATAGTTGATGATGGGGATTCCTCTTTCTCCTTGGTGCTTGTATCAAAGTTCACATTGAGGACCTTGTATGTGTCCTTCCATGCCACAGTATGTGCATGGTTGATCATGGTTTTGTCCTTGTTGATTTCTCCAATTCTGTTGATTGGGTCTTCTTGGTTGTGGATTGTTGAATCTTTGTTGTCCTTGCCTACCTACTGCAATATGATTAGCTGCCACGGGTGGGGCTTGGTTGTTTGAGTTTTGTACATGAGGAGGAACTCTCAAACTATAATTTGGATTATACCAGCATCTTTCTTTCTCATCATTATCCTTCCCACAAAATGCACAAGTAATTTTGGGTGGAGGTGGGGGCATTTTTAAAGTTTCCAATTGCTCCTTGATCACTTGCTCTAATTTAGAGAGCTTGTCTATTTTCTTCTTGCCTTTTGATTTTTCTTTGTTCTTGCTCTGTCTTTTCTTTTTCTTGGAGGTCTCTTCCTGTTCATTCTCTTCATTTGATGTGTCATCTTCTGTTGCATCACTTTCCTCTTCTTCTGCATCAGTATATGTTTCTGTTTTAGAATCTATGTCAGAGTCATAATGTCTTTTCTTCTTTTAATTTTTAGACCTTAACTTTGTGCCAAGTCTTCGTTCTGCTCTTTGTGCATGTTGTTAAAATCATTTACTTCTCCAAGCTGATCTCTGCCAACTACTGCTATCTGTAATTCCTTGTTGAGTCCTTCACAAAAATAATCTCCAAATTGCTCATCAGTGGGTTGTTAGTTGTTTGTCAACCTCTTGTTCAGATTTCTGAACATTTGTGCATAGTCTTCAACTAACATATGTTTTTGCTTCATATTTCTAAGCTTCTTGAGTATGTCTTCACAAGCTTTTTCTTTACAAAGATGGCTTAAAAAGGTAGTTTTTAATTCATCATAAGATTGAAAATGAGCTACACCATATTGCATAAGCCCAATCATTACCTTACCATTAAATTTTGCTGCAAGCTGCTCTTTTTTGGTGAGGTGCAGGAATTGTCAGAATTCGCTTATAGCCCATCTTCTCTCAAACTGTCCGACATGACTGTCTGGGTCTTGTCCTTTCTTACTGGTGAATTTATCTGATTTTACCAAGGGATTCTGCATTCTTGGCTATTGTTGTTGTCTTTGAGGTGGACCTTGGATTCTCCTTTTGGGAGGTGGAGGTAGTGGATTGAAGTCGAGTTTCCTTTGAGCTTGTATAAATAAGTGTGTTGTGAAATTTGCCACAATACTCCTCTTGATTAATTCTTCAGCAAGTGATTGCACCATCAATTGGGTAAGTTCGAGCTGTACTTTACTTATTTCTATGCCATGCACAAAATTGTTGGAAGAATTCGTTTCACTCGGTGTGTAATGTGGATCGTGGAAAGTGTTGTCTTGATCATCTATTTGTGTGCTCGCTTGCAGTCTAGCACGATTTCTTATGAAATAGGCATAGCCAATTTGGTGAGGCGTCATTTGCTCCTGAGAGTTACCTGACATGGACTAAGGTACTCACCATGTAAGAGAAAAATAGAGCACTTTAATCCTTGGCTACTATTGAGTTAGTGCATTTTCATAAGGAGTCTGCTTGCACTTTCTTGATGTATGTACCATCTTTAGCTTTGGTTGAAATCTAACTTGCATTGTGTTTTCAAGCATTAATAGAAGGTTCTTTCCTCTTGGAATTTTTTCTAAAGAAGGAAAGCTTCTGGGCCCCTCGATTGACATTGATAGATGTTGGTTGGTAAATCTTGTTACAACCATTAGTGGCTTCAGATTGATTGTTAATGAGGATGGTATTATATGGTGATTCTATGTCTTTATTTCTTCATTCATCAGGCTCATAGACCCACTTAAAGCCTTCCTAGCTCTAATGTCTAGAACCTCATAAAGAATTAATATATAGTATTTCATCTTAGCACTAGTCTGGTAGCATAACAGGACATAAAAGTGTCCTTTTGAGGTTGTGAAAAAAGAATCACTACTTGTTGTAGATGTGTTTTTTGGTGTTTCCTCTCTTGAGCTAAGGTAGAAGGAGCACAAGAAACTATTACATGTGATTACAAAATGCTCACAAATGTATGGTAACACAATGTTTCATCTAGATAGTACTTAGATTTGAAACTTTATCTAGCATGCTTGAAGATAAAAATGATTTCAATGAGCTAGCATTTTTTAAAAAGTGTTTATAACTATATACAAAACCTAATAGTTGTGACAAAACTTTGTAAAAAGTTCCTTTTAGTAGATTGATTTAGCAATCAACAAGAGTGGTTAGCCTAGCAGGTCGTGTTGTAAGTGTTATATGATATATCTTAACTATAACAATATTATATCATAAGGGGAAGTCACCACATCACAATAAAGGTTAAAACTAAAAGAGATTAAGTGCTCCTAATCTCAACTACCAAAATAGGTTCCACATTAAATCTTGCTTTTTAAGTTTTGAATTATCCCATATATAAGTGTTATGCATATAGCTTTTTTTAGTTGGTATCACTCATTCATGATTAGAGGCACTCTATAAGTATAATTTAAAGGTTTTAAGGTTCTTATGATATCCTTTATCCCTTGTATCTTGAATTTAGCATGAATTATAGCATAATGAACAATTAAAATATGATTTGAATTTGGTGTTCTACGTGATATTAGGTCTCCTAAAAACTCATGCTACTTCATCATATCCTATTGAACATATAGAAAGTATGGTTGAGTTTGAAACTTTTTAGACATGTCGAAGAATTTGCAAAAAGTCAAATTTTGCCTTGTTGTCAACATTCACTAAATTACATTTGAGGCCATAAATCATAATAGGTATGATTATCTAGCTCCAAAGTAATATAAACATCTATATTTTAGTTATCCTTAGACTCTAGGACTTAAAAACTCTTAAAATCCTCATTCTAATTAAGAAGTATGGCCATTTTATCTAAAACTTGAGAAAACAGCTTGAAATTTTGGTGTTAGATTGACCTTAAAACTTTAGGTAGAACTCAAATAGGTGCAAGTTCCAATCCATAATAATGTTTTTTTGGCATATAAGCTATTATGGAAATAATCAAAACCCCAAAATACCTTATTAATGCTTTTGAATAATTCTTGTAGTGGCTAAGTTAACAGGACATAAAATTGTCCTAGGATATTCTTATGTCCTTCTATCAAGCTATGCTAACTTAAAAAGACAAGGAACTAAGGAATATGGACACTTAGGAGCAAACCATCATATTTGGAAAGTTGGTCTCCATTGTTCTTCCTAGATCCTCTGTGATCTATTAAGATGGCACTGTTGATAAGGAGGCAAGGACTATGGACAATCATGGACCAACTCAACCCAACAATGTGTGAAGAGAGTGGGAGAGAAGTAAGGAGTCTCACTTACAGCTTTCTCACATACACAATGGCGAAATACACACAAAGGTAGAGACTGAAAACAGTTTTCCTCTTCTTAGTTGTGAAAGCCAAAAGAATTCTCTAAGTACAAAAGGAATAGGTGAACCCTATATGTGGATCTCAAACCAAACTCAGCTAACCTAGGTGGCATACTAACTGAGCCACTAACTAGAGTACATAAAGATAATTATCATCTAGCTATTATTCATGGGCGGTGTACCAACTGCATCTGCAGCTAACAAGTCGGTGACATAAATGCAGAACAATCACCCTGGCATATAATGAGTGGAGCTCGATATCTCAACACTTCCCCTCGAGCTCAATCCCAATTTCTGCACACCAAGCAGATCTCTGAACTTGCGCAGCTTCTCTGCACCCAATGCCTTCGTGAATATGTCAGCTACTTGATCCTTTGTGCTGACATAAACCAGATCAATAAAACCTACCAGAACCTTCTCCTGCACATAGTGATAATACACCTCAATGTGTTTTGTTCTAGCATGATAGACTAGGTTTTTTGCCAAGTGTATATTGCTCATGTTGTCACAATAAATGACAACTAGCCCATCTATAGATGCATATCATAAAGTAGCTTATGCAACCAAGCTGCCTCACATGCAGCCATTGTTGCATCCCTGTACTCAGCCTCTGTGCTCGACAAGGCAATTGTAGGCTGTTTCTTGTTGCTCCAAGTGACTGCAGCACTCCCAAAAGAGAACACATATCCACTGGCAGATCGTAATCAGCATCAGTGTATCAATGCAATTGTATCTAAACCCTAGTCTCATAAAATAGTCCATACTGCAATGTGGATTTCACATACCTCAGTATGCATCCAAACGTGGTTTCCTTGGAGCCTACATAAATTGACTTACCAACCCAACAGCATAGCTCAAATCTCGCCTGGTAATAGTCATATAAATCAAACTTTCTACTATGCGTCTGTACATAGTAGGATGTTCTAGAAGCTCACCTGCATTTGCGCTTAGCTTCACATTCTGCTCCAAAGAAACTGAAATAGGTTTACAACCTGTCATCCCATATTTGGACAGCATGTCCAATCCATACTGCCTCTGTAAGAGCCATATCCCACTTATGGATCTAATCACCTCAATGCCCAAGAAATAACGCAGCTCTCCCAAATCCTTCATCTCAAACTTCTGCTTTAATAGCATTTTCACATGAAGGATATCTTCATCACTATTACTTGTGATGCTCAAATCATCAACATAAATGACAAGCAGCATAATACTTTTCTCTGTTTTTCTCACATAAAGTGAGAAATCTGCTTTGGAAATCTAAAAGCCAATAGTGACAAGATAGTGTCCTATCTTGTCAGGCCATGCTCTGGGTGCTTGCTTCAAGCCATACAAGGCTTTCTTCAACCTGCAAACAAACTCAGGATGAACAGCATGCACATAACCTGGTGGCTACTCCATATAGACCTCTTCTTGTAAATCACCATGCAAGAAAGCATTCTTTACATCCATATGATGTAAAGACCATTCCTTTGATGCAGCCATAGCAATGACTACTCTTACGGTTGCCATCCTTGCAACCGAACTGAATGTTTCTTCATAATCAATGCCATATGTCTGTGCATACCCTTTGACAACTAATCTTGTCTTGTATTTGCTCACAAAACCATCTACATTGTGCTTCATCTTATTGATCCACTTACAGCCAATTGCATTCTTGTCTTTAGGCAAAGGCACCAATTTCCATGTAGGATTTGCTTCCAAGGCATCCATTTCTTCATCCATGGCTTTCTTCCATTTTTCTTTTCCCATGGCTTGCTTAAAAGAAGTGGGTTTTGGTTCTTGTATCACTTTGACCATATAGGCATAGTGAATGGCTGTAAATCCATCATATTTCAACCTATCCACAGGATACTTAACTCTGGTAGACCTGCGCAAAATAGGCTCACTACCAGGTGCTCTCAAAACATCCCTTGTCTTCCTTACTCTAGGTGTAACAACAGAAGGAATACCCAACTCATCATCAAGGCTCTGTTCTGAGCCACTGGATTCACCATCCACATAAGAGTGACCTGCATTCACATCAACCATAGGCTGATCTACTTTCTCTTTTTCTTTTCGTGATACTTGCATACCACTATCTGCATTGCTTTGAGGAGATTCTCCTGATCTCAATTTGCCTGTCCATGGCAAAGTATGTGAACCAATGCTAGAGGACACTACAGGTCTACTAATATTTTGTGATTGTTGCTGTGAATTTTGTGCAGCGTTACCATTTTGTACATCCACATCGTCAATTATATTTATTGGTCTATACCAGCTACTCATCTCATCAAAAACATCTCTGTTCACTGTAAACTTACGAGTAGAAGGGTTATAGCATCTATACGCTTTCTGCTGCAGAGAATAACTAATAAAGATGCACTTCTCAGCTTTTGGATCCAACTTGGATCTCAACTCATCTGGCACATGAATATAGGCAATGCAACCAAAAACTTTCACATGAGAAATATCTGGTTTCCTACCAGTATACCTCTCCTCTGGTGTCATGCCATGTATTGCTGCAGTGGAAGTCCTATTCATTATGTAGACTGCTGTAGCAATTGCTTCAGCCCAATAATAATGCCCAATAATAATCTGGTAGGACTTTTTCGTTGAGCAAGGCACGAGATACCTCTCCAATATGCATGTTTTTCCTTTTTGCAAGTCCATTTTGTTGTGGGGTATGACTGCATGAATATTGCTGCTTTATGCCATGCTTCTGCAGGAACCTTGCAAACTCATTTGAAAGGTACTCTCTCCCTCCATCTGACCTTAGGCATTTTATTTACAAGCCTGTTTCTTTCTCAACCACAGCTTTAAAAGCTTTGAAATGCCCAAACACTTCATTTTTCTTTTTCATAAAATACACCCAAACTTTTTTGCTGTAGTTATCAATAAAAGTGACAAAATAATAACAACCTCCAGTAGATGCAGCTTTAGTAGTCCACACATCAGAGTGGATTAATTCCAATGGCCTCTTACTCTCTTGAACATGTCTAGGAAATGGTTTCCTTGCCTGTTTTCCAAATTGACAGGCTTCACATACCTTATGCATTTCTGCAACCTTGAACTTAGGCAATCTTACAACAATATTTTGGGCCTGCATTAATTTAAGTCGTTGTACATTAACATGACCAATGCGTTTATGCTAGATATCAATATCTGCAACTACACCGGTCTCATGTGCAAACATTGCTACACTCAATTTAGGCATGTCCGCATCCAACGTAAACATCCTGCCCTTCTTCTTCCCTTTTGCTATTAAGCGACCTTTATTTTTCATATCCTCAACAAAGCATCCATGAGGATTAAATCTGACCTACAAGCCCTGCTCAACCATTTGACCAACAGAAACCAGGTTCTTAGTGATGTTTGAGACATGAAATACATCAGACAGGTATTCCTTTTTCCCATCCTACGTAGACAAAGAAATTTTACCAATCTGCATAATAGGATGTGCAATATCATCACCAGTCTTCACAAATCCTCGTCTTTCCATTTTCCTTGCATCTTGTATCCATTCTGCATGACCTGTCATGTGGTTTGATGCACCTGAGTCAACATACCACACATCATTACTTTCTTCTGCACTTGTCATAAAATTGGTCATGTGCTGCATCATAAACAAATGCTTATTTCTGTCATCACCCTGTCTACTAAAGGATGCATAATTGCTTTGCTACAATTTTCCATTCATGATGTCATTCTGGTTTTTATAGCAGTCTTTAGCCATATGATCCATTTTACCACAGTAGTAGCATTTAACATTGCTATTTGCATTTTGGCCTCTTTGCCATCCACCACGACCTCTTTGGCTCCCCCTGCCTCTAAGGTTACCACGTCCTTCTCTATAGGACTGGTTTTCTTAAATTTGCTGCATATTATGATTTCTGCCACGGCCTCCAAATCGGCCTGCTGTACCTGTACCTCTGCCTCTACCTCTTCCAGCATTTGAGTAGAAGATAGTTTCTTTTTAAGTTCCTCCTAAAGAAGATGCACCACCATTTCTCTGCTCTTCAGAAATTAGAAGAGCAATCAACTCCTCAAAATCATGAAATTTTTCACGGACGACAGTGGATGTCCGGAATTGTGCATAATCCTTTCTTAGACCATTCAAGGTCACAGAAACTAAATCATCATCTTCCACTAGCAACCCAATGGAAGCAAGTGCATCTGCAATCTTCTTCACCTTCATGTGGTAGTCATTGATGCTCATATTTTCTCTCTACACATTATGCAACTCCTGCTTGAGTTGCATTTTTCTGATAAACATTTTTGTCAAAGTATCCCACGCTTCCTTCAGTGTGCTTGCATCTTGAATATACACAATCATAGAATCTGAAATACTGATAGACAACCAGTACATAACTTTTCTGGCTCTCTCATGCCATCCTTTAAATGCTTGCAACTCCTGTTGATTAGGAACATTAGGAATAACTAGTTCTTGTTCAGCTCTAGTAATGAACTCCCAATAGCCTTTTTTCTTAAGAAAATTCATCCTTCTAAACTTCCATGCTTGGAAGTTGTTCTTGTCAAGCTTTTCAGTGATAATCTGTAAAAGAGCATTAAATGCTATTACAGAACACTGCAAAATAAACTGTCACTGCAAAAAACACAACTTCTGCCTCACAAGGGCAAATCTGCAAAACTAACGAAAGTGGTATTTGACCACAGTCACTTCCTAGTGATGATTATGCATCAACAGGCAATAAGAATGATTCTGTCACTGCTAATATCTCTACGCACAGGCATACGATACAATTTATGCGGTAACTTTTCACCAACCCGTGGAACAGTGGTTGCACAGCAAAAACATGACACTTTTCTGAGTGACTGCAAAAAACTTCTACCATCAAAATGGATCCCGAAATGGCCTCGAATCAAAAAAATAATGTCACTCGGAGCTTAGCCCTCTCCCGCAGCATATACTGCCCTCTCGCCGCACCGCGAAGGGCATCCCAATCTGAGACAGTGCACTCTTGCACTTTCCGACTGTGCTACCTGCAAAGATTTGCTCCCAAACTCGAAAAAGAACAGCAACACTGATCCTCTTACCAAGACACCGCAAACTTGATTTGTTTTCTTGAGCTTATTACCACGAACCGAGCTCTAATACCATGTGAAGAGAGTAAGGAGTCTCGCTTGCAGCTTTCTCATATACATAATGGAAAAATACACACAAAGATGAAGGCTGAAAATAGTTTTTCTTTTCTTAGTTGTGAAAGCTAAGAGAATTCTCTTAGTATAAAAGGAATAGGTGAACCCTATATGTGGATCTCAAACCAAACTCAGCTAACCTAAGTGGCATACTAACTGAGCCACTAACTAGAGTACATAAAGATAGCTGTCATCCTGCTATTATTCATGGACGGTGCACCAACCGCATCTGCAGCTAACAAGTCGGTGACATAAATGCACAACGGTCACCTTGGCATATCACGAGTGGAGCTCGATATCTCAACATAATGGAACCTTAGTAGATCCAAGAGCATCAAGAGAAAAATGGAGGTCACCAACCGTGCACAAAGGCATCTCATTCTTCCTTTTTCCTAACCCATTGTCTCTCTTTTTCCTAGCTCTTTGCCTCTCCATCTCCCTCTCCCTCTTGCTCTCCTAAGGTTGCTACCGTACTACCACTTTAAACTCTCTCATTTACCTTGTATAAGGAATGTTTAAGATTAAGCTTCTAGCTTTTCTAAGATACGCTATAATACTACTCACGTGAGTACAAATCAATATGTAGGTATGTGAGTCACAACACTTCACAAAGCAATTAAACGAGAGATCAGGCCTCAAGTTGTCAACCATCCCAAGTAGCAGTTGGAAATTGGATGCTCATGATTAATTGCTATTGGAAGCCAAAACCTAGGTGAGCATGAAGAGAATAAACAGCTAGATTCAAGGAAGGAAAGTGCCAACACAAATGGAGGCAAAACTCCAAAATAAGGGACTCGCTCTGAGGAAGGGAGCAATTGGATATGTGAAGAAGGTTAGTAAGGGTGCCAGAGAGCCAAAGGCAACTAGAATTTTCAAGGAAAGAATTAATGAAGAGTTGAATGCAAGGTGCTGTAGCTAAAGGTGCCATCTAGACTACAAATTGGACCAATCCAATCAATGCATACTCTCTAAACATTAGCTAACTATACCACGTGGCAATTTATTACCTCTTACAACCCACTATTACCAATCAATATAATTGTATTATTACCAATCAATATAATTGTATTGCTGACAAGTACTCGACCAATGCAAACTATTAAAATGCCCTCTCCAAGCAACTATATTTATCAATCAACTCAAGTGGTTTTGGCCATGTGTCTACCAAAATAAATAAATATCAATGTATAATTGCTACGGGTAGTCTATCTACTATGCACGTGGAAACCTATGTGCAATGCTCCATCTTGAAAGTTATACAAAACGTGATCCTAATATTGATAGATTTTGACTCGAGAGTCAAAAAGTTTTGTTTCCATTATATGTATTGAGATGCAAATTTCATTGATGTCACATGTGACTAATAGACTATTGCCATGATATTCATATTTATTAATCTATGATGACTAGTATATAATCTATGTAGCCTTCTAGGCTCTCGTTCAATTGTTTATCTAGATTTTTAAATAAACTACCAGTTTGAATCTTTAAAGTTATGAGTTGCGACTTGCAAGCTCTTGAGTTGGTCACTCTTAACTTGCAAGCGCGAGCCATGAGTCTTAACTTTAACTTCGAAGTCTTGAGCAAAGAGCCATGACTCTTAACTACATTGTACAAGTGCATTGTTACTCTTGCATTGTTTAAGAGTAGCTTATTGTACTTCTAGAATCTAGCAAGTAGCTATTCTCGCAAGTTGTACACTTGTATGCTTATACATATATTAATTAAATAATATTATTATAACCACAATGACATGTCTTACGTGTCTTATCTGTAAGACACTTTAGACACTTGTGTCTGAAGCATGTCTGAATGTCATGTCTTAACATGTATTACAACCATGCATGCAAACTTAATGATATTCACATTCTGTATCTTCATCAGACTACTTATGTAAGGTTATGTCCTTACATATTTATGATATTTGTGAAAATGAAAAAGGCAGAATTGAGTGGCCATGCAACCTCACAGATTTGCAAAACAACACAAATAGAGGAAAAAACGAGCAAAAAAACACTTTGAAGCAAAGGGGGGCGGCACGGAAATAAAATGAGGCAAAAAATTGCACTGTCTGAGACCTCTTATTCCAGATAGGATATATTACGCTACCCAAGTCGCAGATCTATCATCTAGAAAGCAGGGGAAGACTGCTACACATGTTCTCATGGACAAGGAGCACAGTAAGCTATTACTCAAGCTTAGCTTTGTTCTAGCCCATTATAACCAACACAGACCAGAACCATGCTCCTTCACCACATTTGACCAAGCCACAAATGATTTGTACTTTTATGAACACAGTCCAGAAGCTAGCTATACCTCAGTTCAAAAGAATGAGTGCTTTGACACCTAAATCAAATGCTAGTCCAATATCTCCAGAGTTTCAACACAATCAGAAACACCTGCTGAAAAGAGTGGTCAATAAGACCCTCATCTCAAAATGCTTCAGATCATGAGATAAAATTCAATGAAACTACAAAATAATCATGGGACTTGTTCAAATAATTGATTCTTTAACACAAGTCCTGAGGCTTACATAGCTGTTAAGAGCAACAACTACTTTTCTGGGTGATCGGTTGCCCTTGCATCTGTACCAGTTTTGGCTTGTTGCTATTTGCTGCAGGTTGACTTGCCATTCTGCAAACGAGAGAGTACAAAAATTTAGAGGAAACAGATATGAGTGTTAACAAGTAGATGGTTCAGCTAGCATGTAATTTTTTCTTCACCTGTCCTTGATCTCTGCAGCCATCTTCATAAACGCTTGCTCAACATTGGTTGCGTTTTTGGCACTTGTCTCTAAAAATGGAATGCCAATTTCATCGGCAAAAGCCTGTCTAACAGAAATACAGAAGCATGACATATGACATCTCACTTTGCTAGAGGAATAAATTAGATAGCCCAAACTCTCACACCTTCGCAGTTTGATAGTCGACAACTTTTTTTGCTGTCAAATCGCATTTATTTCCCACCAAAAGCTTGTTAACACTTTCACTTGCATATCGATCAATTTCATTCAACCACTGCTTCACATTGTTGAAACTATCCTGGTCCGTTACATCATAGACAATCTGGAAAAGGGGCCACGTTTTAAGCGTTAAGCTTCTTATGAAGAATAAATCTAAATCCTGAGCTTCAGAGTGTCTACAATGACGAGATCAGCTAGGAGGACATACAATTATCCCATGGGCCCCTCTGTAATAGCTGCTTGTTATCGTCCTGAATCGCTCTTGTCCAGCGGTATCCCACTTGTGTAATCCAAAGTCACAAATGGTTGGTAAGATTACAATGCAAGGTGCCAAAATACAGAACAACAGGGACCCTTTTAAAGCTTCACATCACAAACAATTGCGTGTTTCAACAAAAAGTAAAATGTATGTTAGGACGAGGGGCATGGCTCAATACACGAGCCATTAGGCATGCACAGATCGTGTATAGTACATACATGCAGTTTAACGTGACTGCACAGACACTCCATCAACACCACCCTCCACTTAGCCACAACTGCAGCCACACGCACATACATAAACCTAATGTTGAAGTACATTTCAGTCTCACTCTCTAAAAAGAGAGAGCACAATCAACCATGATAAGGCTCGCTGTCACAAACATCCACTTGACATGTTGAATACCTTTGTTGTACACATGATAATAAACTACTAAACTCCTACTGTTTCTGTGCCACGGTTGCTTGTTTGATGACTTCACATGTTTAATTCCCTTGTTGTATGCATAATATCAAACTAGGTTTCTGTGCCACTCTGTAATGAAGGGGGAAAAGGGGTTAATTTAGGGGTGCTTTAGTGAGGGGTTAGAGGGGATAATGGAGAAGACTATGTAAGCCCAAGCCCTCCACTCATGGTACCTTCTGATGTGACATCTGATCCTATCTACTCCTCCCTCCTACGTGGTGCCTACACTCTCTCCTAATCCCTCTCTCTCTCTCTTCCCCTCACCCTTCTCTCTCTCTTCCTCTCCCTCTACCCCCTTTCCTCACTTCTCACTCCTCCCCTCCTCTCTCTCCCTTCTGCCAATTCTATCCCCTTCCTCCAATCTGCCCCTGCCTCTTCATTACATTGGTATCAGAGCTCCGACCTTGGCACCTTTGTTTTCCCTTTCCCATTGCCCTATGACTACTCAACAGCAATGCAAATCTTGATGCAAACAGGTGAAGACAAATATGGCGATTAACTGGCAGCAGGAGCAGAAGCTGAATCAGTAGCTTATGATGAGTTTGGTGCAACGACAAAAGGCATCAAGCATGGTCAGTGTGAAGCTTGGCGACAAAATCGATCATAATCATGGCAGTTGTGGAGCAGCTGTGAACAGTTCTCATGAGCAAGGTAGCAACTTGGCTAATCATAGACATCAACAGTGGTGATGAGCAGCTTGATTAAAAAGCACCAGCAGCTTGCCTTTTTTTTGGCAGCACTAAGATGGCGCCAGAAATCAGGCTGACTGAGCCATCGGATGATTCGTGTAGACGATGGTAGTTGTCAACGTGGGCCACCGGATGATTCATTTAGACGATAATGGATATCGCTTCAACAGATAGCTGCAGTCAAACAAACATATAAGAGCAGATTGATGAACTGCTGCTCCTTACCGAGATCTTAAACTGTAGCCCTTCCACCAGTAGATCTTGGACCATCCGAAACCACGCCGTGGGATCTGCACCTTCCATCGCCGCCCGTCGCCAACGTTAGGCCACGCCGCCGTCCGTAAGTCGCCGTCATCCATCCCCTTAGTCTTAGGTCTTTCTTAGGTTAGATTAACTGCATGTTAGTATTGGGTTAGGTTAGGTTATCGGTAGGCTAGCCTAAGTGTACTAAAGGTCCTAGCTGTCTTAGTCTAGTAGTCCTAAGTATCTTAGGTGACATAGGAAACCCTCACCCCTTTTTTTTTTTGCTTTGAAGGGGCAGGAAAGACAAATTTTCTAGCCTCTTTCCAAGGCCTTGCAAAGCCCCATTTGGGCTCATTCGGGCTCTGTTTCAAAGCCTCTTTGCCGACCTCCCTTCTGAGTTTCTCCATCAACATTTTCAGTGGTTCTACACACTGTATCAGGTGCTCATTACAATAGGTTTTTGCTGCCTACCTCGGCTTCTTTTCTTTGCCTGCATTTGCACTTGCTTGCACCAATGACCAGAAGCAACTTGTGCAGCACAAGCAAGATATGCATGATAGTGAAGCTGGATCAGAATATATTCAGGAGCATGACAATGGGGAATATGCCCACAACTTTAACTTAACTATAGCTTCTCATAGGAGTGCTGTGGATGCAAAGGCAGAACTTCGGAATGGTGTCCTCATGCTGTGTACAGCACACATGATAAATATTGGTGCCATCTTTTGGCACTTGCAAAGGCAAAACCATGTGCACATGATGAGGCTGAACAAAACTATGTGGGTGATGCCAGGACTATCAATTATAGTTCCTCCAAGTGGACTACTGGTAACATGCAGATATCACTAAACTATGGGCTAGAAATTCAGAAATATGTAAAAAATGTCTTTGCCCAGCAAGGTGCAAACATACCAACAAGACGACAAGCCTCGATATTCAGCTGTTATGATTGCAATGCTAACGCAGTATGATGGTTTTTGGGCCACAAATTTTGGCATATTTGTCATCAGGGCATTATGCTTCTTTATGCTGCATGCAATTATTCCAGTTTTTTAACAATGAAGGTCCATGGGTGTTGATATCACAAGGAGAGCACATTACATTAAGATGTTGGGTATATGGAAAAGCACTGCTTCCCATGTGGACGAAAGTGGACAGCAAAACACAATGCATTGTGCCGAACAAAACCCATGGGGACAGCTAGAACTCATGTGGTTATGGATCTTGATCTTGCTAGGAAGGATTACCAGCCACATGACCCCAGAGGTGCCACAACACCCAAGGAAAAGGAATATATCACATTTCCTTTTGACCCAGGTGGCATGCATGATAAGTATGTCCTTTTTACAGCAGGGGGCCTTGGTGCAATTTTGAGTACAAATTTATTTTTGAGGAGAGATGGCTGTAATGAAGGGGGGGGACGCGGTTAATTTAGGGATGCTTTAGTAAGGGGTTAGAGGAGATAATGGAGGGGACTATATAAGTCCAAGCCCTCCACTCTTGTAGTACCATCTAATCCTATCTAGTCCTTCCTCCTACGTACTGCCTACACTCTCTCTCCCAATCTCTCTCTCTCTCTCTCTCTTCCCCTCACCCTTCTCTCTCTTCCTCTCCCTCTACCCCCTTTCCTCACTTCACACTCCTCCACCTTCCTCCCTCTCCCAAGTATATTCTATCCCGTTCCTCCAATCTGCCCCTGCCTCCTTCATTACACACTGCATGTCTTACAATATTGGACCACGTCAAACCAAGGTCAAGGGGTGGACCCATCCATGAGAACATATATCAATGCCTGTGTGCTGGAACCTAAGGCCTTCGCCACTAGTAAAGATAATAGATGGGGCTACCGTGATCAATCACTCATTTGACATATTAGGAGATTGGTTGCTCTAGAGTCCAAGCTCAATCCTTAAGAAAAATTACCCAATCTTACAAATTAACATTGAAGTGGGAAGGAGAAGGTCACTATCAACTGCCTACTATGCTCTCCTCCCTGCAATTATTTTACGGATTCAGCTCCATCGCCATGATTGAATTGGGATGCAATCATTGAAGTTGAATCTTGGGATTGGTTGAAATAAAGTTAACAAGTGAATAGTCACTCTTGACCTACTCATCAAGCCCTATCCAAAGGACACTAGCTATAGCAAATTAAGTAAAATCCATATTCAATGTTTTGCTGGTAAGAAAAAACTATAGTTTTACCAGGGTCACCTCACTTGGAAACTTGTAGCAATTGTGTGTAATTAGTAACAGAACCGTATCATCGGCGATCAATTGTTACAAGAAATACTTGTTGTCAGCATCCAAAACAAGCTTGTATTCAACTAATAAACTCATTCGCGCAGATTACAACAGCTTATACTGCACCATCGAATCCTTCACACAGACTCACAAGCAATCAATTTGCTTCTTCGACCACCTAAATATCATCCGCAATCTATCACAACCCAAATAGACATACCAAAAAAAGGGGAAAAACATATACGTTCTCTTCTCCAACAGACCAAGTTGGCCCACACTCTACCAACAAATTTCCACTCAGATGATTCTACCACTGACCAAGTTAAAATACTATGCAAACCACCTATGGGATGATTCATCTGCTACAGAAGTCACATTGCTTCACCAACAGCATCTATTGCAGCCGCCGCATCACTGCACATCAGGTTCACCAACATCTACTGCACTAGCCGTCATGCCTGTTTCTCAACCAGCCTTCAGTGCTCTGCAATTAGCCATCACACGTGCCACTAAAACCAGTAGTCAACACTCTGTCATCCCACCTCACAAGCTCAGATCACATGCTCTCATACCAATGTTACGTTCCCCTGTTATCAAGCTATATTATACATTGCAATTGATAGATATTCGCCTCCTAGCCTCGATAGCTCAATACAAAAGCTCCCATGACTAGATGACTCCTTAATGTACCACCTGCCGTCCCTAAGCCCAATGGCCATCTTCTAATTATGCACTAGTCCACTTAGGGCACTTAGTATACCTAGAACCTAGGACTAGTACTAACCTACATAAATTCCCTGTCACAAGGAAGTTGATCATGTTGGCCTTCATAGCCCTCTGGGAAATCAAGCCAATCAACTCCAATGACACTGTGCCAAACATACATTGCACTGACTATTTGGACCACATATCTGTTCTCTCTTTCAACTTTATTTCAGCTTGCTTTTTCTTTACAATGGCCTATTCTCATTGCTCTAGCTAGGCCCTTGAGCGTCAACCATACTACCTCCAACCCCCCTCTAAATACCACTCAATTGCATTGCATATTTAAATATATTTGAAGGTCTGCAGTTCTGCAATTTTCTATCACATTTTGAAGTATTTCAGTTGAATTAATCATTGTAAATTAATTGATATTTCAGTTTGTGCTCTCTGGGCGTACTTGAATGGGTTCGACGCGTAATGTGATAAACTCACAAGGTCAGAAGGTGTTCCAGGTGATTGCTGTGGGGATATAAAAAATGACTCACAATGCTGTGGGCGTACTTGAATGGGTTCGACGCGTAATGTGATAAACTCACAAGGTCAGAAGGTGTTCCAGGTGATTGCTGTGGGGATATAAAAAATGACTCACAATGCAAACCATCTCACTAGGCTGGTCAGTCACATCTGATGTACACTATGTGCAGCCAGGACTGGCAATCCAGAAAAATCAGAATTACCATGTAATTTAACACTGGCACTAAGAAGCAGCCTTAATGCACAAGCTCCTTGATGCTGAATGTTCAAACACAAACATGCAAGAAACTAATTTGAGAGAGGTACTGGCAATGTCTGCATACTGAAAATTTTACCATCATCCCAACAGACACTTGTATATCCGCTATCCACCAGAAATAGGGTTACTCGTGAGGCATATAAGTGATGAATCAGATGCAATGAGTCCACCAACCACAAACACTGCTATCAACAGCTTCGACAACGTGCTAAGACCATGAAAGATCCATCAAACGTTTGACAAAGCACATCCACGAGCAACCAAATTGAGAGATATTGACAGAAAGGTCAGCACTCACAATCTGAAGCTTAATAGTTTTGCCATCAAGTTCTACTGTGCGAATTTTCTGCAGTGACACAGCAAGTAAGATAAAAACCATGATCCTGCAACCTCTAATAATTAGTACAATGTAGTTTACACAACAGACAATACGATTGCACTGGAAAATTTATACTCACAAAATCAACGCCGATAGTACTGATGTAGCTCTCGAGATATGAATCATCCTAAGGAAAAAAAACATCAGCTCTCAACATAATGCAAAGACTACTATTACATGCTATGATCACGATTGAACTCTTATGATGGTAAGTAAAGCAAACCAGGAAGTAAGCACATACCGCAAACCGAAGTAAAAGGCATGACTTTCCAACTCCTGAATCGCCTATCAACAAAAGCTTAAAGAGGTAATCACTGGACATCAGGATAAGCAGCACTAATAAGTATATTGTGTTGCCTGCTGATGTCCTTGATTATCACACATCAAAACATTATCTTCAAAAGCTTAAAGCAATGTGTCATTGAAATTAAAACAACTGTTCACCAAGTTGGTTAGCAAAATTTTTTACAGATCATGACGCTGTTTAGTGCATTAGGGCAAAACTTAAATGTTTTGTATTGCAAAATCCTAACTTTCTTCTCGAAATACTAGAAGTGTTATTAAACCCACGTGTATATTTAACCTATTGCATTTCAAAGAATCTGAGGCCAAACCCTGCAAAATGGATGTTTCACCCTACAAATAAACTTGTAAGCGTTTGAACAGAAAACATTAGGAGTACAAGCACTCTCTCAATATGCATAATGTCAATCACAGTCCACTAGTTACAAAAAACTCTCTACTAAATGTAATTGTGCCATTTCAAAAAAGGAGACGTCCCTCCACCAAAGAATTTCAGATCACCACACACAATTATAAGGGTCACCCAGTGAAAGCGAGAAAAGGAAAGGGGAAGAGAGAGAGAGAGAGAGAGAGAACATGCACACAACACCCAATTGAGGAGGATAAAGAGAGAAGGGCGGAGGAAGATCTTTGCAAACAGACATTGAACCAAGTTCAAAACTTGTAAAGCAGTGTAGCAATTCGTTTTCTCATTTGCCTTTGTCTTTTCTTGCTTTGCAATGTTTCTGTATCGAGAATTTGAATCCTCCTCCAACATGAGGAGGCCCTATCAAAATACATACTTTTAGAAGCTCAACGCTTGCACCAAGATTGTCATAAAGTGAGTAAATAAATCCATCTCAAAACCCAAAACAGTTCAACTCACAAAACTTTAACCACCATTTACACAACTCTGGATCTCAACATTAAACTCTCTTGCGTATGAGAATTTTATAGGCTCTCATGACTTGACTCATCGAGGTACAGCTGCCCTGGGATGATATTGCTTTTGAAAATCCTATGCACGACACGTAAAGGTGTCTTACCTTACAAATGGACACAAAGGCAACAAAAAGCGCGAACTGTGCTAACAAGAAGGCCATGTGTCACAACGATAGGCGGCTTAATACACACGTTTCAAAGCATATAATATAAGGTACAGACCCGCAAAAGTTACCTACAAATGCCTCCCGCCCAATTCGTACTTCATTTCTTGCGTTTCATATACATAGTCCATCTATGCTAGAAGGATCTAGAAACAAAGGAATCCATAAAATACAAAAAAGATGACCCCTAAAATAGGACACTTTGAAAATCGTTCTTCACGAAATTCAAACTGTGCTAAGAGAAGCCCCAACATTCATCATCAGACAATCCGCGTTTGTGCGTTAAACCACAGCAACGAATCAACGCAGGCCTTGTCTCCAGAAGGATGCTCAATCTCGAGATGGAACAGACGCCTCAGATTTGGGCCAGATCCTTGAGATGAATGGCTTTTAAAACAGGAATCCGCCAAAAAACTTAACGGCTAGAAGCGCGGAAACTACGCATGCGGGGAAAACAAACGAAAAGGAAAGAAAGAAAAATACTCACTATTCCGGATTCATCTTTGGGTCAGAGCAAGACGCAGAGAGAAAGGACGAGGGGAGGGGCTATGTGTGTATCTGGAGGAAACCAAAGCGATGGCAATGAGGGTAGTGATGGGGAAGATGAAGCTGTATAGCGATGGCGATGGCGATGGCGATGGCGGGCGCCGTCGCAGTTTGGATGCATTATTTTGGCAAAAAACACATCCACAACGCGCAGCATCTGCTCACTTATTGCCCCCTTCACATTAAAGCATGCCTGTTCCCGTCTCTTTTCACAATTAGCACTGCCCAAAGAGCCCCTCTCTCGGTCAATCCACACTAGAGGTAGCACCGGATAGTGCCCCACACAACAAAGCCGGGGTGGGCTGGCCAACTTAACCAACTTTTTGTTTTGTTTTGAGAGCGCTTATATAAATGAATGAAAAAGAAGATTAGGGTGGCTGAGATTCAATCTCAGTCGTCCAATGAGGGCACTTTCATAGCAGGAATCCCATCTCCCTCTTATTAACCAGCCTACAATTGAGGTAAAGTCAGCTGTCACAATTGAATTTACCAATCGTGGTTGATCTTTTAATCCTCCCTCTTGCCCTCCACGTGGGGAAGGGGCAGGAGTCGGACTTTCCTCCCTAGGAAAGACGTTGGAATTTGGCTCACGACCTCCAGTCGCTCGCCATATTCCAAGGAGGAAAGCCCTCCTCCAGCCCCTTCCCCTATGTAACTCCTCCCCCCTATGCCCCCCTCCCACCTCGGCTACCCCCTATTACAAGCTAGTGTCAAAGTTGATGGGAGTGCTTTAGTGGAGAGTTGATGTTACTTTTGGAAAAAGGTCTAGCCCATTTCCATATTTCAATAGAGACACTCTAGATAATATCTTCCAACAATCAATAAGATTTAACATACTTTGCAAATCTACTTTAGTTGCAAAGATATAGCATGCAAACAAGCTTTAAGAAGTTGTCCCTTTTCCCCCCCCAAGAAACCAGTCGGCTATTATTGAATAAGACCCCAAACAAACCACTAACCAAAGATAGGCCCCAAGGAAGTCATCCTTCTTCATCAACGGACACCGAAAATTTTGTAGATTCACCAATACTACAACTCAGATCTCACATTCCACAAACCCAAACCCACTTGACAAAATAAACACCTTATGATTATGAATAACCACACCACCATACCAACTGTAGTTTCTAAAAATCATTGCTGTGACCTCAAAAGATCCCATATAGACTATCACACCATACTTCAATGGTAGGAGTCTTTCATGATTTCACCTTTAGCTGCCATTTAATGAAGGATTCTTTAGGCATTGTGTTGATGCACACTTGAAGGGGAAGTAGAGAAGAGGGCGCAAGTAGAAGGAAAACTAGAGAATGCAATCACCGCCGCAAGAGATGTGCTACGAAGAATTAAATTTGTTTGTGCCAATGTGTACCATCTTATCCATGGTCTCCTAGCTGGGCTAGCATGATTGCATCAGGCCCAATGGTTCCATATAGTAGACTTGCACCCTAGTAGCATCTTGCTCGACTTTGTCCAAATGATGCATGTCATGTTGGAATCATTAATTAGGGAATGGCACAAGATATTTCAGTCTTCAAAGGAGCATAGAAAGGCCTTCAAAAAAATGAAGCGGCTACAAAAAGAGAATGATGAACATTGGGCATGGCATTGTGCACAAGACCATGCTAAAAAACACTGGCTTGCCACAATTATAAGGTGTTGCAAAATAAGGAAGATAATGTCCACATCCCGACATGTTTGCCCTTGGTTGGATTATCATTCGGGGGGGTCACTATGTACAAGCTTGACCATGCACTTTTGAGTTAAATTTTGGCACGCATTGGTCATAAGGAGTCATAAGATGATGGAAGAAAACCCATTGGAGAGGCTTACACCTAAATATTGCAATGTGAGAACTCGACGTGTTTAGTTGTACTAGGGAGTTGGCTATGCGAGAGATGAACCTTTCTCTAAGGCTTGCAAAGTAGTAAATTGTAGTTTTTTACATACATTTGTATCCATGATGTAATAGAATCATATTTTGAGTCTGATTTTTAGCCTCTTAAGTCTACTTTCCTAAAATTGCAAATATCATGTAGCATTATCATGCATCATATCATGTTGCATCATCATGCATGCATACACACACACACACACACACACACACAGATGTATTAACGCTTGCAGGAGGCCTCACGGGTCTGTGAAACAAAGTGCAAAACCAAAAGGTAGCTCATACAAGCCACTAAGGGCTTAAGCAAAGGGCTCAATAAGGTCCTTGCTGAAAGCTAAAGTTATAAGCTAGTGAGCAAAAGAAGAGTAGAAAAATATCAGAAGAGTATCAGGTGCTCATAGCTAAAGCTCCTAGTACATAAGTAACCTGGTGGCTCTCTGAGAGATGTGAGGAGCTCTCATATCTATGCCCGTTGAGCTGTCTCTCGATGTGGTGGAGGGTGTGGTGTCCTTGGTCTCTATATCTGATGGGCTACATCAAGGGTGACACCTCGTCTCTATTGATAGTCACCTCTGGGGAGGGTTGAAATAGACCGGACCTCGATCATGCGTGCTCTAGTCCCTCTCCATGTCATATGTGGAGTGCATGTCTCTTTTCTGGAAGCATCGTGGCAGAAACTCCCACTTCTAATCCATGATGCTTTCATCTAATCAGGCTCCTGTCCCTCAGTCTCCCTGGTAGCAGCAGCAGCAACTGACTCAAATGCATAGAAATCTGTAACAAGTGTTTGTGCTCTGTCGATCTCGGTGACCTGTGGCATCAATCCTTGCCGCTCTCTAGTCTGTTGCATCAGTATATCTCTCTGTCATCACATCACAATCAGATAGAGCCCAACACAAACCTAGTCAAGAAAATGAATCAACTGTCTAAGTGGACCAAAGCCATGCCCCTCTTGAAAGAGGTAGTGATATCGCCCTCGAATCTCATAGTAGACTAGTGGATAGACACATAGAAAGTGCTCCTCTGTCTCGATCTCTTCCATCCGGCATAATGTTCAGATCCTCTTCTCTCTAGGTATGCTTGTGGCTCTCTCTGCCTCAATCCTCAAGTAAGTATGCAACCCTTAGCTTTGAGGGGGCTGTTGCTATTTTGAACAACTATATATGTGTACAACTCACACACACACAATATGCTAAAAGTGTGATTCACCCTTACCCCAATATGCTAGATATTGGAGTAGGCAACTAATTCCACAACCGCAATGAATACTCTCCCTCTCACTCTCTTTCTCTCATAGACTCAATCATGATCCACCACCATGCTAGATGCAGGAGCTATGGACAAATCTTGCCGAATGAGGAACACCCAGGCTTCTTGCAAGCCTTTAAATATGAAAAAAGGCGAGAGATCCAATCAAAAGCACCATCCATAAATTCCATAATGCCATTAGTATAATCATAATATCACAATGGTTGTTCAGTATGTGGCAACAAGGGTCAGAAGTGCAATCTAGAGCAACAAAGATGAGATCATTATGTGTGAAGAGTAGTGGCAAAGCTATTCTTATAGTATCTTGAGCCTGAAAGATGGTATGATGAATCTTAAAGGATGAGGATAGCCAAAATCCTCTCTAGCAAAATCAGAGAGAAAGACTCAAACTAGAGATAGAAATATCTTTTTGAGGTCCACCAAAGGTCCCCCACTTTGCATAGGGACTCACGAGGTTCCCCCACGTCTTGTAGAGACGCTGTTAACAATCATTGAGCATGCAAATGGATCTGACCCATCCAAACCCTATGGGTTTTGAGCTACAAATGGCTCAATTTCCAAGTAGTCACCAGGATCACCCAAATTGGCAAAGATAATAGAAGAGCCATTGTATCAAGAAAAGGCCAAAGGAGATGGAAGCGTGGATGAACACAAAGTTCTAAAACCTCTCACCAATGCAAGAGAGTGCAAAGAGAAGGAAAGCATCAGAGCCAAGGATTTAGAAAGACTCCAACAAAGGGAATGCAAACGTTGCTTCATTTGAGGCATCTACTTCCACCACATGTCAATGCTTGACACTGAATTGTAGAGCGTTTGTTGGTCATACCATTTCTTCCAACACATAGGCTTTGCATCACGCTTTTACCAAACGAACCTTGTTTACCCAAAAGAACAAGCGCGAAGGCATCCGTGTCTTAGAAACTACAGATATAGGGTAGACCTTTCACACCAAGGTCATGAGAATTACTCTCTCATGATGGTACATCCCTTTTTGATAATGCCATTACTCTTTATACCTCTTTAAAAAAAAATTCACCTCTTTTCAAGAGGTTAAGGATCTATACTCCAAAGTATTGGATTTGAGCTAGTGCAAGAACATAATAGAGGAGGAATGAAAATTGCACCCATTTGAGCTCATTTGGAGCTCACAAATGCTGACATGCAAGATTCAACCCATTGAAGTATGCAATGGCTACAGTATTTGCCCCCTTCTACCATTTGGTGGATCTTGTCACCTGTACATCCCCATATCACAATGATTAGTAGCCACTCCCATAGTGCACAGATCAATTCAAAATTACAAATGTCCTTGTTTGTATCCATAGTGACCTTGGGTGAAAAATGACAATAGGATTTTGTGATATCGAGGTGGTGACCATGACTTGCCTATCCTGAACTCTCAAAATTTTTGTTAAATAGTCACTTCTCCAATGGCATCCCTGTTGTCCTTGGCAATTGCCCCAAGCTCTCCCCAAGCACAATCGTGTATGCCTTGGCCAGAATCAACTCAATGGACCCTTGCCTCTCGGCTTGCTTGCGTAGCCTTCACTGAACTACCTTGAGCTCTAGTTCAATCACCTCACCGGTACTTTGCACAAGGGCCAATAATTTTTCTTCCAGCTCCACCAAGCAAGGTGTCTCTAGGAATGAGCTAGGAACAATGATTTGCCATCTATCCATATGATGAACCTTGCTCCTATGTGCAACGTTGTTGCACACCCAAGACATCCAGGTGATTCTCTTTGGGTCTTGGCCTTGTTCTATCTCATTTTGGGTCTCAACCAAGTTCTCATTTAATAATTTTATATTCGTGCATAGAACTGTTGGGTATTTCATCATCACCCCAATCGAAGATTTTTGAACCGGAGCTCCTCTTGGTAAGAATCTATAGCTCCATTCCATGCTACGACTTGGTTATTTTCCATTTGGTTATGGGAAGAGTGGATCTCTTGGCAAAGGACCTTCAACGAATATGATTGGTAGAACAAGCCCAACATTGGGTGTGGACCATGTTGGAATCTTCATGGGTGTTGTATCTCTTACTATTTCTTTTTGACAATCCTGACAATAAAAGCCCAACATTGGGTGTGGACCATGTTGGAATCTTCATGGCTACTGATCTCTTACTATTTCTTTTTGGGGTCTCTAGGCTACTGTGTGCGGGTGTCACTTTAAACTTACTTGACTGAGCTCATGGAGCTTCAGTTCTAGTGAGTCTTCTTGTGTTGACCGTAGTAGCAGCTGGTGCTGTAGTTGGTTTCATAGTCTTGATGCTAACATTTCTAGCTCTTGGGTAAACAATTATCCCCTCTCTTTACAAATTGTTGTTAAGACATATAGCAAGAAAGCTCCATCATGTTGCTTTGTGTGTTGTTTTGCATCAAGGGAGATCAATCTGAAAGGCTCCTGCAGCATTGAGCTGGTCTGTACACATTACTTGTGGCCCAAGGTGGACATTAAGAAATATGTAAGATAGCACGTGTGATCAATGGAAGGGGTTTTATATTTTTATGGTGTTAGATAAAATATACATACATAAGGGATTTTTAAATTCAAAAAGTGAAAATCTTCATACATAAGGGATACTTTAATCATCTCAAAATTTACAGAAGGGGTGTATATAGGTTATAAAAATCCATAGGTAGGGGGTTTTTTAATGACCCTTGATCGTATGTGCTATATCAGCTTTTTACATAGTGGCCACCTCAGGCTTGTGGCATAACAACTCTAATTTCCTCTCACTATATTGCAATAGCAAAAAGTTCTGCAGGGATTTGTGATGGCTGTGTCGGCCACCTAGCTCCTTTATGTATTGTCACCATGTTCGCATGATGATGTACTTCCACTATATTCCATTCGCATTCTACTTACGCATTGTTCTACCATTTTGGTACCACAACATTTGCTTTCCAATGGATTTGAATGTGCCGGAACACAGATTGGAAGTCCAACTTGGATCATAAATAGAGATGAGAAATACAACTTGCTGCAAAAGAATAGAGCACTAAGACCTCAAGAAGCAATTAAACCGTGAGAAAGCTCTCTCTCTCTCTCTCTCTCTCTCTCTCTCTCTCTCTCTCTCTCTCTCTCTCTCTCTCTCTCTCTCTCTCTCATTTAGATCTGCTTGTTGCAAGTGCGTGTGACTTCGAAGGTGTTAGTTCTTAGCTTCTTGCCTTTCCATCAATTCATGTTCTCTTGACTCTCGATTGATCATTGCAATCAATTAGGGCCTTATTGAAACGGTGAAGTATGGCACTACACGTGATAGCATATGTGAGGCCGTGTTTGTCTTCGTCTGACTTTGTATTTTTGCCTATGATTTCTTTGCCCACAGATACTAATACAGATACTGATATTGATATAGATACAAATATTGATACTTTCTTTGCCTATTGGCACGCTATCATACAATCTTGGTATTATATGCCTAGAATACTCGAACAATATTTTGATTATAAGCATAGAAAGTTGTTGTTAATGTGACAAAGTATTGAAAGACAGATACTGTTACAGATACTCAAAATTGTATGATATGAATTTCTCATCTTCTTTGCCCACTGGCATACTATCATACACCCCTCGTCTTATATACTTAGAGACACTTAAATAATATTTTCTTACAAAAACATAAAATGTTATTACAAACAATAATTGCTAGCACAACCAAGGCCTATTAGAGTAACTGCGTCGCTATATACACAGTTTATCGATAACCAACATAAATCTCATACTTCAAATCTAAGAGATTTTGCATATGTCCCAATGATCTAGGAGGAATTACGCTCGCGTGTTTGCACTCTCTTGTTTAAAAAAATTATTAAATGTAAAACTTTTCAAATATGCAGTCAATTTATTAGCATTGGCTCTCTTGGAGATAGTGCTTAAGGATCAGTTGGACAAAGTTTTGTGATTATTCTTAGTTTTTTGGAAAATTTTGGAATTCACAAGCTCTATTTTTGAAACTCCCCCTTTTTTTTGGCTGTTTTGAATTCATCACCAAAAAAGTATGTGTCTCAGTGTATCGGTTCTAACAAGTTCAATTAAATTACAATGCGTTGATGAGGATGGCAATCCCCCAACAAGTTCCCCTTATGCAAGGAGATTGCACAACGTGAGAGAAAATGTTTTTTAACATAATCAAAAGCCGCTAGAAAGGAGCGTCCTCTCTATTTCGTAGCTCACAACAAGGAAAAGGGACCACAGACGCATTTATAGACGCGTTTTTTCATTTTTTTTATAAAAGTGACCAACGTGTCTAATAGTGTGTCACCCGCGTCTAAATGCACATCTATATAACAATGGGACATGCTAATAAACATGCTAATAGACACTCTATTGAAAATTTTAAAAAAAGTGGGATAAGCTTATAGACATGCCAATAGACACGCTTATAGATGCTCTGTAGAAATTTAAAAAAAAAAACAGAATACTGTGTGGTTGCCGGAATCCCATTTCTACAATGTAAAATGGGATTCCTATAGTCAACAACATTTTAATTTGCATGATTCCGCACATTCTATAGCTATTGGTAATTCGTTATATATTATTGAATGAGTTAAGCAACGAAGTACTAGAATCTTAAGTCATACACAAGCCGACGATTACGATTCCAAATAAAACATTGCAAATCCAAAACATTTTACATCACAAAGCATTCATGGATAAACATTGCACAAGGAAATTGAATGCCGAAAAAATGACAGGAGTGTATATTAATTCATGGCCCAAAAAGTGTTTGTATATACATATAGCACGAAGCCGAGCCACCTGTCGCTTCAAGTACAAAAAAGAATACTAGCTCTAGCTAGCACTACTTCTAGCACTACTTCCACGACTAATCAAAGGCATCCTCATCATCGCTCACGTCACCGCTCCTGCCACCCTCGAAGCCTTCTTCGTCACCTTATTTCTCCTCCATACCCTTGCCTTCTTCCTCCTGAATACCCCCAGGAGCCTGTAAACGAGGAACAACATGTATCAATGTATGAAAAATCAAGACAAATTTACAACATTGATATTTTCTAAGTACTCTTAAATACCTGCATGCGTGTTCTATACTACTCCTCAGTAATAATCAACCCCTCGTCATAGAAGTGCCTCCAAGTAGATCGCCTGTCATGTCCACGATGACAGTTGTCTCGACAAGAGCAGGGTATTTGCCCATGATATCAAGCTATAAGATGACACAATTTGTAGAGGGGTTAGAACAAAGGAACAACCTCCTAATAAACCACATAAACACAATATAATTTGAGATCGACACTTACTTTGCCCATGTGTCAGTGAACTCAAGGGTTATGGATTGGGATACCTCTTGCGTAAACTCTTGACGGTATCCATAGCCAAACTTTCTTTTTGCTCTTTGAGTTTCGTAAAGCAATCTCTATAGTCCTTATGAACTACAAAGCACATGAAGGACATGACTTCCTTCCCTTGCATGAATCCTGTAAGATGCTACCCGTCTCAGTGATATCATAGTATATCATACCATCACCCTTTGGCACATCTGCATCTGAATCGTCCCTGCTGCCAAAGCACTGTTTGTGTGGCCACTCTCCCTGCTACTATGCCTGCTACTATGTCATGATGAGCTACTGCAATGGGCACTCACCTCTGGAGAAGGGGCTCCTGATTGCACGGGAGTAGGCGTGCGGCTCTACGATCTGGGCTCCTGACTACACGGGAGTAGGTTGGCAGCTCTGTGATTTGGAAGGGGCTCCTAATTGGAGTAGGCTGGTGGCTCTACCTTTTGCTGGGTTGTCTCATCTCCACAGGGGTGACCACAAGCGATGTGGGTGTGGGGGTGGTTTGGAGTCTATACTCTCGACTCTTACGTGGTGTTTTGAGTGCTTGTCATGTAGGTATATAACTCCTGTGGAGTGGGAGGGTGCCCCAAAATGTTATATAATTGCTGCAAGAAGGCATCTTGAGGATTAGGCAAACCTCCTGAAGAGCTTCTTGGCCACATGATGAATTGCAAATACACAAAGACACAAAGGCATATACACAACTAATGAGTAGAGCATTCAGACTAGGAGTAATAAGAGAAAGAAGATGAGAGAAAAGAGAAGAGAATAAGAGTAATAAGAGAAAGAAGAAGAACAGAAAAGAATAGAAGAATAGAAAGAAGAAAATAAAGGAAGAGAAGAGAAGAAGAAGAGAGAAAAGAAGAAGAAGAGAAGAGAAGAAGATAAGAAGAGCAAAAAAGAAAAGAGAAGAAAGAAAGAAGGGAATAAAAAAAGGGAGGAAGAGAATAAGAGGAAGAAGCATGCTTTATCCCAATTTCCCTCATGCTTCCCCTATTTCCCTCATGCAATCCCTTATTTCCATCATGCATGCCCTCTTTTCACAAGCATAAAAAAGCATGCTCTACCCCCATACATATGCAGATGCATATGCATAAAGCTTTAAGAGCTATGCATATGCATAAAGCTTTAAAGAGTTATGCATGAAGATTTAAAGCTTTATGCATATGCTTCAAGCCTATATCCAAAAAACATATGTATAGAGATTTAAAATTTTATGCATATGCATAAATTTTTAAATCTTTGAGCATATGAAACATATGCATCAAATATTTATTCATATGAATTGAGCATATGCTATGGATTTAAATGTTTAAAGCTTCATGCATGAAGATTCAATGCATAAAGCTTTATGCATGACCATCAACTAGAAGGAAAGAACAATGCATACAACCTACCCCATCTCATTTGTGAATACTTAAGGCATTGAAAATTCAACTTAAAGACATGCATTCATTATGCATGCAAGGGAAAGGAGAAAGAGAAGAGAAAGATAAGAAGAAGAAGGAATGAGTATGGGAAAATTAAGAAATGAGAAGGGGAATGAGAGTGAGAAGGAGAAGGAAAAGGGAATGAGAAGGAGAAGGAGAAGGAAAAGGAGGAAAAGAACAAGGGAAAATGGAATGGGAAGGAGAAGGAGAAGAAAAAGAATAGAAGGAAAAGAAAATGTTCAAACTATCTTAGTGTTTCTATACACATAGTTAACAATGCGTCTATAGGCACGGGTACACAGTTTAGAAACAGCTTGACATGCTGTTAGACATGCTCCGACACTCGAATCTCGACAAAAATCTGACAATGACAGACTGAACGACCTCCAGATAAAACAAAAGTGCCCAAAAACATTCTTTCTTGCATGCACAAGAGGACGAATCTGAAGAAAACATCTTTCCACAAGTATAAGAAGCATCATAGATTGAGAGAGAAGAGCAATTGCCAAGAGACTTACCTTGGATAGAGATATGAAAACCTTCTTCTCTTTCTTCTCTTGTGGCCTTCTTCTTCAACCTTTTCTCTTGTATGCTTGGAGATGAATGGAGATGAGGTATATATGCTTGGAGATGAGCTAATCTTGGAGATTGAAAACCAAGGGAGAGGAAAGCAAGCTCGGAGAGGAGAAGCAATCGGCGAAGTGAGGAAAAGGTTTTGTTAATGTAGGTTTAAAACCAGGTAGCGTATCTAAAAATGTGTCTATAGGCGCATTTGTACTGTGTAATAGACGTTCCTATAGATGCATTTTCACAGTACAAATGCACTAATAGACGCGTTACACATAATTTGGGTAAAAATTTCAAGGGCTTGACTAACATTTTGGACTAACATTTTGAGTTGTGATTATTTATAGGATGTCTTCATCTAACAAGCACCTCTAGTGAAGACGAATCCCTCCGTCTCCACCATCAAGAAATGTGGTTGGAGCAAAAAATCAAATGTATGCACGATCGATGTCGAGGGAACATGTATTGTGCACATAGAATTACCCTCAGTCACATCTCAAAGTATGGAGAATGGGATGGGATCGTATCCATTGTAAGTGTTAAAATGTTGAGGTTGATTGAGATACCTACGGGTGTTCAAGTGTTTGATATATGCTCCTTTTCTATTTGATACAAGATGCAATACCACACCCACATATGTTGCCCTATGCTCGTCATGAGGAGGTGAAGTGTTAGCGATATAAGATGGGATCTTCAAGGGGACCGTCATGGATGCATGGAAAGATGATGATAGTATCCCTCCACCATTACCTCATGAGTCTATGGAGGAGGAGGTGTTCAATGATATGGTGCGAGATTTATTTGCCCATGAGTCCTCAGGGAGGGATGGTAGCATGGCGCAGGACCATCTTTTTATTGCAGCATTGACACCAATATTTGAGGGGTGCACCTTCTCTGTTCTTCGTGCCTCCCTTGAGTAATAAACTTGCAGACCATTTATGGATGGATTTTGAATGCATTACTCAAGTAAGCTTTCTGTTTTGCAAACATGGTGAATTATGCTAATAAATCAACTAGAATACTTTTTCTCATTTATGGTCTTCACGTGTAGTCTATTATCTAACATGCTTCCAAGGGAGAATAAAATACCAACCTCAAGAGATATGGCGAGGCACTATGTGACATCTCTTGGAGGGTTGGATTATAAGTGCATCCATGCATGCATCAATGATTGTGTTCTATTTCGTGGAGCACATAAGGAGGCTCAAGAGCATTCTACTTGTAGTAGCAAGGCAAGATATAGAGCACATCTCAAAACTTTGGATGTGCCTCGTAAGGTTCTGTGACATTTCCCCACAATACCTCGCATCCAACATATGTTCAAGTGCAAATCCATTGCAAAGCTCATGGCATGGCATTCCTTCCATCAACCGATGGCAAGTGAACTCCGGCAAACACTCTTGCATGGAAGCATATTAAAGACACGTGACCAAAGCTTCAAGGAAGAACCCAGGAACTTGAGACTTGGATTGGGTATGGACGGTGTGAACCCATTTGGTCTGAAAAGCATCTCCTACAGTGTATGGCTAGTGATATTGGTGAATTATAATCTTCCCCCCTCTATGGTGATTAAGAAATGACATGTTATGTTATCCACATTCTAATTCCAGGGAAACCTAAATTCAAAAACGTGGATGTTTATTTGGAGCCTTTGATTGATGAGCTGGAGATACTTTGGAGAGGAATTGAGGTGCATGACATGAGTAGGCCTCCCTCATTATGAGACTTCATCTGCAAGGCAGTGTTGATGTGGATGATGCATGACTTCCTAAGCTATGGCGAGTGTTCAGGTAAGTATTGAACTTTTAATTATGACTAGGCAATTTATGTGGCATTGAGAACCCACCTTGCTTATGCAATGGCATCTATTGTTCAGGTCTCACTACATTGGGTTACCATGCATGTCCTGTTTGTGGTCCTTTGCTAGTTGCTTCACATCCAAAGGACTTGAAAAAGGTCATCTACAAGAATCACCATTGATTTCTCCCACCTGATCATCTTAGATATGTCACCCCTTGGAATGATGTTCCTCCACAGTCACTCACTGCAAGAGATTGGAAGCAAATTTGGGACCTTTGCATGACTACTCCTCCACATGGCATGAGTCGGTAAGAGTTTGTAACTATTGTGTGCTACATTGAATGGAAATAAAGATTGCACACTAACACCATCTTTTGTTTAGATACTCCATCTGTTATCGGCTACCATATTGGTCCCACCTCAAGATCAATCACCTGCTTGATCCCATGCATATATTCAAGAATGTGGCGTCTACCATTTGGGATCATTTGATTGGGACATGACATTCCTTGAGCATAAGGGAGGATATACGCACCACAGGGAGGATGCGTGAAGCTTGGCCACAAGAGAGACCAAATGTGTGTGTCTTTTAACCTGTGCACCATGGACGTTATCAAAGAAAGAGATTGCGGCGGTGAAGCCGGCTATCACTACAATTCATACTCCCAATGGATGCATGAGGTGTTTGAAGGGGGCCTTCACAAAGAGCAAGAAAAGAGGTGTAGAGCAATTATATAGCTTGAAATCTCATTATTGGCACAAGATGCTCCAAGTAAGTATGACTTGGCATAATCTCTTTTTCTTTCCAAATTTGTGAGTCTAGAAGCAACTAATCAACCATCGCTCATGTGTTCAGTTCATACTACCTACTAGCATTTCTCATTGTGCATTAAAGGACGTGAAGGATTGTATTTACAAGATGGGTGAGCTTGTGAGGTACTTCACACTATACAAAATGTGAAGCGTATCAATGCTTAATGCAAGGTTTTCATATTGCTAATATGGTGTGCTTTTTTGTTTCTAAGTATGTGATCTCAAAGGAAATATATCCCACCATGCTTGAGGATGCTTGAGTTATGTTAGTGGAGGTGGTTTGTTTAGTGGAGGAGTCCTTTCCACATTCTATTCTCACAAGCTAACTACATCTCATACTGCATTTGGTGGATGAGATTGCTATATGTGGCACTGTACATGCACGATGGTTGTTCTTCCTCGAACACTTCATGAAGACCTTGAAGGGTTTCATGAGACAAAATGCAAGGCCCAAAGGTAGCATGGCCGAGGGTTGGTTGGTACAAGAGTCACTTGTATATATTTCTGAGGTTCTTGTCTATGTGTATAGCTCTCTCCCATAACTATGGAGAGATGAAGAGAACCTAAGGATGACCTCTATTGTGCCTCAATGGAAAGGACGTAGCAAAGTAATGGACAAGAAGCTGCTTAATAATCTAAACCTCTATTGCATGCTTAATAGTGATGTGATGAATAGATGGGTGACAAGATATGAGGATGCAAAGGCAAGAAGACAAGGAGATAGGGCCCTCTTTCGTACACACCATGGATCTTGTGTGCCATACCTGCATCTAAGAGCACTTCCAAAGGATATTCATGTTGATTGGCTACTTGACAAAATCAAGAGAGTAGAGAGAGACGAGTGGATGCATATCACAATGGAAGAATGGGAGTATGCTAGAGGATGCATGCAAAAGGTCAGAATATAGAATGTTTTGCATAATTTAGGAGCTTTCAACAATTTAGATTACTTATTCAATTGATTTTGTCTTGGTGTAGTGTACTATGTTCAATGCTATATGGTGTGAGGACAAGCATTTTTGGACACAATGGATTGATGATAAGAGAAACACATAAGATTGCAGCATCATTGCTAGCTTTGAGGGAGCCAATGGAGCCATGGATGATTATTGTGACATAATCCAAGATATTATTAAGCTTGACTTTCGGCACTTCTTTGTGTATGTTTTGGATGTCAAGTGGTTTAAGGACGTGGTGGAAAGAGGCCCTAATGCAACAATCAATCGCCATGCAAGTGGCTTTGTCACTATTGACTTCGCAAAGTTTTGGCAAAGTAAGAAGGACACACTATACTACCACGACAATGCAAATAGGTACTCTACACATATATATAAATGCTCACTTATATATATTTGATACCTTCAACAAGGAAATTAACATGTTTGTATTTGTGTTTGAACAGGTTGGCTATCAACCAATGGTGGATAATAATAGGTGGTGGCACGTCATACCTATTATGCCACATTCTAAAGTGATGTATAGTACATTTACTAATATGGAGCATATGGAGGATGATCATTGCCATGGAGGTGATGATGATCGTGATACGAGAGAGGAGGATGATCATGAGATAGGAGATATAGATATTCAGGCCATTACCCATGAGGACGAGCCTGCCATTGGTGATGCTAATTTTGATGAGCATAGTAGCGCAAGTAGTAGTGGGCTGAATGTATTTGTAGATCTCCACATTGGTTTAGATATTGAAGTAGATAGTTTGGCAAGGGTTAATCTCATTGAGGATGAGATTGAACCGTAGCCCATCATTGTATCACTCGAATTTCTTACATATTGGCAAAGCTATTTTATATATTGTCTCATTCTCCTCACCTCACTTAATTTTTATATATGTGGATTTGGCAAAAATCATATTATGGTGTGTAACATGTGCATAGCATTGATATTTTAATTAAATTAGGTGCTTTGGTAATCATGGGCAATGTTTGGCAAGCCATGATGCACATTTATCAACCTGCAGTAAAATTTCAAACTCTGTTGCACGTTTATAAGCGCGTCTAAATGTGCGTCTAATATACAGTGTAGATGCGTTATTAAACGCATGTATAACTACCATTTTAGACGTGTTAATAACCACACTAATAGACACGCTCGTATTTTCATTAGCTATATCAGCGCTTATAGACACGCTCGCTATTTTTTACATCTCCCAAGAGCATCTACAGATACATTGTGTTGTTGTGGCTATAAGCTTGACCAAACGTTGGAAAAGGATTGTATCAAGTTTATATAAAAGCAAGTCCATAGGAAGGCACCCTATCAACTCTCTTGCTTATCAATCCATTGTTCCCCTCTACTTTTGGTGATGTCCCTGTTGCTTTTGTTATGTGTGCTCTTTTTAATAATTGTATCAATCTCGTTTGGCTTGAATGGAAGTCCTTTGCTGTGATGCTATTCAGTTTCGCCCTTTGTCCATAACGTATATTCATCTTTCCTTGTTCATGCTATCACTAGGGGTACGTACTGAATAGTTTTTTGATAGGGACGGATTGGGTTCGGAGCAAACACTTCTCTATAGTTTGTTGTAATCATCAGGTTGGCAAGAATGGTAGCAACGATTGTCTCTGCAAGTTTCATGGATAGATTTGGGTGTCGGAAGCTATTCTTGGAGGGGGGCTGTGTAATGCTGGCCTCACAGGTAAGCATATGATTGCTATCTGCTCAATCCATTTGCTTCTCTCTTAGATCTCATCCTTGTTGCACAAAATAATACAATTGTCAAGGCACAAAACCAATCAACTGAGTAGCTAATATGCGTAAGCATTTGTCTCATGAGTCATGGCTCTGCAATTCATCTGATATGATGATTTTGTGATAAAGATTAAGTTGACGATCTGAGTATGGGCAGCCCCAACAAGTTAGCATCTCATATGACTCAAGTACTGTAAGATAGATAGCATCCCATATTCTTCTCAAATGAAAATCAAGTTGAGAATCAATTGAGAAGGTGAGATGGGCAAGCATCTTTTTGATCAGCTCTCACCCATGACTCAGCTGCTGTGAGCTGAGATCAAAGGTGACCACAAATTTCCTTGCAATAATCAGCAAGGGAAGAGAAAAAATCGGAGTTGTTGCACTTCCCGAGCATGAATCGAACAAGTGATGAATAATTGACCAATTATTCCTGGAACATTTGACTGCATGGCACTTGATAGTTGGCATAATACTGGTGCTGAAGCTGGGGTCGCACATGATGGTAATGCATAGGGAAGCGATCATGGTGATACTGATTTGCATGTACGTGATGGCATTCGGGTGGTCATGGGGGCCGCTAGGGTGGGTGATACCGAGTGAGATCTTCCCATGGAGGTGCGATCTTTCTCTCTGTACCCAGTGCCCAAACACCGAGTGCACCTTCCTATATCTATAACATGATGCCATGCTCCTCAAATAGATGGTACAAAGGCTGATGTCTTCCCCGCCTACTATTTCCGTATTCCATCAGATGCCTAAGAAGTTTGCAAATGGATTGATTTTGTTAGGGAAATGGCATCGAAAGGTCTCTTCGATCGATCGTGCATGTCCTATGCCATATTAATTTGCAAGCAGCATGAAGCTTCTAGCTTACGGATCAAATTCCAATCATTGGAATTAACCTTTGCATATAGTTCATGAATCATGGTCCCTAGATCTATGGGATAGAAATGAGAGAATGACTTTCTTGACATCCTTATCCTTCTTAGAGATCTGATCAAGTCAAACGAAAACCTTGAGACCAAACTCGGCCATCAAAGTGGTTGCAAACAACCATATGGAGAACTCGCTAACAGTATTTACAAAGGCCGTTCAATTTGCAGGGTTGCACCCACTATGCCTATGCAATTGGACCCAAGTGTTTTAAATTTACAAATCCCAATAGTGTCTGCCTCTGCTTTTGATTTGAAAGATAATACCCACAAGCATGAATTTTCTTGAAAGTGTTCTCGCTTGCTTGTAGCTTGATGAACTTCATGCTATTGAGGACCTTCATGATCAAAGTTGTCCGCTTATTTTCTTTTCTTTTCTTCAGAATTTCAGAGTCGCAACCATAATTTATAAAAAATGTTACACTTTCGAAGTAGTTATAGAGCTTTACAAAGCATGGATCCTTATATGGAAGGTGATCAATTGGACTATTTGCAGGTTAGAGGTAAGTAGGAAAACAGACGAGCTAGGCAACAAAACTGAACCCACAATGCAATGCCATATGGGGAAAATAAAATGTGAACCCATGGTATGGAAAGCAGAGCCAAGCAACACAAAGTTACATGGGTGGTGGTTGGAGCATTATATGCTGTCAAAGCAAGGTCGAGAGCTTCTTGTGGAGGTTATTCAAACCATCCGGTGGAAGATTGGAGCTCGCCACAATGCCCTTGCATTCTCAAGGTCTCCTTTAGCCCACTTTTTTTTTTGAATCCATTTAAACCATACCCTCAATAGTAATATCGAGTGAGCGCCAATAGCGCCATCCACCCTTGGGTAATGTTTTTTCGAAGCATCATTATATTAAGACAAACATGCAAAGCAGGAAACGCCCATGGCATTCAAAGGACCAATAAGGTGACAAGGGAATGAAGTAGGACGGCCCAAAGATCATGGATTTGTAGCATGGATTCAACAATCTTCATGGACATGTAATTGACAATAGGTTTGATGCCGTGGTTCTATAGTACCAAGCCTTCTCTATAGGTAGTAGTGATGAGGGTGGAATGCATCATCGTTCCCAATTCATAGCTAAAAAATTTGCAACAATAACTTATCTTCCACACATAATACAAGTATGCAAGTATAACTAATGCGGTAAGATTGGGGCTCAAACTGCTCTAGTCAAATTTTCTTCGAGGATGGTGATGCATCCATTATGTTGGACTCTAATGGACAAGGTCTTACCGGCAAGCCTTTTGCTTAGGAGACTATAAAAAAAAGACATCTTGATTTTCATCGACAACATCATGCCTACACTTGATAATTTATATCTCCTGTTAGTCTCATGTGGGGACACGATTGTACGGGCTACGTAGGATGTGATCTCCATCTCGATTGATTTTTCTTTAATGAATATCACTTGAAGCATCCACTGCATCAAGCCTGTGCTCGACAATATGAAGGATGCGATTATACTGGTCACTGTACAGGATGCAATTTCCAATTCTAGGATGAGGTGGCAAGATTCCTTGTGCCAACCCTCCACTTGTCCTCCTAGAGGTTTGAACATATTATAAAATTGGAAAGAGACCAAGGGAGTATCATAGACTTGAGATATGGGGCTTGATTTATGTGGAAAATTGAGGCAAAGGGTTGTCGCACACAATTGAGAGTGCGTAACCACCTAGCCCACATGGGAGACTTTTCCACACACACCATGCATGTGGGAGGATACATTATTTGTACATGATTGGATAAAGGGGCCAGCAACAACAAGGCAGGTAATGTAGACCTTCCAACCAGCCTCGATCTCTAATGGTTTTTTGAAGTGTTTGGGCTTGTAGATGATGAGCACAGATGAATCTGTAACAATTCTCAGTGAGATTAATTGATTGCCCCCTACACAAAACTTTGCATTCCTTTTGAAATTTACATTCACAAGATGTACGTCCAATAACATTCATTTTTAAACGTTTCATCTCTCGACATCGACATACTTACAATGAAAGCACCACTAAAGAGAAACAAAGATGAGACCGAGATTGAGATTTTGAGATATGAAAAACATGAGGATGGATGTTGGATGCTATAATTGATTTGAGTCTAATGGACCATATTGATTAAATTAAAAACAATGGCTCGCGTTTCTCCAATTGTCCTCTTAGGAGATTTGTCTAAATCCCAAAGCTAAAGGAAAAGGAAAAATTAACAATCGCCGGGAATATATACCAAGTACATAGGCAATGGGTGTTTATTGTGAATGCATGTAAGGGAGGCCTCAACAAGGAACTTTGCTTTGACGTAACTATAATAAATTTCATCTTGTTGCATGCATTGAATCAATGTGTGCGACAATGTGAATAATGATTAGCCTAATGAAATACTTTATTCTTTTGGCACATTGAGGAACAATATATTCTTCTGATGCACTAAGAGCCAACATCTTAGTGGTACCCATCAACTCTTAAATGAAAAATTAGGTTAAGTAGAGGCTACTCGCTTTGAAGCAACCTTGAGTTTTTTCAAAACACATGCTCACTAAACACATGCTTGCTGAGTGCTTGCTACAATCACATTTTGTAGAACTAAATATAGATTACAACCTGCAAGACAGATTACATAGTATCATACAATCATTTAACACATGCTCGCTACAATCACATTTTGGTACAATTGTAAAACTTGAGGACATTCTGAGAAGAATTCCATAGATCTACCCAATTGGCATCAAGTGCCAAATGGTATTTGGACTTGACAAGGTACCTGTGGTGGTAATCTTGCCTCGAGTCCTTTCTTTTGTTTGGAGATTCCCCTCCATCTCTTCCACCTCTAGTGGCTTTTAGTAACTTCTGATCATTAACTAGGATCGTTCTTGTGGTGTTCTCCTCCCTTCTAGATCACTGGCCTTCTCACTTTCCCGCATCCAAAGCACTTTCTTTCCTTGCAAAGAATCTCTGGCATGTCCTACTCTTTAAGAGCACTCGGTAGACATAGGCCCTCTTTCTTTGCAAATCTCAACAAATTTTTTTGGTATTTCTTTCAAATGGAGTATTAATGTCTCGAGTGCATGATCTTACAAATAGTATTGTGTCGTTGCAACTACAGAGCTCAAGGATTTTTTTTAGGTGTTTCTTTCAAAGAGATTGTTGATGTCTAGAGCCTCATAAGCCAAAGCGAGTGCTTTTGTGCATACATGTCACCTTTTTTCCATTCAAGTTTTGTTTGTGGTGTAGAAAATATGTTGGAGGCCAGAGGTGGACTTGAGCACCAAAATTACAGAGGGCGAGGGAGGCTCTGTAGATTACAATTTCGCACGATGGGGGATGTTGGCGTTAGTAGCAAAGCACAAGGTAGTGCTCAAGTGCGCTCGAGAGCGCCAGAATCGGCAACTAGAGAAGGAGGAGTAGGAGGAGCGAGCAAAAGTACAGAAGGAAAATGAATAAACAGGAGGAGGAGACAAGGAGGGTGAAAAAACAGTACTCGAGGAGCGAGCAGAAGTATCGAAGGAGATGAATAAAGAGGAGGAGAGAGGAGGAGGAGGAGGAGGAGCCGGAGTAGCGACCATAAGTACAGAAGGAAATGAATACACAGTTCTCGGGGAAGCTTCGAGCAGTCATGCACAGGAGGAGGAGCAGCAAGCAGAAGTTCGAATCGAAGGAAAGGAATAAACAGAGCCTTGAGCGTGCAGCCATGCAGACTGATCTAAGTATTGTAGGCAAGCTGAAGCCTGCCGGCGAGATAGTTGAGAGTGGTAACGGATTTGCAAATACCGAGGAAATACATAGTGCCAAACAAACAAATGATCAGCTTCAGGCATCAGCAAAACAAACTCATGATGGCAGAATCGTGGTTTGGATTCAGCGTAGCTTCTCATCAGAAGCAGCGAGTCGGACTCTGATTTTACGACACAAAAGTTGATGTATAGCACACGAGGTGGCGCAATCACCTTCCATGTGTTCACCATGCGGCGACGCGCGTGGAACGTTATTCGTGCCACTAGTAGCAATGCGGAAACGCTCTATTCCAACAAGTGTCGCAAACAACCTTCTCCGGATGGCTACGCGCGCAAAGTCGTGCAACATTCACCCAAGGAGTAGCTGCGCAACGCAGAAGCGAGTTCGTAGATGCAAGAGCGAGCCTGCAGGCTCTTCTACCGATTAAGTGTCCACTGTTAGCTTTTTGGGCATTCGATTACGCACACAACCTATTCACAATGTGCTGGAGCTCTTCCGCAAGGATGTTGTCACAAAGAGTAGTGGTTTATGGATCCCCTGTTGCTCGACATGACAGAATCGCTACGATCAACCTGCTATCGTCTATAAGATTCTTGTTGCAATCACACGGTTGTAGCAATCTGTGGTCACTTTCCGTCAGGAGTTTCGCTGCTCGAGCTCAGAAACGAGAACATGTACCCGCCAGTGAAAGCACGTCCGTTCAAATCACGGTACCGTATTCACTACATCAGCTCCCAGAGGGTCCTTCCCATCAGGCGCAAACTAACAAGGACGAGCTCATCTCCATGTATCGGGATATGGTAACCATGCGTCGAATGGAAATTAGTGCCGATTTGGTACGTGCTTTTGAGCAATGTGCAGCGACAGAAAGACTATCGGGAATTGGGTTTATCTTTTCATGATGGTATGAATCCAAGCACTAAATTTGTAAGGGTTGCAGCTTTTCAAATCGCGACAAATTAGAGGCTTTTGCCATTTATATGATGGCCAAGAGGCGATAGCAGTTGGGTTAAAAACTGCCCTTGCAGTCGAAGACCCAGTGATAACAGCATACAGAGATCATGCATTATTTCTGGCAAGAGGAGGCAGTGTCTTTGTAAGTTTCTCGGGCTTTCCGGATAGGATCTTTGCAAAAATTTCTAGGGAAGAAGTTAGCTAGCTTAGGAATTCCAGGATGCCTTGCCTCGTAGGTAGGATTGAGTGTATGCATTCCATTTTTTGTTTAGTTTCAAGTTGTCGATCTATCGACAGAAGCGTCGTCTCCATTTGGTTCTAAAAGCTTAAGCTTTAGATTTCAAATGTCTAAACTCTTAGATGTCTAATGTTTCAAATGTGTCAAGCCTAAAGCACCAAAACTTTAGTGGAAATTTGTTTGATGTGAACGGTGCAGCAGATGGAAGGCTAACCTATTTCACTGGAGACAGGAAGTTTTTTCTGAGCTTATGGGCAAGGCCACTGGTTGTGCTGGTGGAAAAGGCGGCTCTATGCACCTTTACAAGAGGAGCAATAATTTTTTTGGCGGTTGGGGAATCGTTGGAACAACGCCACCTCTCGGGGCAGGACTTGCTTTAGGTTTAAAGAACGAGAAAAAGAGAAACGTGGCTGTTGCAATCTATGGAGATGGTGCGGATAATCAGGTGACAATTCATCCCGATATACATTTAGTATGTACGGCTTCATTTGTTCTGAAGAAGTACAAACGAGTTCACACAGATGATTTAAGACAGTTCTCTCATACTAAAGATCAATGGCATTTTCTTAAGAGTGAACAGGGAACTCAACCATCCAGGATAACTCAGAAAACAAACTTTTATACAAAGTATAATGTCCACTTTGTTACCAACCTCAGGAAATTGGGATGCGAAATAGTAGAGATTTGAATGGAGTCTTGTGCAGGATTGATGAGACGGCATTTGGTTGCAGGGACAAGTTTACGAGACAAAGAACATGGCAGCTTTGTGGAATCTTCCATTAATATTTCTCATAGAGAATAATCATGTAACTTGTTCCTTCGCATGCATTGAATTTCCTTGAGCTTTTCTTATAATGTGAGGGAAAAAAAAGAATGTGTTCCAAACCAAAGTCTGATCGTTCTTTGGTTGCCAGTTTGGAATGGGAACTGCAGAATGGCGAGCCTCAAAAAAGACCACCTATTATGACAGAGTGTCTTACCTGCCAGGAATAAATGTACGTAAGCGGCAAAAACAAATATTTGTTCTACCTTAGGACGCTGGTGTTTGTAGGCTTATCAAACCTAGTAAAACAGGTTTGAGGGGTGTTCTAGGTTGTTTCATTCTAGCTCATTACTCTAGAGCATTGCCTCAATCGTAAATTTTTGTTTACCTGTTTTTGACAACCATATGGACATGGTGTTTCCGTTATGACTTGGGCCTGGAAAATTTCAGTTAGGTGCATTTTGTGCTCTACTTACTAGATCTTCTTTGGTGCACAGGCTGACGGCATGGACGTCTTCTCGGTGAAGGAAGGTTTGCTTTTTTGCAAGGAACACTGCTTGGCAGGAAAGGTAGTACAAGCATGAAAACTTTCAATTATCCTTAACTCTATCTATAGATGGTAACTCCATGCTCAACAGCATAGTGCCTATTCTTTTTGTATTCACTTTTTGCATGTCGGTAGATAGCCGAGAGCTGCCTAGTCACAGAATTTGTAAGTATTTTGAGAGTGCAAGGAACACTGCTTGGCAGGAAAGGTAGTACAAGCATGAAAACTTTCAATCCTTAACTCTATCTATAGATGGTAACTCCATGCTCAACAGCATGGTGCCTATTCTTTTTGTATTCACTTTTTGCATGTCGGTAGATAGCCGAGAGCTGCCTAGTCACAGAATTTGTAAGTATTTTGAGAGTGCATGGCTTGTATCAGTGCACGAGGGCATACCTTGAGTTCAACACTTTTCCTCTTCCTTCCCTGTCATGCTATTTCACAAGTATGATGCATGTAATGGAGAAGTGCTTTACCTTGGTTTGGAAATGTAAAAGGCTCAACCCATGGAGCGTAGTATTTGCACATGCAAGCATGCTGCTTCGTTTGGTGCCTAGACATTTGTATATTGTCAAAAGCTCTGGGCACAAATTGCTCTACAGATTTTGGGAGGAAAAGTTGCATTGTTTTGCTTTACAGATCCTAGGGTCCATGTGCCATCTGTGGCCGGCTGGGGCAGGCTGTTTCCGTGGTTGTGGTGGTTTTTGTGAAACTCACTATTTTTGTGTCGGTGGTTTACCCTGTGGTAGAGTGTCATTATGATAGAATCGTCCGTCTCTTAAAGAAACCTTCTGACATTTCACTTTACGAAAGTGTCATGAGGGGTGGCATCATTATTGAGCCCAAATAAATTTGAGATTGGTGACTTGAATGAGGATGAGAGAGAGAGAGAGAGACTATTGATGTCCACAGGAGACTGACAGGTCTATTGGACAGCAAAAAACCAGCTAATACATCCGCTCAGGTAGGGCACAAGGCAGCTCCAAAGAAATGCATAAAGTGACTTGGATTATTATAAGGTTTCTACATGGTAGTCTGGAAATTAAGACAATAAATGGTCATACATTAGTTAAGACTGAGGGTTATTTGGTTTGGACTTATACTCTTTGATGAGGGCAACATCCTCATGGTATACTAGCCATTTGTCATCCTTCCTATAATTATGTTCCCTTCTGGTTCTGTTGAGCTCATATGAGCTCCTCAACAATCCATATCTTGGTTGCTTTCAGCTTGTAAGATTGGTGAAGAAGCTTGATTCGTATATCCCATGTGCGAAGTGTAATAATGGCATGCCCTCCAGAGTGGCAATTTTTGGCAGCATCGTGGTGTTAGAGCTGCACGGTGTAACCTGAGCTCTCATAATTCTCGGTGTAGATATAAAATCTGCTCTTGAGGGTCAATGATGGACCAGTTAAGGCCTCCTCGTTGGTATGTCTTTGCATATGGAGAGGATGTTGAGGCAGAAATTGTAGAGTATATGATTTTCTTTGCTGAAGTCCACGTTCTAGGAGATTTCAAGGAGCTTGTCTGCTGCGTATTGGCCATGGTTCTGATTGCACATCCTAGTTGAAACTAACTCCTAGGGTTGGGCTGGGGTTTCAGGGAGATCAAGCTAAGGAAGGGGCTGCTGCAAGGAATTGAGCAGAGGAGTGAGTGGGAGGGTCTGGCTAGGCTGAGCGGAGGGGCTGAACGGGGAGAAAGAAATTTGAGCTTGGAATTTCAACTAGGCTTACTTAGAATTAACAATCACATACATATCATTCAAAGTCCATGCAGAGATAGGATAGGAGAAAGGAAAAGAAAAGACTCCGGCACACGGTGGAGGGCGAATGAGGTACACCTTTTACTGGGCTGATCCCAAGTATATTTCTTTATTACAATGATGCTCAGCTGTAATTACAATAGCAATGCAAATCCTCAGACAGCAACCAAGGCAACATAGATGTTCTAGAAACATGAATATATAGTCCAATGTATACAATGATCTCCCCAATGAAAGAAATTGGAGAAGAGAACCCAAAGTAGAGGAAAATTGTTGAAAGTAATAGAAAGTAACCACTAGCAGCCCCTGGAGGTAACTGGGTGAAAAGAAACCCAAAATTCCTCTGAGCAGATCCTGATCTCAGCACAATATCGGGGTTGAGTGCTGTAGAATGACTATAGCGGCACCAACATATCTTTTAAACTCTGAAAGACAGAAGCTGAAAATTCTGGTTAGAAAATCCTTAGAAATCTATGTTCTCAAGCCAAACATGTGCAGAATTCTCAGAATTCAGGGATAGTAAGTTAGAACTAAGTAAAGTCAGTTTCAAAAGTGGGTATAGGTGAAAAACGAAATGTGGGAATCAGAAAAACAGCCTGTAAATGAATCACAATTTCAGAAAGACGTTGAACTTGCAAAGTACACATACTTGATGACTTCTCCTAGGTATCAACATTGTAGAAACAGTAGGCTAAAGTGGAACTTGAGGAAGATTTCAGCAATTCATCAAGTTAGAAGAAAGAGCAGATTTAGGTTGGGATATGCATCTAGAAGTGACAATAGGCACAGAAAATTCCATCGCAATTTATCTGGAAGAGATCTTGCTGCTGCGAACTGATTACCAGCACTCCTCCTTGCAGCAGAACCTCTGGGAGAAGTCGTCAGGTCTGATGACTGTGAACAACATGTACCATCCTCTACACAAAATTCAGACCTGTGCAGCACTTGTTGATGTTTGCCACGGACACCGTCACAACCAGGTCTACAAACTCTATCTCAGAGAGACTTGGAGTCATCACCAAGAAAAGTTCCTCTTTTACCCTGGTTTCAGGTCTGGCCAAGTTAAAAATATGCCCACACAGCTCCTAGATGAATTGCAATTGAGGTAGGGACCTTTTGGATGTGAGTGCAAGGTCTAGGAAGCAATGGGGCAGCAAAAGGGGGCAACAAGAGAAGCACGAGAGAGCAAGGGATCAGCAAGAAAGTGATGCAAATTTGCAAGAAGCTCAAGCAAACTGATTGCACTAGTTTCTAGCATCTAGGTGAAGGCAAAAGCTGAGAAAATCAGAAAAAGCTGGTTTAGAAAGCTGTAAAAAAATATTATAATGTCTTAGTTTCTAATTGTAGCACTAAATTATTTATTTTAGGTTAGAATAGAATTTAGTAATTAGTTTAATCTTTTAAAGAGGTGAGGTATTTTCAAATTTTTGCACATGACCCCTCTATCCATGCACACAGTTAATTTAATTAGTCGCCATAGAACAAATCCAATCCTAGGTTTGCTAAGCTCATAACTTGACCGCTTAAAATTCACCCAAACTGATATATATATACCTTTGTAAGACTAGAATAAGTCCAATCATACAAATTTAGATTTTTTGTTGTTCTAAAGATACAAAGAATATAAAAGAGAATGAAAGAGAAGAAAAAAGAGGTAAACAAAAACTTTTATTAAAAACAAAAGGAAGACATACTTAGCAAGCAAAGCAACACTTATGTCGTCATCAGTGCCCAAGCATAAGCAGCTTGTGGTCTTGAATTTCCCTCATTAGCAGAGCATCATTGCCCAACACACCAAGGTTCACCCCCAAAGCCAATCCAATCCAAGGTGTCACGAATAAACCATGGGTTCGGGAGACCCAATAGTATTAGGAAACCCTTGTGGATGTTCGAAGCATCATCAGTCTTGTACGACATGTTGATAATTTAGTATCAGGCGGAGGGTGATCCGGTAGGAAATAGTCGAACGACTCGTAACTTCACTGGTGTGTAGTCCAGCTCATGCACTAGCTCCAAAGGTAGTCATGCAAAAGGTGACAAAAGCTATATTGAACATAGTATACATCGTGATCATCCATGATAAGAGCATGCTCCAAAGAATAAATAAAGATTTGCTAAAGATAACTGGCCGGTGTGTGAAGTCCTGTTACAAAAACTCACACTAAAAAAAGTCACACATGTGGCCAATAAACATATGATCATAAGAAAAGTAAATGAAAATAGGCTCGAAGTTCTTGATGAGTAGTTTCTCTTCTTTGTAAATGGCCCCTTTGCCCTCTTTATTGAGTGCCATGGATTTTTCTATTTAAGCTGACTTGAATAATCTCTTGGATATTCAAATCTTTGTATTTTTATAACGTGGTTGAAGTTCTCTTTTGTCGTGTTGCATCATTCACCATTCATGTGGCAATTCCACAATTCTTAGGAACATGACATATTGGATCCTGTTTTATACTAAGTAATCTCCTTGTGAAGATCAAGCTTGTTGACATGGTTCTCATTTTTCTGTCTACTTAACAACTTCTTGCTTACCTGTACTTTCCATTTCTTGAATTTTTGTCACCATTTTTGTAATTCAAATCTTGAGTTTTTAAATCTCCTGCTGTAGTTGAAAAATCTGTTCTTGTGGTGCGTCAATGCTAGTGTGCCGGTCGTATTGCCTTTGGTATGTCTTGTCAAAGGGGACTGGTGTAGGGGATGAAGTGATGGCTGAGCAGTATCCCTGGGTCGATGCAAAAAAATTCTTTGCTTAGAATATGCCATGTTCAATGAATTTGCCTTTCCTACATTACACTTTGCTCAGGGTTAACCCCTAAGTCCAACTGAGAGGCAAGGACAAAGGCTGCTACTGCTATAAGCACGCTGTGCAAGGAGAGAAGGGTTACCTTGAGCTAAACTAGGGTGAGAGTGTGTGCAAGTGCTAAGCAGGCTGCGGGGTGGGTGGGCTGAGAACAAAGCTATATGGCGATAGTATGGCTTGAGCAGCAGCTGATGGGCTGAGAGAGAGAAAAGAACCGGGGGGGGGGGGGCGGTACTTCGCAGCACAGAGGCAGCACACCATTAGGCGCATATGACTACGGACAGACTTGTTGGTTCCGTGGTGGACTTTTGATGTTGTGTGCAGAGCAGCAGAAATTTTGGCCATGGTTGGACTAAACAGAGAATAAAGAAAGAACTATTAATGTCCACGGGAGGCCGACAGGTCTATGGGACAGCAAAAAACCAGCTAATACATGCGTTCATGGAGGGCACAAGGCAGCGTCCAAGGACTGCATAAAGTGACTCTGAGTATGATAAGGCATCTATGCTGTAGTCTGAAAAAGTGACTATAGTTGGCCGTACATCAGTTTAAGACTGAGGGTCTTTTGGTTTTGATTTAAAATTCTTGATGAGGGCCATGCCCTCACGATATACTGCCCATTGCCTCCCTGTTTGGCTGCTCAGACCTTGGCGAACTCACTTGCCTTTTCACCCAGTTGCGCTCTAGTGAGCTCCTCAGCTACCCATACTTTTATCCCTTTCAGTTTATTGGACTGGTGAAGAATGTTAAGTCTTGCAGCCCCTGTGCTAAGAGTAGGTACGGCAGGCAGCCCGCTTGACGGATGCGCTTTACCTCATCTTCCTTTTTGTCATCTTCTGGCCAATTAGTACTTCGGACTGCCCTTGCCTGCCTTAATCTGTGAAGAAGTCTCAGAAAACAAGTTAACAGTAGTGGTGTCACCATAGTGTCAAACAAATATTCCTTGGAGTCTGCTGCTAATAAAATTTGGTAGGTAGTAGTTTTAACCCCTAGCTCCTCCATTATGAATCTCTTCTGCACCATTTAACCTCTCTTCCAACAATCCTTGGTGAGACCTGGAGCCCATAATTGGTAAACCTGGAAAAGTGCTGCTTGCACCAGCATAGTGTATTAAAACTCTCTTATCTGCCAGATCTGGATGTGTGAATTTCTGTGTTCACTCTGAAGGTGGATGAATGCTTTCATCCCCTAGAGTTCTTCTTTCTATGCATCTATTTCATTATGAGGTCTAGGCCCAAATATCTGTACAAGTGGACTGTCTTCAGACCCTTTCTTGTAAGAGAGTGAGAGAGTGAGAGAATATTTGTGTGTGTGTGTGTGTGTGTGTGAGAGAGAGAGAGAGAGAGGGAGAGAAGGGGGGGGGGTTCTAATAGTGTCTGATACAAGCAGACATCACCTGTGTGCAAGTGCGGGTCCGTGTTAGGTAGCATCCTCTGGTTGTAAGCTTTTGCATTTTGTATCCTCTGTGGCAGGGACCTATTGTGATGGAGTGTGATACGTATCGTTACCATGGCCATAGCATGTCTGATCCTGGCAGCACATATCGTACACGTGATGAGATTAGGAGCATACGGCAAGCACGGGACCCCATAGAGCATCTTCGGACAATCATTTTGAAGGTATTGTACTGTTGAATGGTATTTTTGAGTATCTAAAAGACTCCCTTATCCTTGAAATAACGAAGATTTAAATTTAAATAACCTTGATAGCATTCTTAGCATACAAAGTTGACTGCATCCATCTGTATGCCAGTAAAGGAAGCGAGGGTTCTATGGAAAATCGTTTTGAACATATGTCTAACATTGCATTTGAACTAAATTAAGAAGGGAAAACTTGTACATTTAAAAGAGCTTACATCTTCTCACTATATCAGGAGGAATTTTCCACAGAGAACGAACTATCAGCTATTGACAAACAAGTAAAACAGGAAATAGAAGACACGATAGCTAAAGCCCGAGAGGCATCTTTACCTCAAGATGAAGATCTAATAACAGGGATCTACAAGCAAGATAGTGGTCTAATGGTCTATGGCTGTGACAGGAAGCAGACTACTGCTAAAGTTTTGTAAATGGTAATGCTTTTTGGCAATCCTGGAACTCACATGTAAAAAAACATTTATTATGTCTGTAAATCCTGGGAAATATGAATTCGGAAAAGTCCAAACATATGTTTTTCTAAAAGGCCTGTCAAATTTATGCTAATGCATTATTGAGCTTCTGCCTGGCAACAGCAAACATCATTGCAATAGATAGGCACACCTTGCATGGGTAATGTATTCTTTTCTATAGAATTAAAGTGTTTGCTTGTTCGACTAAATTATTGTTGAATATCAAAAGAGATCTTCTGGATGCTGTTAATTTTCCTGCATTATAATCCAAGAAATATCATTTCAAAGGATATAGATCTTGTTGTTTTTATGAGAGACTTATCTTCCTGAATTGATCCCTTGTTTGATCATTTGAACTTTGGATATGGTTTGCTTGGGAAATTCATTACCATCCAAATGTATATAGTGTAGGTCACTTTGTAGGATTGGTTCTTTTGCAAATGGCTAATTCCAGCTATCGATATGGTTGGCGTGGCTGGTTTGAGCCTACACAATGCCACATGTGTGCTTCAACTTGTGCACCTGCCTAGTCCACGTGTTGTACATAAGATGATGGGCACGAACCAGATATGCGGGCAACAGTCTGATATTGTTGGATACGTGTTTAACTCTTAGGGTAATCATAAGATGCATTCATGGGTGGCACGCGTTGACCATTGCAATGTGCGCCCGATGGCCCATATAACTATTGCAGTGGCCACATCAACCGCTGCAGGTGGGTGACTATCTCCACACCGGCACATGTCAAAAGCCTAGCAGCCCAAGTCGACCACCATAATGGTCCTATTGCAAGACATGTTTTCATATAGACCATGTTGGCACACATTGGTCAATTGGGTTGGCCCCGTCAACCCCTGCAATGGTCATATTACATGACGTGTTGAGAAGGTATTCATCATCATTGGAGACAGCTTGCAAGCTGGTTGCCTAGACATACATGAAACGAGCATGAATTCTTTATTAAAAAAATTCATGCGTAGGTCACTAATAATTGTGAGTTAATGCTTAAAGCTTGCCACAAGAAGTTCATGCTATTTTAAAGAAAACAAGGCATTTGTGTCCGTATCCTTGAGAAACTGTGAAGTATTTATTGGTAGATTCTAAGAGTAGTAGAGCAATTGCATGGACGGAAGGTCTCTTAATCTAAGTCGATCTCCAAGGCCATGCTAAACAACTTGAAGATGGCATGTGAGGGTAGATTGAAATTATTATCTTACTCTGTGAACATTAGACTACACGCGGTGGGCATGAGCCCAAATCCAATCATGCATTGATGGAAAGGCTAATATGAAAACCGATGAAGACAAATCAATGGTTGAGTAGAATACAAGGAGGGTGTTGAAGCCAAGGAAGAGCAGACACAAGTTGTGAGAGCAAGCTCACGCGAATGTTTTGCAAGCATGAGAGGCCACTGAGACCCAAGCAAGGAAAGTTGAAAAGTTGGTTGCAAAGGAGAGGAAGAGAATGTGAGAACAAAAATCCACATGAAGTGCACTTCAATGGATATAGAGAATGCATCGGCTCGGCTCAAGTCTATGGCAGCCCATCTTGAGTCTCAATGAGTAGAAAAAAGGCCCCTTATGATTTCTTTGTAACATGCAAAACACATGGAATATTGAATAGATCACCTGTGAAAGGACCATTGACACATGTACAACAATGTGCAATATTGGTGGCATATGTACAATTCCTTACAACTTGAAAATAATTGCACTACATAGGAACTTGCTAAGGATCTTGGTGATTTGGATAGCCATCCTCCAAACTTTTTGAAGTAAAGGGTATAGTGACTCTCTTGTAAGACACCTACTTTGAGGTTTCACAAAATTTTAAAGAGGTTTTGAAATAGCTAAAGGACTCAGATACAACTAATTGTTTGAAGCGAGCATCATGTGGAGCACAAAATCCTCATACTGAGGATCATCAACATCCTCACACTGAAGGAGAATATCAGATCCTCACGTTAAGGGAGGCAACAATTAAGAAATAACTTTCAATGTGCAAAGTGAGATAGTGATTCTCATGACAAAATATATTATAATAGAAAGCTATTCTCTGGAGGTGCTATAGGCTATCAGTGTATGTTCTACAATGGGTGTTGAGAATGGTGTAAAATGCACCATTGAGATAGGCTTATGGGACAAACCCTAACCCTAAGGGATAAACATGTATATATTATAGTTTGTTGGTAATACAACATAGTGTAGTTAATCACATCTTGTGCATTCCACTCTCTCTATCCTTGATCGTTCAACATGGTATCAAAGCCTCAAGTGCTCTATCTTTTGTAGTGAGAGCATAAGCCCTTTCTTCCATTAAGGCACAAGCCTTCCTTCTAAGGCATCTTCATCCTTTGCGGTTCTCATATAGACCTCATGTTCATCTTCATTTTGAATTAAAAAGCTCTGCATTTCAACTTGTGGAGCTTCACTTATCATGTTTTGAGTGTTGATGTATTTTGAGGAGTTTCTTCCTTTTAGAGAAATTGCTTCAAGTTGCAGTTGTCTTTTGAACTAGTTGATTTGATACGAAGTTTCTTAAAAAGAAGACATTGTTAGATCTGGAGATTTTGCGGCACCATAAAGAGCATCTCCATAAGGGCTTCCTTGTTAGGTTCATACTCTCCACCTGTGCTTCAGAACTAAAAGACTACAATAGCAAATCAAAACTTAAGCAAAAGACATAATGACAAAAGTAAATGATATTAGCAAAAGCCTATATGCAAGGCAGCACAATAGTGATGAAACTCACACAATGCACTACAACTCCACATTTGAAGCAAGAAACAACAAGAAACCTATGCACCTACAACAATAGCAATGGAACTTAGTAATACATCATAAGTGCACATAAGTGCACAATAGAAGTAAGAAACAAGCAACTATGCACCTACAATTCTCCAAATAGGAATAAGCTCTTGCAAACTCTCTCCCTCCCCATCGTGCTCCGTCTACCCCCCCTTCGCTTTCTGCGCGGCCCCTCCCTCTCCCTCCGCTAGCTGCTGCCGCGCAACTAGTCGCCCCCTCTCTGCCACGCTTCTCCTCCTTTCCGCCACGCTCCCTCTCCCCCTCTCCTCATCGCTCCTCCACTCGTCGCTCCCCACCCTCTCTGCTCCATGCCCCCACCCACCCGCCTCACCCGCTCCGCTCCACGCTCCACACTCTCCGCTCCACGCTCCCCACCCACCTGCCTCACCCGCTCCGCTCCATGCTCCCCACCCTCTCCGCTCCACGCTCCCCACCCACCCGCCTCACCCGCTCCACTCCATGCCCCCACCCTCTCCGCTCACCTCACCCCTCTCCACTCACCTCACCCGATCTCCACTCCACTCACCTCACCCCACCCTCGCCTCACCTCACCTCACCCAATTTTTTTTTCTTCTCTCTCTTCTCTCTCTTCCGCTTCGCTTCCCATTCCTCCCCCCTTCCTCTTCCTTTCCTTCCCCACCTTGGGAGTTCGCAGTTAGTCAAGCGATATGGCGGCTACGTGCCCGGAACCGGTGGCCCAGATGGACCCCCCCCCTCCATCAGCCTATCGCATCACATTGACAGAACACCAGGTCTCCTTGGTGAAGCCCCGGTGAAGCAGGCTGCCACGGACTTCTCCCAGACATCAGTTTATGGGAGGGTCATTCGCTACTCCCCTTCACGAGCAAACATCAGGGACTGGTTGTAGTCCACCCTCTACCTCGAGGACAGTCACATTGAGGAGGTTGCACTCATGGGACGTGGCATTTTCTCGCTTAAGCTCTCCTCAGCATAGGCGGCGAGCGACATGGTCAGACGATCCCCTACTTCTGTGGGTGGGAAGATCATTCTCATGGTCCCTTGGTATAGGGGCTTCAGTGTAGTGGACTTCGACGCCCGCTTTTGTATTCCTCGACACCTAGTTACCCTTATCTTCCCAGGTCTCGCAACCGAGCTTCCCCCGATCATCAAGGACCTGGGGGCGCACTTTGGTTGGCCTATGCAGGACACCTACATTGATGCGACGGCAGCCCAAGGGGTGCCACGTGTCAAAGTGACAGTCCTTGATCCACAGAGCATCCCATCGGAGTTCGAGATAGAGACAGACACAGGTGTGGTGACGTAGCGCATTCTGGTCACTGGTCGCCCAAACCAGTGTCTGAGATGCCATGGCTTCGGGCACCAGGCTCGCTCATGTCCTCGCTTCACGAGTACGGAACCTCAAAAGACCCCTAGTCAGGCAGCTCAGGATACTCCGCTCCAGTCAGCGACATCCCCTCCCGAAGGGGAAGGCTGGACGGAAGTCAAACAAAATGGAAGGGCAACAAAGCAGGCCCCAAAAAACTTTCCCAGCCACAGCAAGAGCCCCCTCAGATGATCCCTACTCATCAGCAGCCCGGTAAGGAAAAGGAGAAAGGAAAGGAGAAGGTCAGCCAACCTCCCCCTCAGCCCTCATCCCGCCCTCCCCCCCCTCCCCCCTCCTCCTCGATTCTCTGCGACCCCCACCCCCTCCAGGTCCCCCCCCCACACCAGTGGTTTCCACGCCACTCTCTTCCTCGAGCATGGTACAGAAGGAATCCCCCACTCCACCGGCACCACCTGCAGCCTCGAAGCCAGCACAGACCTCACCCTCGTCCATCCCTCCGGGCCTGACGGTGGGGAGAGGCCCTTCCCCACAGGTGGCCAGCTCCCCTCCCTCCAGTTCAGACTCATCTTCGTCCCCAAGCCCAAGGGCTGCTCCTAGAGCTCTTCCATTAGAGTTCTACCGAGCAGGTCCTTGGGACTACTTGGATGCAGTGGGTATTGGCTCCTTTCCTGCATGCCTAGACATCAGCATCTTCTTCCTCCGCAAGGGGGCGGAGGGTAAGGTGTCCATTCTGGCTCCGCATGATGGTCCTAGCTATTCCTTCACTATCTCCAGTAAAGGGAGTGAGCAATGGACGAATGAAAATGTTTGGGAGACGATACGTGACCAGACCCAGGAGCAGGTGCAGGACTGGATTGGTAGCAGAGCAGTGGAGCTTCTTCAGCAGTAGTGGCAGGAGGGTGATGTTCGTCTGCGTTGGCGCCACAATGCCAAACATTTTCGACTCCTGGTCATTATTAGGCCACCGCTGGAGTGGGCCTACGCAGAAGGGCTTCACCCCTGGAGGACTTCAGAGGTTGCGAGCTTCTACGGCATTTCCCTGGCAGAGGCGTCGAGCTGGTTAGAGAGAGCTTACCACCACGGGATGAAGGGCCTTTCCCCTCTGCTGAAGGTTTTACAGGATGGGTCCGATGATCCGACCTCTCCTTCGAAACCTTCACTGAAGCGCCTTCGTCTCCACACAGGACATCCTCCAACCACTTCGACTTCGACCGCAAGCAGACAGCTGTTTGTGGCCCACCTTCCCTCATGAGTTTACGCATTATCTCTTGGAACGTTAACGGGTTCCACTCATCAGGCACCCGTGGCCCTAGGAAGATGGTGCTCAGACAGGAGCTCCAGCCAGCCTTGGTGGGAAAGGTAGATGTGCTCCTACTACAGGAACACAAGCTTTCGGCGTCACAGACCAGTATTTGTGGGAAGGTCCTCACAGGACGCTCCCATACCTACTGGGAACCTTCGATTGGCGAGCAGGGGAGAAGCGGGGGTGTCTGCACCTCCATCGACGCTTCTCTAGTTCAGCATGTCTTTGATTTTGGCACTTTGATCCTAGGACGTGCGCTTTGGGTGGGCCTGCATATTGAGGGATCCCGCATTGGTATCCTCAATATCTACGCATCTCAGACGTAGATCCGTTTTTTTGGAGATCCTTGACAGACCTATTGTCAGAGATGGACTCTTGGATTGTAAGAGGGGACTTCAACAACCTTGAGACCTTAGAGGATCAGTAGGGAAGGGGCCCAAAGTTCCTCGGTATAGCTCAGGCAGAGCAGGCAGATTGGGACTCATTCCTCTTTGCAGTGGGAGGTCGGGACAACGGGAGCCATCCTTTCGTAGATGGCTTGGGAGTTTGGACTTCTCTTGGGGCTACAGGAGGGAGGGAGGTAGACTCTTGGAGCGGTTGGACCGTTTCTATGTTAGTGATTGGGCGCTTGGCAGAGGAGGAGAGTCAGGAGTGGTTCCAGGGACGGCACTTTTAGACCATGCCCCAGTCATCCTAGTCCTGGACTCGGCCTCTCAGTCCTCACCTCCACGTTCATGCCGGATCCCAGATTCCATCTACACTAGAGCAGCGGTTCACAGCAGGATAGTGGACCTTTGGGAGTAGGAGTGGGACCCGACCAGGGATATGGCAGCACAGGTAGCTCAGGCGCTTGCTGAGTCTAGCCGCATTTACCAGCAGGAGGCGATTCAGGTCAGACAGCGGTGTTGGGCATAGGAGAGGGGTCTCAGACGTGATCTCGCCTCGATTCAAAGGATGCAGCAGTCTTCTCCAGGCTCTGAGGAGCTCAGACAGCAAGAGGTTCGGGCCCGAGCCATGCTAGAGGAGATTACCCAGCGTTGCTCAGAGTTTTCATTTCATGCTTCCAAGTGCTTTTGGGCTAGGAAAGGTGACAGGATGTGCAAAGAGTTCTTCAGGACTCATGGACAGAGGTCAGCAGGGGAGCAGCTCCGTTCTCTTAGGATGCAGGATGGTAGTGTCAGGACAGATCCAGATGAGGTTCGGGACTTGGCGACAGACTTCTACAGATCATTATTCCAGCAGACGCCCCCAGATCCTCGTGGCTGCATTTGCAGGGAGGAGGTGTGGAGATCTACACCGAGACTTGTGCAGCCCAGCGTGAGCGACACCCTTCTCGCACCTTTCACTGTTGCGGAGATGCAGGATGCGGTGAGTGCTATTGATGGGCAGAAATGCCCAGGTGAGGATGGCCTCTCTAGAGCTTTCTTCACCACCTTTTGGGAGCAGATCCACCGACCCTTGGTCGCAGCCTTCCAGCACATCTTCTCTAGTGGGCAGATGCCAGAGAGCCTTGCGACAGACCTGATTTGCCTCATCCCCAAAGGGGGGGACTGCCAGGAGATCAGATAGTGGCGCCCAATCACCCTCCTCCCGACCGCCTACAAAATCCTCGCCAAGATGATTAGCAGTCGCATCCGCCCCCTGCTACATGACTTGATTCATGACACCCAGACTGGTTTTGTCCAAGATCGCAGCATCTTGGATAACATCTTCACTTTCTCAGAGGCGACGGAATGGGCCCAGCACAGTGGCCAGCACCTTGCCATACTCCTTCTCGACTTTGGGAAGGCATACGACAGGGTAGACTGGTCCTTCTTGGAAGGTACACTCGCTCGGTTCGATTTCTCGGACGAGTGGATCAGAGGTATTGCTAGCCTTTACAGATCGGCCTCTAGTCGGGTTATCATTAGCGGCAGGATGGGGGAGAGATTCACACTCGAGCGCTCGGTGCGTCAGGGCTGTCCATTAGCGCCTTACCTCTTCCTATTTTTTGCGGAGGCCATGACACACTTCCTTCGAGCTCGTACCACTGGTCTTCGTGGGATGCACCTCCCTATTCGAGAGGATGCCGAGCTGCTAGACTCCGAGTATGCAGACGACACAGCCCTATATGTGCAGGATGATGTCGAGTCACTAGAGCGAGTGAGACTATCCCTAGAGATTTTTTGCCTTGCGGCTGGGGCGAAAATCAACTGGCATAAGTCAGTTGGTTTTCTTACAGATTTGGGAGCCAGCTCACAGTGGGGTATTTTCTTAGGGTTTCGCTGGATCCCTAGACGACAAACGACACGTTACCTGGGATTCCAGGTAGGCCTGGACATCACACCAGCTCAGCAGTTCTTGCCGGTCCTAGCCTCCATACGACGGAAGCTTGCTTTCTGGAGCACGGCTCAGCTTTCCTTGGCAGGCAGGGCCCTTGTGGTCAACCAGGTCCTTCTTGCCACTGCTTGGTATGTGGCCTTGTTGGTGTTTTTCGAGGTCTTGTGTAGCCCAGCTGAGGAGACTGGTGCGGTCTGGTTCAGACGGTTCCGGCACCACCAGAGCTAGGGTCGCCTGGCAGACGGTCATTCTCCCCCAGGTAGAGGGCGGCCTTGGCATCATAGATCCAGAGTTGCAGAGTCAGGCACTTCTTGGCAAGCTAGTCATCCCCGCGGTCTAACCCTAGGAGGACAGACGTGGAAGCTCTTGCTACAGCATGGTCTCAGTGGGTGTACTCCCCAGAGGGGGTGTTTGGCAGCCTTCTATTCGATGGATCTTCCCTTGACTCAGCCCCGTTCCCCCTTCCTTCGTAGCCTCATTTCGGTCTAGAGGAAGTTGCGACACAGCCTTTCCCAGGTTCCCCCTAGCTGCCGAGAGGAGAGAGACAGACAGCCCTTGATCTGGAGCAGCCAGGTGACAGATGATACAGGTCGTCAGCTTGGAGAGAGATCCCATATCCCTTGGGCACTCTGGGTGCATGGGCCCGTGCGCTCGTTTCGGGTTTGGAGGGACGTCTACAGTCGGATGAGCCCAGGCGAGCTGGCAGCAGCAGTAGGTACGGCACGTGGGATCCAGGCTTGGCGAGCGGAGATTGATGCTGCCATCCCTGCAGGTTGGAGGATTCCCGTAGGCACCGGATAGCTCTTCCCAGGAGATGAGAGGTGGCTAGGACAGTTCACTCCACAAGGCATTCCTTTGGTGGTGGCAGGCCTCTTCTCGGATTCTTCGGTACATTTCTTCTCCATCACTGATGATAGTCGCCTACAGAGCAGAGAGGCCATGATCAACCCCCAGCTTCCCTGGCAGCGCCTTCGCATTGTAGGGCTGCAAGGGAAGACTTGGCATATAGACCCCCTGATTATGCAGGACCAAGATTGGAGACTCTGGATATGGGAGGGCCGTTCCTTGTTAGAGGTGGAGTGGGACCCAGGGGAGTGGCTTTGGCCACCGTCGAAGACCTCAGAGAACCCTACCCCCTTCTTTTCTTATAGTGCATGCACAGGTCGGCGTGCTCTTGGGGCTCTCTAGCGTGGGCTACCCACACAGGCACAGAGGTGGTATGCCCAGGGGATATCCTTGGTCTTTCTTCGCACTTTTTGGAAGACTCTTTGGGCTAGTTGGCGTCTGAGGAAGATCTCCTACTTCCTTTGGATGGTGGGACACAACGGGCTTCCAGTTGGTAGCTGGCTGAGATAGATGGGGCAGGAGGGGCATTGCCAGATGTGTCTTCAGGAGGAGGAGTCCTTGAAGCATTGCCATTGGAGCTGCTCGCACGCGCAGACAGTTTGGAAGGGAATCATGGGGATCTTAGCTAGGGCTACACTCGAGCTAGGACTGATCACTTGGGGAGCCGTTTGTTGGTGCAGCACTGAGCCGGGACATCACTTGGCCTATGAGTTCTCTAGACAGGATCCAGTCTTCTTCATCACGCAGGCCACTTGGGCATACATGGACAGCTTCCCATGGCATTTGACAGAGACAGATGCAAGAGCGATGCCTCAGCACCCAGTTTGGGAGTCATAGGGAGCATCACAGGCTGGCATATCTGGACTTCCAGATGCGCGCAGACTGTAGGAGCTCAGACTTCTTCTACTACCCAGACCCTCGCAGATATCTGGAGCACGATCATTCACACACTCAAGGGTCAGTGGGATCAGATTCAGGGAGAGTCCCGGGCAGGGAAGGAAAAGAGACGACGTTTCCTTCGCGACTGGGACCACCGGGAGTTATTCTTCCAGCACTCCTCTCAGAGTCTTCAGCGGCATTACACCCCTCCACCGTGGCTGTTTGTCCACGATGATTATGCCCTAGGAGGCTTGTATTTAGCATTTTGACTTCTCGGGCTGAATCCGTTTTGTGATTATAGCCCGCTGGCCTTCAGGCCTTCTTGTACTCTCGCTTTCAAGTAATATAACTAGCACTACTTTTTGCGGAAAAAAAAAAAAAGCACCTACAACAAGTGGCACTTCAAGTTCCAATAGCCAACACAACATAGATGCAAATAGCAACCAATTTAGATCAATTGTGACTCAACACAATATAGATGCAAACAACAAATGATGCAAATCAATAGCGCGGCAAACAACGCACAGTGCAAACTACAATACATAGTTCAACACAACATAGTTGCAAACAACAATCAATGCATATCATTAGCAACTCAAACAAGCACACACTGCAAACTACAAAAAAGCTAAGCATGAAGCCATCAATTATGACACTGCAACAAAAATAGACTCAAGTAGACATAATTTATCAAGTCGGTGACAAGCTAATGAATTCAAAACTTGTCATTCCAATTTTCCCAAAGATGTAATTATCTTTATGATTAATTTTGCTAAAAGTTGCTCCTTCCAAGAAGAAGAAAAAAGTGCATACTAATATAAGAATTTTGGTGCATATCACCTAGAGCCATCTACCTAGTTCTTCAACTGATACTAGTTTGCATATTAGTAGTGTGCATACCATTTTTACGTTTTATATGACAAGCATGTTTTTCTATTGCACTGAGATTAGTTAACCAAATGTGATTACTAAGTATATGAAATAGCAAAGTGACCATGACATTGAACAATGTGCATGTGTTAGCATAGTGACTAAGCAAACAAAAGTTTGTATAATGAGGACAACTTTGATCTTGTACATAACGTTCGTTTTCCCCTATTAAGTTGTACTAGTCCTTTTCCTTTAGGAATAATACCCAAAAGATATGATGAAGGGACAAAAGAAATATGCATAAAAGAAAGAAGTCCTCTTAGAGCAAAGACTAAATGATTGCAAGGTTAAACATTTCAATTCAATGCAAAATATGAAGTTGATCAATAGAAGAAGATGTTTATGTAAAGTTTATTGGTGCAACTAAGAAGAAGTACTTGAGAAGGTTGTGACAAATAATAGTGACACCAAGCCAATACAAGAGTAGCACTGCATAAGATTTGCGAAAATAGAATAAGTTCTATCAAGTAATGGAGAATGAAAGACTGTATAATCACAATCAACAAAGGGATCCAAGGCTTCATGACATGAGGGACTTGCTCATAAGAGACTCCTCTCTATAGTATTTTCCCATAAGTAATATCCCACTATTATGTCTATGCAAAAAGTTTAGATCTTTTAGAATTCTTGGAGAAAAAATATGCATCTGTATGGTCATGATAATATCCAGTGATCAAATCTTCTTTGTAAAAGCATTAGACACTTCCCTTATGATTCAAGCCAAGAGGTAAGTCCTTCACTATGGAATCAAAAGCTTACACTAACAAATTTTATGGAAAGTGAATTGATACCTAGCAAACAATATATAATTTGTCTTAATGAAGAAGGGGCTATGTTGTATTGCAAATGGTAAGGAGAACAAACCAAACATAAGGGGAAATGAAGGGGTATGGATTATGGGAAATGAGAAATATATGCCATCATACATCTCAAATTAAGCGATAGTTATATTCCTCAACATCACTTTTCTAGAGTACTTGCACTATGTGAAGAGTCTTATGGCTCAACTAGCAGCAATAGTTGCATTAATTGATAGGGAAGATGATGTAACACTCCTTTTGAAAAGTATGCCATTTGCTCATGTTGTGTATACTTTGCAAAACATTCGAGATCCGCCCAAACCCAAAGATGGACGGTGTGGAAGCAACTTTACTTGAAGAGTTTATGAGAAAGCAACTGAATAGGCTTAGGTTCTCCCATCATAAGGAAATTGTATCATACTCAAAGAACATATCCTTCAACAACAACAACAACCCCAACAAGAAGAACTATATCAACTCACAAGGAAAGGACAAAAATTAATGGGTTTTGTGGTAAAAATAAATCAATTCGAAGGATATTTCTTCCTAATGAAAAAGACTCAAGATCTCATTATAGAAGAACGAAGAGGATAAAGGTCTCTCTTGAGGCCAACTTTGCAAATTAGGACAAGGCTTTCTAATCTAGCATGGACATTGATCCTTCACCAAGCGCTACCCAATTTTGTGGGCCTTACCTTTGTTTTGTTTTGTATTAGGAGGCAATAGACTGCTTCCATTCCCATAGTGTGGATCCTAGGTATTGTGGATCTTGGAGTAATTGAACACTAGCCATAGGACATTCGATGAGGGTATTTTTTGGGATATTGATCACTAAATTTCCCTATCCATACATGTGATTAATGGATGTGTCTCTAGTGATTAACGGGTGTGATTACCAAATGTCCCTATCCATCCATGTGATTAATAGGTGTGTCTCCAGTGGTATAGGCAATGATGCAAAAGTAAGTGATGTCATAGCGCATGGCATGATTGAGAGATTCAAAGGTTGATTGAGAGAATCATGGGATATTTGAGAGAATTATAGAACATGAGATGCAGTGGTGACCTCGTCAATGATGTAACTCCATCATATACTTAACTCCATCATATACTTAGCCTATATACGAGGCCATGAATGAAGCTATCTTCTTATTTGCTACATGTTTCTATCACACAAAATCCATGTTCCTCTTTCATCCTCCATAGCCTTGCATCTTCTTTTCACTCCATTTTCTTCAATTGCTTCTCGTTCCTTTCCCTTATTCCACATTGTCTTCAACTCTTGGATTTATCCCTATTGTCCCAAAGTTGCTATATAGAGGGGTTCCATTGCATGAGAAGGTCCATGACATTAAATATTGATTCTTACACAAAGAAAACTTCTACCATGCTACCTTCTAGTTATGAATGTTGCCTCAAAAACTTTCATCACTTTCATGAAATGTTGTAGAAGAATATAAAATGACTTTGCATGGCTCTTACATATGCTAATTGATCCAGTAGATGGATGACTAGATGTGATTGAATCTTTAGTGGCATTGCCTTCTCAATCAATATGGCCTAAATTTTTAGTGTCTTGATTGATTCCTTTGATGATATCCATCTACAATATCCTCAATGATATTCATTATGTATATGAAAGAAAATGAATGTAACTTCAATGGTGGATCATGATTTTGAGATGCATACCACATAGCTTGTTGAAGGTACTCTTGAATTCCTTGATGATGTAACCCCAAAGTGCTATTGGAATCACATACGCTTGAAAAGCAAATGTACTAATATATGTGCAATGGATATATTTAGACATATGTGTGGCATGGGTCCTTTGATTTGACTTGGCTCCCAATTTTTGTGTGAGCATTGTAGGGCATGTTCTTTATAATGTGCATGTGCTTTGTCACATGGGACCTTTTAATCACCTTTGTTTAATAAATAAATTCCACGCACAAATTATGGTATGTGTAATGCCCCATTACCATTGGAATTTGTTTAATTAGCTATTCAAACCCTTTATTATTGACTTCATATCACGCACTAAGTAGGAATATTTTTATAGGGAAAGTGTTTAGGATGGATTAAGGAGGTTTAGTTGAGATGAAACTCTACATGGAAGAGGGCCAATACATCTTTCTTGCAGCCTTACCATTAGAGTGAATCTTCAATAATTTCATTAACACGTACTTTCAAAGCATATAAACATTCTAAACCCAAAGTGTTCATATAGCCATCCATATAACTGATCGGGTAGCCAATATATTCTTCAATATGTTCCTAGGTTAAGCATCATTCTAACCATCGATATAACCATCAATATAGTTATTTCTAATACTTATATCAATGATATAAATTTATTTTTAAAGCTTATATCAAAGGTTTTATCAATTCTTTTATCCATAATTAGGGAACATGCCAATTTGTAGTGCCATTTGTTTATTAGCTACCTCCTTTGGGATAAGTTCACCCTCTAGCCTAGCATCCCTCCAAACCTAAGTTGCATTAAGATGTCCAAATATTTTAAAATTAAAACAATGTTAAGGCTTTCATTTTTTTAATTTAAAGCATATCCAATGAATTATCCTCTTTTATTCATACAAGTATCTTGTTCATATGGATAAACTATTATTTGTATGATGAATAAATTGGTAATTGTTGTACAAATAGCACAGGACATATTTGGGAAAATCTATGTGATATTCTTATTCTTTTGAGCACCTGCTCTTAGCTTTGAATTTACATTTTGCTCCCATTATTATACACTCCCTTCCTTGCACATCCTACTACTTTTAGCTTTCTTAGAAACTTTTCTTTAGCTTTATTTCTTTAAAAAAAAACCTAGGTTGGTACTCAAATTTTTTGAGAGTTGTTGTAGAGTTTATGGTTAAATTGTAGATGTTAAATGTTAATTGAATTTTACATTTTTTAAAGGCTCAGTAAGGCACCTAACTCCTCCGACAATTGGGTGTTATTATCTGAGTTAAATTTTGAATGTGTTCTCAGAGCTTTTTAATGTAGCATATTTACCTTTTAAGTTTTTGAAGATTCAAGAGCTAGCACTCGACTCTCTTGAGAGTCATGCATTATAGTGTAAATTAAAATTTAGATGTGTTTCCATTTTTAAGACCTAGGATAACCCTCAACTCTTTGAAGAGTTGTGTGTTGCAGTCTCATTGTAGTTTGAGTTTGTGAATTTGTGAAATTTCTTGTATGTTTGTATGTCATAGTTGGCAATGAATTCACTTTGTATTTTGTGATGTAGCTTCATCATGTTCATACTTGGCACTCTATACCATTAGGATAGTGTGTTGTTGAGTGTGCCACATTCCATTATAAATGCATTATGTATTCAAGATTGCTTGTCTCTCTGTATCTTAATTTGGGTCATGTGTTGCAACAATGACATTGGAGCATCGTGTGTAGCTAATAGTTTTACGTTAGCACTTAGTGTTATATTGAGATAATGTGTTACAACTCTAAGACACTGTAGCCTCGTGATCTCAAGTTGACATGTCACCTTAGTTTTTGTGATGTCTTACATAGACTTTCTAGAAGTATTCCTTGATGACATGTGCATTCACTTGACATGGGATGACCACCTCAGATATTTAAGGCTAGTCTTTGAGGGGTGACCTATGACCCATGTACAAAATTTCCCTCAACCCCCTCAAATGCCAATTTTGGGTTAAATATGGGGTGATTTTTAGGGCATGTTGTGTCCAAAATACCAAATTTCCACAGACTACAATATGATTAAACTCATTTTGGAGCTACCACCTCCCACAAACGCCAAGGGTGTACAATGCTTTACTAGGCATACGAGCTATAATAGAAGATTTATCTATAGCTATGTTGAGATTTCTTCACCCTTTACATAAGCTTCTAATTGTATTTAATTGGACGGAGGCATGCTGAGCCTCATTTGAAACTCTTAAAATCGCCTTGGCCTCACCTCTCATATTGCAAGCACCAAATTGGGATTTTATATTCCATGTGCATATAGATGCCTCAAAGTTTGCAATAGGATGCATCTTGGTGCAACCAGACGAGTATAATCTGGATTACCTTGTATATTTTACAAGTCTCCAACTTAACAATGCCAAGATGAACTACACAACATCATGGAGAAGGAAGGCCTTACAATGGCTTATGCTATGAAAAGTTTTGCCACCATTAGCTAGCAAACAAGTTTGTATTCTTTATAGACCATCAGGTGCTTCTCTATTAGTGAACAAACCCTCTATGACTAGATGCATTACACGGTGGATGCTTATACTATTAGAGTTTAGTTTCATTGTTGTAGTTTGCAAAGAAAGAACACATTTTATGGTAGATCGTATGTCTAGGATTCCCAATAGAGAGCTAGCAACATGCGGTGGATGCTTATACTATTGGAGCTTGATTTTAGTACTGTGGTTTGCACGGAAAGAACACATTTTATGGTGGACTATATGTCTAGGATTCCCAACAAAGAGCAACAAATTGCATCGATGATGATCTCCTTGTTGTGCCATTGTTCCTTGTTGACTTAATACCAAAATGGTCTTAGGAGGTTGGCCAATGGATTTTTGCAAGACAAGGCCCTTAACAAGGACGAGGCCCGAAAGCCCATTAAGGATGAAGTACTCTATCAATTGATAGCCAATCAATTATATATGGGTAAGGATAGCATGATGCATCAATGTGTCTATGAAGATGAGTTTATTGAGATGTTGGAAGAAGCCCCCATTCGGGCATACTTTGCAAGAGATCTCATGGCCCATAAGATATTGCAAGCTATGGTGGCCTACTCTCTTTGCCGATGCAACAAAATTCTCTAAACGTTGTGAGAAATTCCATCCTTCAAAAGAATGATTATATGCCCCTTACAAGAATTCTTACAGACCAGGCCTTTGAGAAGTGTGGCATCGATTTTATCAGACCTATAAGTCTAACAGCCAAAGGGACCCAAGCCCGATATATTATCATGGCAACTGACTGCTTTACGAAGTGGATAGAAGCCAAGGAAACCAAGAAAGCTGACACTAGGATAGCAACTAAGTTCCTGAATGAAAACGTCATATCATGGTTTAGCCTTCCCTTAAAATAATTAGTGATCAAGGGACTCATGTCATTAATGAAACGATACAAATCCTTATGAGTGGGTTTTTGATTGTTCATAGAAAATCAACTCCCGATTACCCTAGAGCAAATGGACAAGCCAAGAGCTTTAATAAGACCCTATGCAATACCATGACTTACACGCAGTAGAGGCTAGCCGAAGAGACTAGGAGCATAAACTCACTATTGCATTGTGGGTGTATCGTACCAACTCTGAATAGTCCCACAAGAACCTACTTTCCATAAAGAGGCAGCATCACAAGAACCTACTACAGAAATGGCCAAACCTATCACTAGCTTTGTCCATTGCAACTTGCTCCGCTTCTCTTTTGGAGCATCCACTTCACCCCCCCTTTTGACCTTCACCTCATCATCTCCCCTCCATTAAGGGGAGGTACAATAAATCGAGGTGACCTTTCAAACGCCATGGAAAGTTATCATGATGATGGTTAATAAAAGTGCTCATAACTCTCTAACCGTAGCTTCGATTGATGAGATGTAAAAATAAAATGTGATGTACTTTTTGTGTTGTATCTGGCTGTGTACTCAAAAATAGATTTTGGCATCTTTCCAGGACCCTTTCACTAGCAAAAGGATTCATGGAGCACAATGATGGTCATAACTCTCAAACTATCGCCCAGATTGCTAAACTATAAAAAGGACAAATGATGAATTTATAAAACTATATCTAGCCAAATGATCAATATAATTTTATAAAAAATTTTAGTCCTCCCAACATTATGTGAGAAAGAGAGAGAGACAGAGAGACAGAGAGAGAGAGAGAGAGAGAGAGAGGATTACCATGCCAAAGATGAGTATATATATGATGCAGTGCACCAAAAGAGACTCTTCCTCTATAGGAATAGGAAGAGGGAGAGGAAATACTACATTTTCTAATAAGAGTGGAGGCAAGAGGACTTCAACTAGCCAAGATGTTAGAGTCAAGAGATTTAGTGGGACTCATGAAGAGCTTCTCCATGATATTGACAAGAAAGACTAACATCATGATGAGGAGGAGATCCTCAAGTATTTAGATGATAGTGAGAGGCCAATGATGCCAATTTTGAATTGGCAAGTGAGGGAGATATCATTAGCAAATGGAGGGTTTTTTGTTCAAAGTAATATCCTTTAATACCCTTACGCACACGAATCATTCATTCACGAGTTAGGTGGTATGTAGTAGTCCTTAAGGTGTGAGGGGGCTCCATACCCTAGGATACATCTCTAGCGTTATGGTTTTATGCTATTTTCAATTGACCAATGTAGTGGTTAGATTGCATGTTGTCGAAAACACTTTGATATGTTTGCTTGTTTTTGAAGCATGGATATGATCATGACTACAATATGCAGCTTTACATTTTTGGTATATACTTGAAGGAATGTACTTGTGGTATGACAAGAATCACACCATATCTATAGTGTTTTGTGGCTTGTGATTTGGTTGCACATTCTATGTTAGTATTGTATTTTTGGTACTACGTGGTCAATAAGTATTTGTACGGACCATTGAGACAAACCTAAAGAGTATAGGTGGAAGCATCAAAAGGGTGCACAACACCATTTCTCTAGGCAAATCTTCAAAAAATCCTAATTGTCCAAATTGCAAAAAACATTGAACTAGGATTAATGCACCACTGAATTATTTCAATGTGCATTGAATTAAGATTAATTCAATGGCATTGACATAATTAACCATTGCTGAATTGCAAATCATTGAGTGTTAACAAAAAAACGCTGAATTAGCAAGTTTAACAAGATTTTACCGAAATTCTCCCATACTTCTAGTTAGCCTCCAAACTGTCAATCTCCGAAACAAAAATCCAAATCTCTGTATGTCATCCAACCCCTCTAGTGGACTCCAAAACATCTTCTAGGACTATCTCTGAAACACAAAATCCATATCTCTATGTGTCATCAAGCTCCTCTAGTGGTCTCTAGGAATCCTCTAAAACTATTACTCTTCCATAGAGATGGAGTCCCATGCTTTTGAAGGTTTCACCATGGGACTTGCCACACCCTCATCCACCCCCTCCATTTCCCTCAATCTTCCACGGCATGTTACCATCAAAGAGCTCCAGCCAAAAGCACCAGTACCACCCTAGCCCCAAGAATCAGGCCAACAATCCACCACCAAGCCAACTAAGCAAAGGAAGACAACCCCCCAATCAACCCTCTTCATCAACACACAATCAGCAATTCCATCGTGTTACCATTGGGCCAGCAGTCAATGCAACAATTGGGTAGCAATGTCGTGCACTCTTACTACCGCTACAAGTCGAACCACGGAAATTTCAAACTGTACTAGTTACATCATAGCATATCATAACGAAGTGGGTGGGCATACATAGGGAACACATACAGAGTGGAGCAGGGTAAATTTTGTTAAAAAAAAGGGGGGGGGGGGGGGGGGGAGCGGGGGGGGATTTAAAAACTTTAGTCAATAATTTTGCCAACAAAAGACTTGATGTTTGGCAGTTTGCAGTAATTTTTTACTGCTGTTGTAGTTGCAATGATTTAGGTATGAGTGTAAAGATTCAAGGCTATTGATGAATGTCATGCTCATTTCACTAAATTTAATGTTGTAAATGGATCTGATGCTAAGAAGGCTAAAAGATTAAGCCAATACTAGTAATTAACCATCATTCTTTCTACCTCAAAATATTGCAAGGAACCCTGTTAGTTCCCTATATCAAGTTAAAACCATGCAGATTAGCACCAATAACCACTACCCATCATTAGCCATGCTTATTTATGAGTCTCAACAAGATCTTCATAATCAACCGGCACACGTAGCCTCTCAGCCAGTGGGACTCCCTTTCTTCTTGCTGTATCATCATACATATCCACATCAATAAGACCAGAGTGATCATTCTTTTGTTTGAGACCCTGAACCCAAGCACACTGTACCTGGGCATGAATTGCTACACTATCTGGGTCAACTTTGGAGTTCAGTAGACCCTCTTGTTCAATGCTAGACCGCCACAAAGTCCTCCCTATCTTCTTCACTTGTGCTGATGGGACTGGGTGTGGAGCAGTTGCATCTGTTTTTCTGCGCTTTAACTGGCGTTGGCGACTTGAACCCATGTCCTGCTCTTCTATCTTTCGTTTTCGCTGCTTCTGCATTCTCACAAAAATGTCAAAAGATTACAGATGCACTCCCATCCCAATAACAAATTTGCTACCAAAGCTACTCAGAAAATTAACTAATTCACCATAAATAATCATGCAGGCACCCCTTCATACCTCAACGTCTTTCCCCACTGCCATAATGTCTTTATAATCGTCCTCCTTCAAACGGGACCTTAATATATTCCACAAAACCCCTCCAGGAGTTCTTCTTCGTTTTCCATCAACCGTCATTTGACCTCCATGTTTTTCTATTGTCTCAACCTGTGATTCATGGAGCAAACTTTATGATCTCTCTCTCTCTCTCTCTCTCTCTCTCTCTCTCTCTCTGTCTCCCCCACACATTGTTTGTGTTGGAAAGGTCACCTCCCCATCTATAAGCCCCCATATGAGGAGAGCATGGGGGAGGGAGACCTAGGGCATGTGCCCAAAAGAAAAGGTGAGGGAGGGGGCTGCCACATGGGCAGCACAGCAGCCTCTGGCAGAGGTGCTTCAAGGCCTGTGTGTACAGGCAGGCCCCTAACAGAGGCGCACAGGAGGCGGGACAGAGGCTGCATGTGGCGCAGCAAAGGCGCACACGTGTGGGCAGAACAGGGTGCTGGAAAGGGGCGCAGCAGCGGCGGGACAGACCAGCAGAGGGAGTCGGCCAAGAGAGAGGCTGATTGGGCTGCTTGGAGGCAGCCAACTGGGCCTTATATAGGGCAGACCAAGGGAGCTGGGGCCCTGCCTTGAAAGGAGGGCTAGAGCCCTAGAAGTGTGGGCCTAAAGCCCCGGTTTGAGAACCCTTAAAGGCAGACTGGTTGACCAGTCTAGTCAGCCGGAATGATGCTGACTGGTCGGTTTTTTGGAGGGCCTATAAAAGGGGGCCATTCAGCCCTCACAAATCATTCTTTGGAGCAGCCTTCACAAAAGCAGCAGGAGCAGTCTTCTACCATCTTGGAGCCTATACTTTGGAGGACCAAGAGACCTAGAGAAGCTGCAGACAGACATCGAAGGGTTGCCCGCCTAGGCTGATCTATAGGCAGCAAGGTGGAGAGGATCATTCTGGACAGAGTCTATAGACGCTCGAGGTGGAGCACGCGGGGCTCGAGTCTAGAGATAGCCAGCAGATAGGAGTATCTTGTGGTAAGATCAGAGGACCACACCATTGGTGGGACTCTAGATCTATCTCTTTTGTATTGTGTCCATAGCTTTGGACGGAAATATATTATTTTGGTGGTTTCTCTATCTGGCTGGTTCATTGTCTATTGATGAGTCTGCACATCTATTCTATGCACGTAAGTTTAAGATTAAGAAGTTTGTGATTACACACCCCACACTACACTGTGTGAGCTCCTGTGCAATTCTATCAGTCTTCCGCTGTGCGTACCCTCTGCTGGGTCATTTCTAACAGTTTGGGCTTTGCACTGATGAGCTGGAGGACTTGCTTACAAAGTATACAGCCCAAGAGGGGCAAATGGGACCTAAAAACACTGCACAAGTCACTCTCTTACTGTTGTATGCAGATGACATTGTTCTAACAGCAAAAACCCAAGAAGATGCTCAAAAATTGAAGCATGTGCTGGATATCTTCTGCCAAAATAGTGGGCTGCAGACAAAATAAAGATTGTGTCGGTGACAACTCTCAAGAGAACAGGGAGGACCTCATAGTTGCAGAATCCTTCGAGTATCTTGGCATAGACGTCCCTTCTGACCATTGATGGCAAAGATGTGTGGACAAAAAGATTGAAGCTGCCTTTGAATATACTTCTAGGCAGGCTGAGATATGGAGCTGGAATTTGAAAAAGTCTCTCTTGGTTGCGCCCATGGTGCTTAATGGGGTAGAGGTCTAGGGTGGGAGCTTATCCAAGTCAGCCTGGAATGAGGTGGAGAAAATCCAGAAGCATATCATAACCAGTTTCCTAGGAGCAAAAGACACTACTCCATATTCCATCCTACTCATGGAGACTGGCAGCACATGAAGAGTAAGAGACTAGTGTCAGGTTGGATGGATGAGACAAAGTAATGGTTCAAACGATGGGGTGCCGAAGCGTTATTGGTGTGTTTGATAAAGACAAACAAGTTGTAGATACCTTCTTGAGGAGATGCTTCTTAGTGTCATGGGAGCATGCAGATCACCACACAAGATTTAAGTACTGTACTTAAAACAATATGCCCGCATTACAACGACTTTCTTTTATGGACAGGCTCACAATACCTATGATGTGAAATAGGTAGATGGCATGCTACAAGGCCCAAGCTCATGCCCACCCCTCGTTCAGAGAGGCTATACACACTATGATATCAGGGGACGATAGAGTCTGAGCAGCACTCCTTTTTGCAATGTGATGCCTACTCAAGTATCAAAGAGAATTTCAAGACTATCATCTCACGGCATTTGAGAAATGCTAGTTTCCTATCCCAACATGGCCATACCTTACCTATGGGAGCATACATCGCAAAATTATGGAGACAAGACATCATTTGCTGGATCACTAGACATGCAGCATGTTTTCCACCAAATGTAATTGGTCATATGACCCCATAGGTCGTATTCGGCCTTCATGAACGTTAAAACAATCATCTCTTATATATATATATATATATATATATATAAAGAGAGAGAGAGAGAGAGAGAGAGAGAGAGAGAGAGAGAGAGATTAACGTCTTCAGAAGCCCTCGCGGGACTATGAGACAAGGCACACACATCAAAAGGGACTGGGAGTGCATATACCACTTCCAAAGTTATTGCAGATAAGCTACATTACACTAGGTGCCATAGTCAGCCTGTATTACATCAGTTTAAGATTGAGAGTCCTTGGGTTTGGATTTAAAATCTTTGATAACTGCTTTTCCATCTCTATAGACAGCCTATTTCCCTTCTTTGCGAGCGTCCTTCACTTTGTTCAATTTTGTGGACTTCATCTTGAGCTCCCGTCATTGAGTACCACTCTAGCTTGTGTCCCAATAGGAGCCACAATGGTTATATCCTTTTAAGTCCCACTCAATTTAAGGGGTTGCTGCTTTGATAATATCAAATTTCCTGCTAGGCTCCCTTCATGCCAATCTTCAGGTAATCCTCCAATGTGTAGACATCGAACGTTAGCCGCCCTTTTTTCTTGTTCTTGTACCTCTCTATGTACTTCACTTTTGTTGATTTTGTTGTCCATTGTTACTAAGATTTCCTTTTTGATCGATTTGACCTCATTGGTAACCATGTCATGGACTTTCGTTACCAACTGTGATGCAGGTGCTGCTTCCCCATTATCTATAGTGCTTCCTGTATGATGTCCGGTTTGCCATTGTTCTCCATCTCCTTCACTTTCTTCCTGGGAGCTGCAACCATAAGTCTAAGCTCCCTTACTTCCTGCTGTAGAAAGTATATCTGCTCCTGTGGGACTGAGCTAACCCTTTGCTTGTAATGCAATGTGTATGGGCTGGGTGTTGCTGTGATGTCAGATTAGGAGGGTTTACTGATAGGGGTTGAAACAAAGGTCTTCACCTTTGGGGGCTCCATGATGGCCTCTGAATAACTGGGGGCCCTCTTGCTATCTCTAACACCCCAAACTGAGCCCAAGGCTCAGCTCAGCCTGGGGGCTGAAGGTAGGTTGCTCTTGTACCTCTCTTAGGCTGATGATGTGCAAAAAGATGAATGTCCCCTCTTGCGTGACCTACATTCCGAATGGGCTGCTGCTGCTGATGCTTCAGCCGCTGCGAACTAGTTCTGGGGGCCGCCCCTTGCTGGTGTACTGCTGCTGTGTGTTGTGCTGCAGTGACTGCAGCAGCCGGAAGGGGCAGGAGCGGCAAAAGAGACGGGAGGAGCTAGGTGCGAGGCACAGGCGAGAGACACAAACACACACGACCTTCATGCATCTGTGTGTGTGTGTGTGTGTGTGTGTGCAGTAACCCGTTAACTCCCCACCAGATCATTTCGGCTGAGTTTGAGTCATCTCCACCACAGCTTGATCCACAGTCAGGTCATCAAATATTTATACCGCATCAAGGAGTACAGCTCTTGCACCTCAGGGCGACGTAGACTACCATGACTAGCACTATCCTCCTCTATGGCCCTAGCAACTAAGGGTGATCAGAGATGCTGGTATGTGGACAAGTGCAGGTGGTTTGAGAGATTGGGACTCCACATGGACAGATTAACCTCCTTTCAAAACAACATTGAGGCTCCATCTTTCCCACTCAGATATCACAGGTATCTACATGTGAACTGACGTGTGATGCCATGATGTCTGCAAAAGGCATTGAACTCTGTGGACTTGTATTCACCTCCATTGTCACATCGAAGGATCTTTGGGTACTTGCCAATATGCTTTTCTACCAAGGTTTTGAAGTCTTTGAAAGTGTTAAATGCATCAGACTTTTGTTTCAGAAAGTAGATCCAAGTCTTCCATGAGTAATCATCGATGAAGGTAATGAAGTACAAAGCCTTGCCAAGAGACGGTATAGTAGTCGGACCCCATAGATCTGAATGCACAATTTGAAGGATGTCAGTACTTCGAGTCGAAGATGTTGAAAAAGGCTGTCAGTGTTGCTTACCCCTGTAACAAGCCTCGCATACATCTTGAAAGTACAATTGTGAAATACCTTGTATCATGTTGGTCTTTTTTAGGGATACAAGGCTTCTGAAGTTGAGGTGACTATACCTCTTGTGCCACAATGTACTCAAATAAGCATCCTGATTCTGATGATGAGTTGCTAGGGCTCTCTGGATCGGAATGGCAGAGGAAAGCTTGAACATTCTTCAAATCTTGACACCCTGAGCATTGATGGAGTCGAAACTCTTGAGCTCTCTCACGATGCATCCATACTTGTTAAAGATGACTTCTATATCACTCTCAATCATCTGTCCAACAAAGAGAAGGTTATGTGCCATTGTGGAGACATAGAACACATCTGTAATGCTCCCTATGGTGCCTGCATTACTATGCAAGGGTATGCTACCAATCCCTTTCGATTCTGTGGGGTGTCATCTCCCATTACAACGTTCTCTCTTGGGTTTCAATTGGGATGTAGATCAGAGAAGACCCAGTTGGACTCATCTAAGAGCATGATCACTAAGTTCTTTCATACAAATCACACGAATGCCCGTTCCACAGGTCTCAAACATGCTCGTGACCAAGAGCCAATGACACGACAGGTCAGACAAAGGGTTGATGCACAAATTACACTTGGGGACATTCCCTCCATGTTCAGGGTGGAAGCCAGACTAACAAGTGTGACAGTCGCCCTCATTAGACGCAAAGCTGTGACCAAGAGAGAGTGTAGGACGGCACCCGCTTGGGGTCCCCAACACTCCACATCTGGTTTCATGCTATCACTCCCTCACTATTGACAAGGGGAGGGGCCACATTGTCCTATAGCATACATTATGTCTTATGATGGTAGTGGAGGAAGGTTTTGTTGTAGATGATCACTATTATTGTATGATATGACTATGTATGATACAGTTTTCTGTTTCTATATCGGTGGGGTGTGGATGCTCGGTTAGTAGCTCCACCCCTCTAGCTGGATTTGTATCAGGTTTTTTCACAGTCTCATAGACCCATCGGTCTTCCAAAGACTTTAACCCATTGGTCTTCCAAAGACTTTAATAAAATTTCTTTCTCTCTCTCTCTCTCTCTCTCTCTCTCTCCGACATAGCTCATCAAATACAAAGGTCGAGGAGACCACGTCCTCTACCATAGCGACAGACAACCTGACAAACGTAGACCCAGGCCATCTTTGCGGCCCACTGGAGCGCCAACGCGGCAGCCAGTTTTGGATTTTAAGTTTTCAGTTTTCAGTTTTTGAGATTTGAGTCTGAGATCTTGAGCTCTTTAGCTTAGCATGGCACTCACCAAGGGCCCTAGCGCACCCTTTGTTTCAGCCCATAGAGGCTTGTATGAGTTTCTTCTCTTGATGTACTTTGTTCCATAGGCTTGTGAGGTCTTACAAGGACCTCTCTCTCTCTCTCTCTCTCTCAATGATACCTCAACAAGGACATTTCCTGGTTCAAGAGAGAAGGCTCATACCCAAAATGAGAGCCAGCTCTAATGAACTTGAGGTGGGAGAACAAGCGAAGAGAATAATTAAATCCTAAAATAGTGCAATAACATGGCAAGTTTGGTCACAAGTCTAAAAAAAGAGTTGAAAGCTAAATGTAGAGCTGCAACTGGTAACTCATGAGGCTGAGATTTTGTTGAATAAATAGGGTCATATGCGCCAAGCTTGATACTTGTAGGAGTATGGGTATGCATTGTGCCATCTGGGCACCTGAAGAGGGAGGTGGAAAGACTTCCATGTACAACAGATTATCATCCTTGGGCATCATTTAGGGCAGCTGCCAGCCACCAAGGCCACCCTGGTCAGCCGATCAGCAGCAGACTCACCTAGAGCAGCCACTGAAGTCTGATGGGGGTGTGCGATGATCTATGAGAGATCCGCATCATTAGAACAGCAAATAGAAGTCTGAGACTCGTGCCCTACCTCAGCAGATGTTTGGCTGTAGGTGATGGTACAGATTTGACAAGATTTTGGGCTTGGATTTGTTATCTATATATGAAATTGTTTGGCAGTACTTTCTCTATTATCTGAATTGTTGAATAAGCAGGGTCATATGCACAAAGCTTGATACTTGTAGGAGTATGGGTACGCATTGTGTCATCTGGGCACCTGAAGAGGGAGGTCAAAAGACTGCCATGTACAACAACCATTATCATTCTTGAGCATAATTTAGGGCACCTCCCAGCCACCAAGGCCACCCTGTTCAGCCGATCAGCAGCAGACTCACCTAGAGCAGCCACTGAAGTCTGATGAGGGTGTGCAATGATCTATGAGAGGTCCGCATCATTAGAACAGCAAACAGAAGTCTGAGACTAGTGCCCTACCTCAGCAGTGTCTGGCTGTAGGTGATGGTACAGATTTGACAAGATTTTGAACTTGGATTTGTTATCTATATATGAAATTGTTTGGGAGTACTTTCTCTATTATCTGAAGTATTGTCTCTATTGTACTTGCCCTTGTCCACCCATCAAGACAAGTCTGCCAGCCACCAAGGCCACCCTGGTCAGCCAATCAGCAGCAGGCAGCCACTGAAGTCTGAGGGGGGTGTGCGATGATTTATGAGAGGTCCGCATCATTACAACAGCAAACAGAAGCCTGAGACTAGTGCCCTACATGAGTAAATGTTTGGCTGGAGGTGATGGCACAAATATGACAAGATTTTGAACTTGGATTTGTTATCTATATACGAAATTGTTTGGCAGTACTTTCACCCATGGAGCTAGAAGAGTGGATAAGCAAATTCAAAGACTATCTATTACTGTATCCATCAGGGAAAAGCAAGGTTTGTTGTGAAGCAAGGTTTGTTGTGCTTCATCTTGAAGCAGACCCAGAGCACCAGAGTATATGCAAGGTTAAGGCAAGGGCAAAAGTCAGCATGATACTTGAGATAGATGATGATTTAATCTGATGATCCAGTAGTAAATTCTGATTTTCAAGGTTGTGAGAACAATGGCAAGGATGATGATGAAGCTCTTCATGGTTCCACCAAAGAGGCCTTCTTTCCATTGACCAAGCGGTACTACATGGAAAAGCTGCATGATCAAAATGGAAGCTACCAGTCCAAATGCCCAAGAGCATGCCAAGAATGGAATGTCGATGACAAGATGGATATTGGCAGAGATCCAGAGGGTAACTCCTGTGTCAAGGATGATGAAGTGTTTTGGGAGACTCAATCTGTTCTGTACAGCATCTCCCCCCGTAGGCTATGAAGGACTCTAGGGGTGTCCAAACTCTCAGATTGAAGGGGGTTATTAATGGCAGATCTGTCCACATATTGGTTGATAGTAGGAGTAAATATTGGTTGATATTGGTTTTATTGATTACATTGTCATATATAGCAAGTTCTTGAAATATTGAGGGACTACCAACTCCTTGCCCAGGCAAGCAAGTGTACATTCATGGCAAGTGAGGTGGATTACCTAGGTCATATTGTCAGCAACAGTGGCATAAGGGCGGATCCCAATCAGGTTAGATGTGTAAGAGAATGGCAACGCGCCTCAGAACACCACACAGTTAAGGAGATACCTTGGGCTTGCCTCTTTTTATAGGAGGTTCATCATGCACTATGCAAAATTGCAGCACCCCTTACTGAACAGGTTAAGAAGGATGCCTTTTCCTGGACAGCCACTGCAAAGAAGAGTTTCCAAGGATGCTTGGACTTCAGCTCCCATCCTTGTATGTCCAGATTTCTCTCAGTCATAAACCAATGAGGCTGATGCTCGTGGTAGAGGCATTGGGCCTTTACTAAAACAAGAACATGGAGTAATAGCCTATGAGAGCTGGAAGCAGGATAACAAAGAGCTAAGCTACCATGTATATGACCAGGAAATGCTAGCCATATTGCATGCTATCAAGAGAAGGCATCACTACATAGGTGGCAACCATTTTAAGATAAAGACTGATCATAGAACTCTCAGATATTTTCTATCACAGTCCAATTTGGTTCCCAAGCAGAGAAGGTGGTTTTCCAATTTTATAAAATTTTGATTTTGATATTGAATACAAGATGGGGAAAGAGAATGCAGTGGCTGACTCACTCTATAGAATGTGGGCATGTGGTCTATCCTCTATGACAGAAATATATAAAGATATGATCCATGGCATTTAAGAGGAATATCCCGTAGACCCACCAGCTGCAACTCATTTCAGGACCTGCAGGACCCCAAATGCCTTGATCATCAACATTACAAGCTAAATGGGCTGATATGGTACCATGATAGGATTTTCCATACTGAACATTTAGAGTTTAAGCTACTAGTATTGCAGGAGTTGCAGTCTTCTCCATTGGGTCATACAAGACTGTTTAAGAACTATGAGAGAGTGAAGTAAAGTTTCCATAAGAAGTGACTTTGATTGTTGTAGGTCCAGCCCCAAATCTAAACGGTACCTCCTTGTTCATTTCAGAATTGTGATTCTAAGCTAATGATCTAGCCTAGGCAACAAACTTCCTGTCTGAATTATTCATTTTTTCCCTAAGAATTTGAATAGTTTAGAATAGAACTGAACAGTCAACCAGAATTGGTTAGAGCTAGCTAAAGTTCTAGCTAATTCTGTTTCATCCCAGAAAGGATTTGACCTCGGTCATCATTCTCAAAATTGGTCAGTAGCGTTGCAAATCAAGCTGTCTGTTGGGCAGAAGTGTTGAATAAAGTACTTCCGCAGGCAGCTGGTGTTATGTTTAGCAAGTAGTAGGTTTATGTGATGTGATGAGGAGGTGCGGTGCCTATGGTAGGACGACCTTGATGAATTCTATACACAGTTTTACCAAGTAAAATATCTGCTGGTTTCGCTCTGTTTCTTTCACTTCTCAGCCTGAAGACGAGGTTTGGCACAGGAAAAGGATGAACACTTTAAATGATTAATCAATATACTCATATGATTCATTGAAAGAAACTTCGCATCCTATCGATAAAGGCTTGTCTTTCAAAACGACAGACTAAGCGTGATTACCTCTTCCACCAGGCTACGGACAACGTCAACACCCAGTTTTCGTACCGCTGCCTCTACGAGAAAAGTTTTCGGCTCATGCAGACGTTTACACGTCTGAGAGACAAACCTGCAATATACCAATGATTATTAGTGCATCTCCAGCAAAACAAAACAGGAATAGCCAAATAAAAGAAGCGGAAATTTTTTTGCATCTTTGCTGTTAAGGACACAGACACGAGGATTTGAAACGTTTCAAAGGTAGAGGTGACAGACTTTCGAGGGTCGTCTTCTTTAACTTTACGCCGGCGACTCTTCCTCCGCTTCAGTTGCTTAACAGGCACCCGGGACCTGGCAAGTCTGACGGCATTCTTGGCATTTTGAATAGCGGCGTCCAGGTCGTTGGCAGCATGAGGTTGATCATCTAAACGAGAAGCTCGTCAAGGACTGACTGGGGGCAAAGATAAGGGCGAAACAAGAAACAAGGAAGCGGAACTGACCAATTTCGCCATCCTCGAGGGCCTGATGAATGCCAACGCCAACGCCAACGCCATCGCCATCGCCATCGCCATCGCCAGGATGATCTTCACAATCGGAAAGTTGGAATGTATCTTCTTCTTCTTCTAGTTCGTAGATGGCCTCCAGAGCAGACTCTGCAGCCATCTTCCCCCCTCTTTTCTTCCTTTTCAAACTAGGGTGGAGTTTCTATGGCTTTCCTAGTAGCTTTGTAGGAACATTCGCAAGCGAGTGCATGTCTCCGAGGCTCTATCAATTAAGGCTCTATAAAAAAAAATTTAAGTCATGTAGTTGAAAAGATGCAACGTTACTCCAAAGCGGATAGTCTCTACTTAACCTTAAGAGACCCACTTATTGTCACTGATAGCTCTCTATATCATGGCGTGGATGATTGACATAGATGTTTGGTTAAGTCCGACAGTTGAATTTCATGTCATATCTCTTGGCTCCTCGTTGTGTAGTCCTTAGCTCTTTGATGTTAGCTTCGTTTGTTTGGTCAATTTAACGTGTTACGTTTTGGTAGAGACGTCGAGATGGATCAAATAGAGCATGACACTGACCGTAGAGAACACGCACATCAGAATTCTGGTTTTCACTTCACACCTGAAATTTTGGCAACACTCTTGATAGAATTGGTTCAATCGAATATTCATGTGGCTAATTTGGCTTCATGTTGGCGTTTTTCGTTGGTAATCGTCCGGATCGCGATTCCAAAGTGCATCCAAAGGCATTCACTGGCTCTCAAGACGAAGATGTCTACATGTGGTTAGACCATTTTGATAATCTCAACGAATACCATCAATGGTTGGATCAATAGAAAGCGGAAGAAATAAGACTAGCTTTTCAGTGGCTCGCCGCCACTTGGTATCACCAACTTGGTCCTGCTATAAAAAAACTCCTGGTATCATCTTCGATTGGCTTTGTCGTCAGCGTTTGGTAGCATAGATACCGTGAAGGATGCGCTCACACAGTTACAAGACTTAAAACATTTACCGAATGAAACTGTGTCACAATTTGGGGTGAAATTGACCCACCTTTTGATGAGAGTTGACAGTAATATGGTGGAAGATCTAAAGCTTTTCTTTTTGTGGCTACGTCTTCAATCTAATATTTCGCATAGTGAACTCAAGATCAAGGCCCTAAAACTCTTCAGGAAGCATTGTTGATTGCCCAACGAATTAAGTTCACGTCCTCCAAGTTTTTAGTTGACTTGAAAGCAAGAGAATGATTCTTCTTGTCAACTAAAGGTGTAATGCAAACTAGCATTATTTCCTTTTATATTATTTTCAATATTTTTACGAGAAGAATCACTCTCTTGCTTAGGGTGAGATGCTCTAGATAAGTTGGTCTACTAATCTTGCCAGTACCTTCGTCAGTTCCAACACCGATGGAAATCAACCATGTACACAATGCTCAAATGCCTGCCATGATGGGGAATTGGTTAAATCAAAAGCCGAAAATATGGAGATCATAGTCAATCACTTCAAAAACCTTTTGAGTATAGTGGACTTAATAGACAACAAGCCAGAAATAGGTGCCATTCAGCCAAACAAACCTCTATATCCAACTTAGACAGAAACTTGGAAATAGACCTCTTCCTTTAGGAGCTTAAAGAGGTTGCTTTTGCAATGGTTGATGGCAAAACACCTATACAGCAAAGGAATTGCAATAAAGAAAGGAAAATTTGAGGGTAGTGGAGAGGGCGGTGGTAAAGGTGATGCAAACACAGAATTCTACAAGTTCTTTTGTGACATTGTTGGTCCCTCCTTACTAGCTATTTGGAGGGAGAGTGCTAAACAGGGCTTGCTCCCAGAGCATTTAAATGGAGGGGTTATTAAGCTTATACCAAAGGAAGGGGACAGGATAGTTTTGAAAAATTGGAGGCCCCTCACTATGTTAAACTATTCCTACAAGATATATGCCAAAGCAATTGCTCTGAGACTAAGACACAAGATGGATAAGTGGATTCTAGAGGAACAGAAAGGTTTCATCAAGAAAAGGCATCTGCTAGAAGCAACCTTCAACTTATGGGAAGGGTGCACTCATGTTGAAGAAAGTAATGAAGAGATCTATCTAATTAAAATAGACTTTGATAAGGCATATGACAAGCTGAATTGGGATTTTCTATGGCAATCACTTAACAGCTTGGGACTAGGAAAGAAATTCACCTCTGCTACTATCAAATGCCTCTGCAATGGTGTGTGTGAATGGAGAGATGTCTCAAAGCTTCATGTTGAGAAGGTCCATAAGACAAGGATGCCCTCTAACACCTCTCTTATTTGCTATAGCTATTGATGCTTTGGGATGGTTGATAAAAGAGCAGGTGACTACAGGAGAAATCAATGATATAGAGCTCCCCTTAGGAAAGAAGCTTGTAAACCAGGAATTTGCATATGATACTACCCTAAGAAACACAGATGTAGACATACAAAGAGCTATGGACTGTATGGATATTCTGTAATGCATCTCGTTCAAAAATAAATCACTCCAAAATAGGTTATGCATTGTTATATGGTGACAACCAAAACCTTATGGACCAGCTTGGCTGTAAGAAAATTCCCCATGGGCAGATATTCAGACTACTAGAGGTATCCCTATGGGGTTCAATGTTAAGATGAAAGATAGATGGGAGTGGTTCCTAGAAAAGTTCAAAAAGAAAATAGATAGTATCAGGGGATTGTAGGCAAACCTGGCATGGAGAAGGGTATTACTAAATCACTGCATATATCCAATTGCCATATTTTATCTCTCATGTTGGTGTCCTTCCAGAACAAGGTTAGAAAAGTTCATAAGGATCTGCAGATCCTTCTTATGGGGGGGGAGTGACACTAGAAGAAGGATAGCTAAGGTTAAATGGGCTTTTTGCATCAGACCAAGGAAGGAAGGAGGCTTGGGTAGCAGCTACGTGGATAATTAAAGCCATCACTACTCTTGAAAGTGATTGGGCTAACCTCCTTCTCAAGAACTTCAAGCATGTAAGGCCTCTCAGAGCTCTTAGATGGAAGGAATATCCCCTTTTAGCAGCCATTGGGAACCTAGAACCTTGCACTACCAAAGGGAGCTAGCTGTGGAAATCCATATGGGGGGCCTTTGAACATATAAAATGCCACATCACTCTCTTTGGGAAAGGAAGCTTTATGGCTTTAGATTCAATCTGGGTTTCTACCTTTTTCACAAAATAACAACTAAGTAACAATGACTTTCCGAGAGCATGGCACTTAGTGAAGAAAGCGCTTTCTTGTTGGGGGGATTTATCGGACAAGACCAATGTTAGATAAAAGAATTGGTTGGAGATAAGAAGAGAATTAAGACTCCACAATGTAGACCAATGGGGACATCACTTGGAAAGGGGGCATAATTGTTAATTTCTCTAGAGAGTTTGGATGGGTAGGCAACTCAATTCTCCTTCCTATACCCACTTCATCTGAAGGTATAGATGAGACTATTGCTAAACTAAACTCTAGGTGGAACAATTCTAATAATGAAAGAAAATGGGCTATCAGATTTGAGTTGATTTGGGAGGGAAGAATTATTAAAGAAAATGTCCACACTCTTATGGTTAACTTTACACAAGGCTGTCTGGACCAACTGTAGAAGTTTCAGCATTGGTAAGGGAGATGGCACATGCAAACACTGTGTGGGCACTAAGGAAGACATCTTCCATCTCTTTATAGCTTGCCTCATAGCAAGAAAAGTTTGGAAATTTGTGCAATTGAGAATAGGTGAACCTATAAACTGGAAGTCTATCCTCTTGGGAGATGCTCTCAAAATACCTTATGCGACATGGGCACACATCAGAGCATATGCACTATGGTATTTGGATATCTAGAAATGCTTTTCAATTCAATGATGAGGTCATGCATGCTGAACAGATCTTTGTTAATTGGTATGAATGCTATCTTCTTACTAACTGATCACTATGTGGTGTGGTCCAAGCCAAGTTTTTATTGCACCAAGAATATCACAATTATAATGACTAGGTATCTCAACTCCAGGCAGAGCTGGAAGAACACATTCAGGAGGCAAGGAGATGCTCCAATTGAGGAGTGGATATGCAAGCTCAACTCCTTCCATCTCTCTTCCCAGTCAAAATAGAACCTGTTGATTAGAGATCCTCTACTGGCTATTGTTTCTCTATTACTACTCATTCGTTCACAGGCCCTATGCACTATTTTTGGATACTAGGAGTGCTGCAACTTTGATGGCTGCCAAAAAAATAGTAGTTTTGTGGATCATATAATCATTTGCAGCACACTATCTCTTTTTTGGATAGACAAGGATGTAGCATAGCCTATCTTCAGCAAGCATATCAACACTTGAGCATATTTTACTAGTTAAAATTGTTAAACTAAGCTCAAACTCATATATCTTCTTGGCGCTATTTTTGATGTTTCCCACTTTTAGACAATGGTTTTCTTGTATGCAGTCATTCCTCTCTAGAACAGAACATTTTGTCAAAGATTGACACCATTGTACAAAACAAATGATTAGAATAAGATCCACTTTTCTTTGCCCCCCCCCCAAAAAAAAAAGAACAAAAAAAAACATAAACATGAGACATGAGACATGATACATCAAGACCCGATCATCCCTACCAATGTCTGGGGTAGTGTCTTAATGTTGCCTTGGTGATGTGCAAAGGTATGAAATGGCTCATGAAGACCTTGTTCGCTTCGTCTTCTCTCCATCATCATTATCATCTCGCTCTTGCAGCTTTCTCTAGGGTCTTTTGCGTAGTCATTTCCTATTTGTCTATGGTACCTTTGCTGTTCATAACTTCGGTCGTTAGATATTGTTTGGAGCATGATTCATCCACCTATTTGACTATCGTTTCCTTGCGATGTTTATTAGTAATCTTGAGTTATTTTTTTATCATTTGCTCTCACAAGTGGTCTACGAATTTCTTTCCTAGATGACAATAGTTTGGCTCATTTTTTGTTGATATCACTAGGTTAAATACTTCATCAAATTTTCTCTACATCAAGCACTTTGCAAAATGGGCCTTCAGCACACCATGAGCTTTGTATGTGTGCTCTTGCTTTTTGGACATAATAGCAATGGCCTTTCATTTCAAGTAGGACCTTTCCAAGCAGCTAGATTAAATTAATCACCATTTTGTCTCATCGCTGAATAGACCCCTAGGATTGGTTGATTGGAGCTAGGATTCTTGGCTATGTAATAGAAGAGACTCTAGGATTGGTCGATTGGAGCTGGGATTCTCGACTATGTAACACAAGCACTCCTTTGGTGCTTGCCTTCAACGTGAGTCCTTGAAAAAATACAAAAGCATGTCTACTCCACCCTGCTTTGGGTCTCATTATACGTTAAGTGGTCTACTAGTGATGCAATTAAGAACATCGCAAATCTCAGATAGCACCAAACTTTCTTTTAAATATAATCTTATAAAATTCCCCTTTGGTTTTTCATCAGCCGGTCTAAGAAGACGAGACAAGACAATTTATTGCTCCAATCTAATCAGAAGCATCTATAATCATCCCCTCCCTTATGGGCTCTAGGATTAAAATAGTTGCAGCCTTGTGGTTCATATCAGCAAAAATGTGGTCCTTCCAGGTCAGATTTTAACTTGAATGGGAAAGAATGTTGGAGCAGGGAATGGCCTTTGTCTACAAATAATGTAGCAAGCAAAGGGCACAATATTCATGAAGGTATAGTGCGAGCAATGTACAAAGATGCAGGAGGGGCTGCTATAGGTGTCAGCAATACGTACAAGATGAATCTAAGCGAGTACATGGTTACCCTTAACAAACCTCTAGGTATTCAATTTGCTCATACTTTGGATGGAATTGTTTATGTGGAAGCACTCGCACGACGGGTGATTATTCTATCATTCGATATTCCAAGGGTAGCAAGAATTTGAATGGTATTCTTCTTGTACAAGTCAAAAAGGTTGGAAAGGCAACAGCCATCCAAAAATAGAGGTTAGGAATTAAAAAAAAACAAAAAACTAGGAATAATCACAAAACTCCCCTCAACTCAATCCTAAAGCACTATCTCTAGGACAGCCAGTGCTAACAAAAATTAGAAGGATAGACAAGGGGAGTGATGATAAGTGGATTTGATTTGTGACCATTTGTGAGGGCATTATGCTACTGCAAAAGCCATTTAAGAGTCATCTCACAACACTATATTGTGTTGTGATCTGTCCTGTGACTCAAACGATCCAATGGACTCAACAAACCTCCAAACTTGCTTGCCCATAACTAGTAAATTTAAAAGTCCGTCCTTTAATTCAAAACCAAGATTTAACTCTCCATTTGCATGATCTTGGCTATCAAACAACCAACAATCGGTCTCCATAATGCTTAGTTCACGATTAAAGATAACCTAGTCTGTTTTTGCCATGCATAGCATATACCTTGACTCTGCATCCCTCAATCATTAGCCAATCACTATATTGATTATTATCACTCGGGCCCTCTATTCAATTATCCAGGTCTACATAAGGTCTCAGCCTCCCTTCGTGTTAACATCCATAGAGTACAGTCATCGTAGAATGCAGGGTAACCAGTGATTAGAGGTGACTAGGCTTCATGATTTACTTCAATGGCTGCAGTCATGGAAGGATTACAATACAAGCTCAGGAAGTTTGAGCCCCAAATATCCCAACGGTCATAGGTTCAAGCTACAAATCGCCACAAAATGTGGTTAGTGCAGTTATTTGCCTCATGGGGGTCAAGCCACAAGTAGCCCAAGATCAACCTTGTGTGAAGATAGTGGGAGAGAAGGAAGGAGTCTCACTTACGGCTTTCTCACATACACAATGGGGGAATACACACAAAGGTGGAGGCTGAAAATAGTTTTCCTCTTCTTAGTTGTGAAAGCCAAAGGAACTCTTGTACAAAGAAATAGAAGAACCCTATATGTGGGTCTCAAACCAAACTCAGCTAACTAAGGTGGCATACTAACTGAGCCACGAACTAGAGTACATAAGGATAGCTGTCATCCAGCTATTATTCATGGGCGGTGTACCAACCACATCTGCAGCTAATAAGTTGGTGACATAAATGCACAATGGTCACCCTGGCATATCACGAGTGAAAGCTCGATATCTCAACACTCCCCCTCGAGCTCAATCCCAATTCCTGCACACCAAGCAGGTCTCTGAACTTGAGCAGCTTCTCTATGCCCAATGCTTTCGTGAATATGTCAGCTACCTGATCTTCTGTGCTGACATAAACTAGATCAATAAGACCTAGTAAAACCTTCTCCCGCACATAGTGATAATGCACCTCAATGTGCTTTGTTCTAGCATGATAGATTAGGTTATTTGCCAAGTGTATACTGCTCATGTTGTCACAATAAATGATAACTGGCCCATCTATAGACTAATGCATATCATAAAGTAGCTTATGCAACCAAGCTACCTCACATGCAACCATTGTTGCACCCCTCTACTCAGCCTCTGCACTCGACAAGGCAATTGTAGGCTGTTTCTTGCTGCTCCAAGTGACTACAGCACTGCCAAAAGAGAACACATATCCACTCGTAGATATCTATCAGAAATACTAGCAGCCCAATCAATATTAGTGTATCCATGCAACTGTATCTGAACCCTAGCCTCATAAAATAGTCCATACTGCAATGTGGACTTCACATACCTGAGTATGCGTCTAGCCACATCCAAATGCGGTTTCCTTGGAGCCTGCATAAACTGACTTACCAATCGATAGCATAGCTCAAATCTAGCCTGGTAATAGTCATATAAATCAAACTTCCTACTATGCGCTTGTACATAGTAGGGTCTTCCAGAAGCTCACCTACATCTGCGCTCAGCTTCACATTCTGCTCCAAAGGAATTGAAATAGGCTTACAGCCTGTCATCCCATATTTGGACAGCATGTCCAATCCATACTGCCTCTGCAAGAGCTGTATCCCACTTGGTGATCTAATCACCTCAATGCCCAAGAAATAACGCAGCTCTCCCAAATCCTTCATCTCAAACTTTTGCTTCAATAACATTTTCACATGAAGGATATCTTCATCACTATCACCTGTGATGATCAAATCATCAACATAAATGACAAGCAGCATATACCTTTCTCTGTTTTTCTCACATAAAGTGAGAAATCTGCCTTGGAAATCTGAAAGCTAATAGTGACAAGATACTGTCCTATCTTGTCAAACCATGCTCTAGGTGCTTGCTTCAAGCCATACAAGGCTTTTTTCAACTTGCAAACAAACTCAGGATGAACAAAGTGAACATAACCTGGTGGCTGCTCCATCAAGACCTCTTCTTGCAAATCACCATGCAAGAAGGCATTCTTTACATCCATCTAATGTAAAGACCATCCCTTTGATGCAGCCATAGAAATGATTGCTCTTACGGTGGCCACCCTTGCAACCGGACTAAATGTTTCCTTATAGTCAATGCCATATGTCTATGCATACCCCTTGACAACTAATCTTGCCTTGCATCTGTTCACAGAACCATCTGCATTGTGCTTCACCTTATAAACCCACTTGCAGCCAATTGCATTCTTGTCTTTAGGCAAAGACATCGATTCCCATGTAGCATTTGCTTCCAAGGCATCCATTTCTTCATCCATGGCTTTCTCCCATTTTTCTTTTCCCATGGCTTGCTCAAAAGCAGTGGGTTCTGGTTCCTGTATCATTTTGACCATATAGGCATAGTGAATGGTTGTAAATCCATCATACTTTAGCTTATCCATAGGATACCTAGCTCTGGTAGACCTGCGCAAAATAGGCTCACTTCCAGGTGCTCTCAAAACATCCCTGGTCTTCCTTACTCCAAGTGTAACAACAGAAGGAATACCCAACTCATCATCAATGCTCTATTCTGAGCCACTGGATTCACCATCCACATAAGAGTGACTTGCATTCACATCAAACATGGGCTGATCTACCTTCTCTTTTCCTTTTCATGATACCTGCATACCACTATCTGCATTGCTTTGAGGAGATTCTCTTGATCTCAATCTGCCTATCCATGGCGAAGTATGTGAACCACTGCTAGAGGACACTGTAGGTCCACTAATATTTTGTGATTACTGCTGTGAATTCTGTGCAGCATTACCATTTTGTGCATCTACATCATCAATCACATTTACTGGTCTATAGCAGCTGCTCATCTCATCAAAAACAACATCTCTGCTCACTGTAAACGTATGAGTAGAAGGCTTATAGCATCTATACCCTTTCTGCTGCAGAGAATAACCAATAAAGATGCACTTCTCAGCTTTTGGATCCAACTTGGACCTCAACTCATTTGGCACATGAACATAGGCAATGCAACAAAAAATTTTCAAATGAGAAATATTTGGTTTCCTACCAGTATACATCTCCTCTGGCGTCATGCCATATACATCTCCTCTGGCATCATGCCATGTATTGCTGCAGTGGGAGTCCTGTTCATTATGTAAATTGCTGTAGCAACTGCTTCAACCCAATTATAGTCTGGAAGGTCTTTTTCATTTAGCATGGCCCGAGATACCTCTCCAATATGCCTGTTTTTCCTTTTGGCAAGTGCATTTTGCTGTGGGGTACGACTGCATGAATATTGTTGCTTTATGCCATGCTCCTGCAGGAACCTTGCAAACTCATTTGAGAGGTACTATCCCCCTCCATCTGACCTTAGGCATTTTATTTGCAGGCCTGTTTCTTTTTCAACCATAGCTTTAAAAGCTTTGAAATGCCCAAACACTTCACTTTTCTTTTTCATAAAATGCACTTAAACTTTTTTGCTGTAGTCATCAATAAAAGTGACAAAATAATGATAGCCTCCAATAGATGCAGCTTTAGTAGTCCACACATCAGAGTGGATTAATTCCAATGGCTTCTTACTCTATTGAACATGTCTAGGAAATGGTTTCCTTGCCTGTTTTCCAAATTGACACGCTTCACATACCTTATGCATTTCTGCAACCTTGAATTTAGGCAATCCTGCAATAATATTTTAGGCCTGCATTGATTTAAGTTGCTGTACATTAACATGACCAATGTGTTTATGCCAGATATCAATATCTGCAACTACACCGGTCCCATGTGCAAACATTGCTGCACTCAATTTAGGCATGTCTGCATCCAACGTAAACATCCTACCCTTCTTCTTTACTTTTGCTATCAAGCGACCATTATTTTTCATATCCTCAACAAAGCATCCATGAGGATTAAATCTAACTTGCAAGCCCTGCTCAACCATTTGACCAATATAAACCATGTTCTTGGTCATATTCGGGACATGAAATACATTAGACAGATATTTCTTTTTCCCATCCTGCATAGACAAAGGAATTTTACCAATCTGCACAATAGGATGTGTAGTATCATCACCAGTCTCCACAAATCCTGGTCTTTCCATTTTCCTTGCATCTTGCATCCATTCTGCATGACTTGTCATGTGGTTTGATGCACTTGAGTAAACATACCACACATCATTACTTTCTTCTGCACTTGTCATAGAACTGGTCATGTGCTGCACCATAAACAAATGCTCATTTCTATCATCACCTTGTCTACTAGAGGATGCATAATTGCCTTGTTGCAATTTTCCATTCATAATGTCATTCTGCGTTTTGTAGTAGTCTTTAGCCATATGACCCATTTTACCACAATAGTAGCATTCAACATTGGTGTTTGCATTTTGACCTCTCATCCATCCACCACGACCTCTTTCGCTCCCCCTGCCTCTAGAGTTACCACGTCCTCCTCCAAAGGACTGGTTTTTCTTGAGTTTGCTGCATATTCTGATTTCTACCATGGTCTCCAGACTGGCCTCCTCTACCTCTGCCTCTACCTCTTCCAGCATTTGAGTAGAAGACAGTTTCTTTTGAAGTTCCTCCTAAAGAAGATGCACCACCATTTCTTTGCTCTTCAGAAATTAGAAGAGCAAACAACTCAAAATCAAGAAATTTTTCACGGACAGTAATGGATGTCCAGAACTGTGCATAATCCTTTCCTAGACCATTCAAGGTCATAGAAACTAGATCATCATCTTCCACTGGTGACCCAATGGAAGTAAGTGCATCTGCAATTTTCTTCACCTTCATGTGGTAGTCATTGATGCTCATATTTTTGCTCTGCACATTATGCAACTCCTGCTTGAGCTGCATTTTCTTGGCTTGCGTATTTGTGCTGTACATTTTTGCCAAAGTATCCCATGCCTCCTTTGGCATACTTGCATCCTGAATATGCACAATCATAGAATCTAAAATACTGATAGACAGCTAGTACATAACTTTTTTGGCTCTCTCATGCCATCCTTTAAATGCCCACATTTCCTGTTGATTGGGAACATTAGGAAGAACTGGTTCTTCTTCATTTCTTGTAATGAACTTGCAATAGTCTTTTCCCATAAGGAAATTCATCATTCTAAACTTCCATGCTTGGAAGTTGTTCTTGTCAAGCTTTTCAGTGACAATCTGTGAAAGAGAATCAGACACCATTACAGAACATTGTAAAATGTTCTGTCACTGCAAAAAACATAGCTTCTGCCTCACACGGGCAAATCTACAAAACTGGCGAAAGTGGTATTTGACCACAGTCACTTCCTAGTGACGATTTTGCATCAACAGGCAATAAGGATGATTCTATAACTTCCAGTATCTCAGTGCATAAGCATATGATGCAATTTCTACGGCAACTTTTCACTAACCTGTAGAGCAGTGGTCGCACAACAAAAACAAGGCCTTTTTCTCAATGCTTGCTGAGAACTTCCGCCTCCAAAATGGGCCCCGAAATGGCCTCGAATCAAAAAAATAAAGTCACTGAGGGCTTTGCCTATGCCCGCAGCATATATTGCCCTCTCGCCACACCACAAAGGGCATCTCAATCTGAGACAATGCACTCTTGCACTTTCTGGCTGTGCTACCTATAGAGATTTGCTCCCAGACTCGAAAAAGGAAAGCAACACTGGTCCTCTTACCAGGACACCGTGAAATTGGTTTGCTTCCTTGAGCTCCTTACCACGAACCAGGCTCTAAAACCATGTGAAGATAGTGGGAGAGAAGGAAGGAGTCTCACTTGCGGCTTTCTCACATACACAATGGGGGAATACACACAAAGGTGGAGGCTGAAACAGTTTTCCTCTTCTTAGTTGTGAAAGCCAAAGGAACTCTTGTACAAAGAAATAGAAGAACCATATATGTGGGTCTCAAACCAAACTTAGCTAACTAAGGTGGCATACTAACTAAGCCACGAACTAGAGTACATAAGGATAGCTGTCATCCAGCTATTATTCATGGGTAGTGTACCAACCGCATCTGCAGCTAATAAGTTGGTGACATAAATGCACAACGGTCACCCTGGCATATCTTGAGTGGAGCTCGATATCTCAACACCTTGCCACTCTAGGTTTTGAGCCTCGTACACGGGGTTTGAGCCCTAAAGAGCTTAGGACTTGGAGGCGCGAGGCTAACACAAGCACTATTTGGGACCCGGTTAGGAGCACCTCCTAATGCCAAGTTTTTCCCAAAAGTCCTAGCAGGAGCACCTCATAATTCCATAATTGTCCCAAGCGCTCTTATATGGTTAACACAAGTGCTATTTTTGACACACAAGAGTGGAATGGTAGGGGAGAGATGGAAAGGATAGCAAAGATGCCTTGGCATCCTATGGCCCCAAGTGCCTTTTAAATGTAAAGAAAAGAAGAGTGCTAAAAGGAAAAGGTTTGGCCCTCAATTCAAAAGGTGACATATATAAAAGACCAAATGGTTGACTGTTGTCTTCATTGTTGTATGCACAAGTTTGGAATACAAGTTTCCTCTTCTCTTTCAAGAGTGTCTTTGGGTGTTCTCTTGTCTCCTTTGTAGTGCCTTTGTGTTTGTCACTCCATCCCCCTTCACTCTCTCCTTCCCTTCTCCTTCTCCCTCCCTTCTCTCCTCTCTTCTCCCCTCTCCACCTTCTCTCTTTCTTTTGTGGAAACACATAGCAATAATCTGAAAGCCACTTGCATGACACAAATGGATGGCTCGTGCTTGCATTGATCTCACAAGGAAGTAGCTTGGAGTGGAGGTTCCAATGGAATTCCTTCAAGATCCCCACGACACGTGAGTCACCATCAGATAACACATTTTTGGCACCACTATCGGGGAATGAAGGTAAATTTAAAAGTCCGTCCTTCAATTCAAAACCAAGATTTAACTCTCCATTTGCATTATCTTGGCTATCAAACAACCAACAATCGGTCTCCATAATGCTTGGTTCACGATTAAAGATAACCTAGTAGTTTTTGCCATGCATAGCATATACCTTGACTGTGGATCCCTCAATCATTAGCCAATTACTATATTGATTATTATCACTTGGGCCCTCTATTCGGTCATCCAGGTCTACATAAGGTCTTAGCCTCCCTTCATGTTAACATCCACAGAGTACAGTCGCAGAATGCAGGGTAACCAGTGATTAGAGGTGACTAGGCTTCATAATTTACTTCAACAGTTGCAGTCATGGAAGGATCACAGTACAAGCTCAAGGAGTTTGAGTCCAAAATATCCCAACGGTCATAGGTTCAGGCTGCAAATAGCCACAAAATGTGGTTAGTGCAGTTATTTGCCTCACGAGGATCAAGCCACAAGTAGCCCAAGTTCAGCCTCACCATTCCAGGTTTTGAGCCTTGTATAGGGGGTTTGAGCCCTAAATAACTTAGGGCTTGGAGGCACGAGGCTAACATAAGTGCTATTTGGGACCCGATTCAGAGCACCTCCTAATGCCAGGTTTTCCCAAAAAGTCCTGGTAGGAGCACCTCCTAATTTTGGGATTGTCCCAAGTGCTCTTATATGGTTAACACAAGTGCTATTTCTGACACACAAGAGTGGAATAGTAGGGGAGAGATGGAAAGGATAGCAAAGATGCCTTGGCACCCTATGGGCCCAAGAGCCTTTTAAATGTAAAGAAAGGGAGAGTGCTAAAAGGAAATGGGTTGGCCCTCCCTTCAAAAGGTGACATGTATAAAAGACCAAATGGTTGACTTTGGTCTTCATTGTTGCATGCACAAGTTTGGAATACAAGCTCCCTCTTCTCTTTCAAGAGTGTCTTTGGGAGTTCTCTTGTCTCCTTCGTAGTGCCTTTGTGTTTGCCACTCCATCCCCCTTCACTCTCTCCTTCCCTTTTCCTTCTCCCTCCCTTCTCTCCTCTCTTCTCCCTTATCCACCTTCTCTCTTTCTCTCGTGGAAACACACTCGTGGAAACACACTGCAACAATTTGGAAGCCACTTGTGCAACACAAGTGGACGGCTTGTGCCTGCATTGCTCTCACAAGGAAGTAGCTTGGAGTGGAGGTTCCAATGGAATTCCTTCAAGATCCCCATGACACGTGAGTCACCATCAGACAACACATTTTTGGCACCACTATTGGGGAATGAAGGTATGATTTTGCATTTGCAATTGCTTTCTTTCGTAGTCCATCCATTGCACAAGGATTCAAGCTTAACTTGGAGCTTTGTTAGTGGAGTTTTAGTTGAGGAATGAGGAAGGAGGTGTGAGTTGGACAGAAAAGAGAAGGAAAATTGTCATTTCAAGTTGAAGAGCAGTTTTGAGGTTAGAAAGCTTGTTTTCTAGGTTTGCTAGAGTTTTGAAATGATAGGAAGGTAGTTTGTCAAATTGCTAAGGTGTGTATGTTGTCAAATCTCACAAAAAACAACCAAGAATAAAGAATCAAGCTAAATTGTTTTGCATGTTAACAGTCACCCCTCAAGAAATCTTTCATTTTGGCACTCAAATGTTGTTTTTCTTTCATGTTTTTGCATTGAGTAGGTAGACTTGGTAGCATAGCATCCCCCCTAGCACAAAAAACCTTGAACAGAAACTCCAAATATGTCATAAATGATCAAAAAACCAATCGGCAACATAGCACATTCCTATTCCCACGGGTCGACTGCTTAGTGCTATCATGCCAATCGTTGCCATAGTCATATCCTGTCGGCCAAACTCCATTGACCCGTGGTCATAGCGGCTATCCCCATGACCTAGCTTTTGACCACCACGGTCTAATCCACTGCCCTAATTGATGCGTGTTAGAGTTAGCTATCCTGCCAGTTTGATAGTCATTGACTCGTGGCCTTACCTCCACAACTGTTGCTATAATATTATCTTGCCAACCGGTGCCTTCAGTTATCCCCATGCCTGTTGCCATATTCGTATCCCACCGATTGAGGTATCCCACCGACCAGTGCATTAAGCTATTGCTATGACTGTTGCCATATCGTATCCCTACGACCGTGGGGATACTCTGAGGATACTCTAGGGTAGTCCAAAAATTACATAATTAAAGTTCAGCCTGAGTGTGCCCTGTTAGAGGTCATATACATGCACTTGCAATCTGGAAGAATTTTGTCCAAGAATCCCGTGCCTAAAGATAGTGCTCTGAGCTACACTTAGCCCACCTTTCGCCCTATAGTCTGAACCGAAAGCTTGGTTCCTAGCTCCCACTCTGTAATAGGACCCCAACCAGAGGATCCCTCTAGCTCCGATGAGACGGAGAGCTTGGATGAGGAGATGCAAGCCCCTGTGGGTCTAAGGGCTTCCTAAGCTCCCTTCACTAGTGTGGCCCCTCCCAACTCTCATGATCCTTTGGTAGCGTCTAGGTTAAGAGGTACATTCTCCAACATGTTTGGACATTTAGGCCGAATAGATTTGGCATACATGGAGAACCCCTTCGTCGGCATGTTAGTAGGAAGGGAAGGTCAACAACAACTAGTTCTTGAAACGTAGACAGGGACTGAAACCATCTTTGTGGGCCCAGGGCCCTCCTCCTTCACAAGGCACCCTTAGTGGTGGGAAGCATGGAGGATGAAGATTTGTGGATGAGGGACTTCCAAGGATGACCCTAGCCGAGCAAATGCCAGAGGCTCTCAAGGGGGGCGGTCTTATGAACCCCCAACCTTCCCGGTGCCACCAACCTTCGCCAACTATGTGGCCCCACAAGTTCCACCCTATTGCCCATTGTAGGGAACCTTTGTGCCAATGCCCCATGACCCACCCCCTCCAGGAGTCTGACCGTTTGCACCTGCACCTGCTCCTCCAATGAATGGAGGCCTTGGTGCATCCGCCTCGATGCCGGTACTAGCAACTCAATGGATTCCACCATCAAGGCTAGGCTTAAGGCCACCCCTATGTCTCGTTAGGTCCATAATGGCACCGCCTCCACTAGCTACCCAAACAATGCTAACAGATGAGGCAATGTGCATCCTGGTGAATGCGCTAAGAAGGGGGGCCACACCACCTCCACCCGCCCTAGTATTTCCTGCAAGGATCACAAACCCCTCAAGGAGTCGCATAGCCATCTCCAAGTTAATGACCAAATTCCTTGGGGAGGGAGACCCGATCTCCCACGTGGAGCGATTTGGGAGATATGTGAAGCCTTTGGAGCTCCTAGAGATCTAGAAATGGCTAATGCGTTTGGTCTAAGCTTGGATGGCAAAGTAGGCGAATGGTATAGGGCTCTCACCCTAGAAGAGAAAGTCAATTGGGAGATGCTGAGAAAAGCCTTCATTGTGGGGTTCGCTCCCAGTGGACATAAATGGAGCCCGATTAATCAGTTATATGAGGTGAAGCAGAATGACAAGAAATCCCTACGAGATTACATAACCAGAATCAAGCACCTCAACTCCTATTGCGAACTGTATGAGTGAATGAGCAACAAACGATTGTTGCCTTGCTTTCTCATTGGATTGGCAACCCGAAGCTAGATGACCACCTGATGGTTATGAATCCTACCTCCTTCAACCTATGTGCAGCAGAGTGGCTATCCGTATAAGTGATATAATGATGGACAAGGCTAGCTCGGACAAAACCCCAACCCCATCAGAAGTATCATCATCAGTCAAGTCTTCTAGTGTGGAAGAAGGAGACCAATGAGCCCAAGGGCTTGGATATGAGTGAGCTGGCCTCGAATTTGCTGAATTAGCTAGGCCAATAGTGGAGGTTAGGGACCTCCAAGGAGGCATCAAGCAACCCCCACTTGTTTCCACGAAGAGACAATGTCTAGTGCAGGGTATACAATGGCAATCATCCCTCCAATGAGTGTCCTTGCCTTAGGATAAGGCCAACCCTCTAATGCGCACATTGTCATGGATGGGAGAACCATGGTACCTCCCAATGCCAATTTTCGAGGTCCCTCCCACAAACCATGTATCAAGTGTGATCCCCATTAGCCCTGATGGCCCCGCCTAATCCTATGAATGCACAAGATGCCCCTTTGGCTAGTTCAAGCCAGTATAGAGCACAAAAGGCTCTGTTACTGCCACCCATACTAGGTCCTCAACCTCCCCTACCTCGTACAGCTCTGGTCAATCAAGTATTGGTAGAGGAAGTACCCAATGATTGGGAGGAGATGGATCCAGACCATGGACCCCTCGACTACTACCCATACAAGGAAGGAAGTGGCACCCTAAGTCACTACCTCCTGCAAGAGGATCAACAAGTCCCCATGTTCTAGACCGCTCCCTTGAATGCAAGGGCTAGAGGCCTAAACTCTGTTGCTCAAAGGCCCTTGATCTAATGTTATACTTTCTAGGGACTGCATAGGGCAAGTGCATGCCCCTACAAAGGTATTTCGAACCCTCCAATGTCATGCTTTAAGTGTCAGGGGCCGCATTTCTTAAAGGACTGCCCCTATAGGGACCTTACCCCAGCCGCTTCTCCCATGACAGACCCTACCCCGTTGTGTGTGGGGTGCGGAATCGAGCATTTGCTGTCCGTTGAGAAGACTAGTGACCCCAGTCATCCCGCCTAAGAGCACCAACCTTAACTTGCTCAGTATCGAACAATGCCAGGTGGCCACCGTAGTACCCTTGAAGGTCATCACAAGGATGCAAGCCAAAGCCATAGGTAGCACAATGAGGAAACATGCAAGGAAGCATAAAGGGCCCCTACTGCAAGGCCCTGAGGTGTCTCCACATCTGCAAACCCGGTCCAAGAAAGCCATACGAGTAGGTGATGGGTCTAACTAGATGCTCATTCAAGACGATGAGGAGACGGCCACCCTCGCTACCTCCTTTGCCTCAAAACCTGCTTCCACCCAAGATGACTCGGAAGTACCTCTGAGCTCAGGTGTAAACAAGCCAATGTAGGCCCAAGGCCATGCACCCCCGCCCCCATATAAGGAAACCTATCCGGATCTAGTCTTAGAGAAAAAATATGTAATAGAGGCTCAAAACTTGGGACGGGACTGCCAGGAAAAGTTTGAGCATAGACTTAAGGTGAGCAGAGGGTCGAACAGCATCCACCCAACCCACCTAACTAAGCACCGAGGAGCAAAGGCACTCAAAGTGCTGGAAAGGGTGGAAGAAGAGGAACGTTTCAACTTCGATAAGTTAGAGGCTCCAGATTTGATGCAAAAAAATGTTCCAGGAGGACCCAATATTGCAAAACCTATAGGAAGAAGGAAACCTTTACAATTTTGAGAACTTGCTATCAGTGGGAGGAGAGTCCTCACAGGAACCCTATGATAGTGCCGAGTTGGTTGTCTTCCTCTCAACTGAGGTAAAATGCCAATCGTCGCTCTATTGAGAGGGAATCCGACCCTTTGGTGAGACCTATCCAACTGGATGAACGGACAATTCTGACCCCCAAGCCCTACAAGCCCCAAGGCCGCGACCAATCGCCAAAGGAGGGGCATAACTTACCCAAGGCCTGCAAGTTGACATTAATTGGACGCAGACCTACGGCCAAGGCTCCGCAATACAAACACAAGGGCATCTTGCGGCTTACCAATCGATTGCCTACCATCCCCTCAGCATTATAATCCTCTTTAATCGGGTGCTACAAGCTCTCCAAGACTCACTTGAGTCCTTGATGAGAGCAATTTTGAAACAATACATGTAGCATATCTCGAGGAAGTAGTCGAGGAGGAAGGCCAAGAAGCCATTTCAATATTTAATTCTACTACCCCCCTATTGAAATTCCACAACCACCTTCCTTGGATCCCACCTAGCCCACCCAGCAAGCCACCCAACCTCCCTCACTCCCCTTTCCTCGTATCAATCTTCCTGAATATTCTTTCGTCTCTAACAGCATCACCGCATAGCACAAGACCTCCCCATCCATCTCATCTACTACTCCGGTCGACCTCCCAGAATAGGCCCTCAACACGCTGCTTAAGGTAGCCAATTCTGTACAGACGCCCATCGATACAATGCCCACAGGGATAGTGGAAGAGGAACCAATGCCAATTGAAGATGATGAAGTTTCTCAAGCTCCTCTCTCCTCCTTGCCCGAAAATGTACAGTGGCATCCCGACTTGCCGTCGTTCCAAGAACTGCCAGATAGTGCACTCATGCACCATTGGAAGCAACAAGTCGAAGGCTCCTACCTCCACCTCTACGAGATCCTTGAGGTGCGCCCACTCATGCAATTCATCACCCAGTCCTTCAACGATTGGCAATGCACCCACCTTGACTGATGCCGATGTTGGTCTACAGCCTTGGTCTATAGACTTGCTGGCGTATCCCCTTCTTAAAAAAGGAGCAATTTTGGTGGTACTACTGCAGTGCCCACGTGGATCGTCGGATCGACTCCTTGTACATGCGAATGGAATGAGATGGAATTGGGCCGAATTCTACGAGCTCCAGCAATGGGACCCCAACATATTGTACAATTTTCCTAAGTACAACTTCCCAAAAGAGATGATGCAGGAGGGATTTTGCTTCCGCCTCCAGTTATTCAATGACAGGTACGACTCGATACCCGATCCAGATGTCGATGCAACGGTTCACTTCAACCGCCTTCTCCTCCTACTCCTCCACAACCTCCCCATAGTCGGCCCATTGACGACCGCCTCCACAATTTGCCCAATCAAATTGTCTTCAACCCCAACCGGTCCCACGCAGTTTCAGGATCTTTGCCTCTACCTCCGCATCCACAATTTCCATGGACACCTTGGACTGCTACGCAGTCCTCCAGACAGTCCTCTCCACACACCTCCTCCAGCGTTGCTGATCCGAGGGCCTGCTGATCCGAGGGCGGCCCAGCAATAGGAAGGGGGGCATGTTAACATCCATAGAGTACAGTCGCAAAATGCAGGGTAACCAGTGATTAGAGGTGACAAGGCTTCATGATTTACTTCAACGGTTGCAGTCATGGAAGGATTATAGTCCAAGCTCACGGAGTTCGAGTCCCAAATATCCCAACGCTCATAGGTTCAAGCTGCAAATTGCCACAAAATGTGGTTTGTGTAGTTATTTGCCTGACAGGGGTCAAGCCGCAAGTAGCCCAAGATCGGCCTCGCCACTCCAGGTTTTGAGCCTTGTACAGGGGGTTTGAGCCCCAAATAACTTAGGGCTTGGAGGCACGAGGCTAGCACGTGCTATTTGGGACTCGGTTAGGAGCACCTCCTGATGCCAGGTTTTTCCCAAAAGTCCTAGCAGGAGCACCTTCTAATTTCGAGATTGTCCCAAGCGCTCTTATATGGTTAACACAAGTGCTATTTCTGACACACAAGAGTGGAACAGTAGGGGAGAGATGGAAAGGATAGCAAAGATGTCTTGGCACCCTACGGGCCCAAGATCCTTTTAAATGTAAAGAAAGGGAGAGTGCTAAAAGGAAAAGGGTTGGCCCTCTCTTCAAAAGGTGACATGTATAAAAGACCAAATGGTTGACTTTGGTCTTCATGGTTGTATGCACAAGTTTGGAATACAAGCTCCCTCTTCTCTTTCAAGAGTGTCTTTGGGTGTTCTCTTGTCTCCTTTGTAGCGCCTTTGTGTTTGTCACTCCATCCCCCTTCATCTCTCTCCTTCCCTTTTCGTTCTCCCTCCCTTCTCTCCTCTCTTCTCCCCTCTCCCCCTTCCCTCTTTCTCTCATTGAAACACATTGCAACAATCCAGAAGACACAAGTGGATGGATCCTGCTTGCATTTCTCTCACAAGGAAGTAGCTTGGAGTGGAGGCTCCAATGGCTTTCTTTCAAGATCCCCACTACATGTGAGTCACCGTCGAGACCACACACTCTGCCAAAGCTTCTACTGGCCCAACATGCATCACAAAATTGTAAAGTGTTTGCAAGCATGCATTCAATGCTAGCAATGCAAGGATCCTATTCGCAAATTACCAAGAAGATTTGAAAGCATCAATGTCAAACTAATCTTCCAAGTGGTTGCATGGGACATCATAGGACCATTCCGACAATTTGTCAGCATATTCATAAAAGATGTCACAAGATGAAGCGAGGCCAAAGTCCTTTCCCATGCCTTGGCAGATTCAATTGCACAATCTTTCCTCAATGACTTATTCCTTGACATGGCTATCTAGAGATGATCCTCTCCCATTAAGGCACAAATTTCAACTCCAAAGTCATGCAGATAATAACTAAAGCACTTGGTGTATAGGTCACCTTTGCAAGTCCTTATCATCCCCAGACCAATGACCTCATCGAATGCCTTAACAAAACAATAAATCGCATGCTCTCGATGCATGTTAATCCTCTGCATCAACATTGGGATGAACTTATACCTTTTGTTTTGCACGTCCAAAGCTCCACTCAAGTCAGTCCATTTCAATTTCTATATTGTCAGTCCACTCGAATCAATCCATTCTGAGATCTATATGGTCATGACCCAACATTCCCTCCCAAAGTCCCTGAAATCCACATATCCATCTGCTATAGAGATGCAATACAATGGTTCAATCACCTATTATCAGATCGTCAATCGTTTTTGAAATCTTTAGATCACACAAAAATGACAAGCAAAGAATTACAATCATGGATGCATAGAACAATGTTGCAACCCTAACCAAATATTAGCCGAATCACTACCCCACAGATGACTTGGACCATACAAGGTTGTCTGCAATCTTCTCACCAATACGTACGAGCTAGAATGCCAAAGCAATGGCAAAATGCATTGTTTCCCAAGTCGTTCAAATGAAGCCTTTCACTCGAGCGGAGGGAGATGTAACAAGAGGAAGCTCCCACTGTGAATGACCTTCTCTACTAAGCAATTGCATGCAAGCCATGTTGTATAAGATGAGTCTGCGCCGAACTCGAGATCTTATGCACAAAAGGCAGCTAAATGTTTTGAGGGAGGATTTTCAAAGATCTCTAACAAAGACGCTCAGAAGTTGGTGCAGTTGGATGTTCAGCGTCATACATAGGTGTCAGAAAAAAAAGATTGGAGAGAATTCAGAAAGAAATTTTTAGGGCAGTTTGTCAGATATCAATTGAGCACATTAAGATGGAATTGGAGAGGGTGCGGTGTACCCTTTTTTCATCAGACTAGTGTCGACAGCAGCAAAGGAGCTCAAGTAGTTTATGGAATATGAATGTGATCTTCTTGCATGTGAATACTTTGCAAGAGGAGGTTCTTTTCTTCATAGGTGTGTGTCAAAATTGGTTAGGATCGAACTATTGGCATGATCCATTTGGTTTAATGGTGCGATGGTGCCGGTTATACCATGGCCTCCGATACGTTGTACAAATAGTTATGGTTAAAGGTGGGAGACAACCCATCATGTATTTTTGAAGGCATTGAACTACAAATAGCAAAGAGAGCAAATAGTTAAGGTTGTGGATGTTGAGGGGAATGAGATATCTAGTTTTTGGAAAGTAAAAGAAACGTTTAAAAGGGAATTATCTGCCATTGTTGGGATGCCTGGGGTAGTGGATCAAAAGTGGTCTCAAGAGGTTACTCCTCTTGATACGAGGAACTTTACTCAAGAGAGTGCTTTCTTTGCTACTAGGTCAGATAGGATCTTCCATATCTGATGGGCTAACTAAGGAATCTTACGTGGAGTTTTGGGATATGCTGAATGAGGACTTTGTTCTAATGGCAAATTCTGCTAGTAGGAATAGATCTCTCTCTGAAGATGTTAATGTAGGCTTAGTTAAACTATTCCCCAAAAGGCAGGATAGAGTGAGAGTTGGTGATTGGAGACCAATATACATATTGGACACCTCCTATAAGGTGATTGCTAAGGTTATTGCTTTGAGAATAAGGGAAATTTGCATGGATGTGGTGAATAAGGAGTACTTTGGTTTCATTAAAGGAAGGGTGATTTTTGAGTATGTCTTGAAGAATGTGTCTATGGGGCTGGATTTAGAAGGAGCCTCACTGCAGAAGTGTGTTCTTTTTTGGTTTGACTTGGATAAGGCTTACGACAAAATAAGATGGGATCTTATCTTGTAGGTGTTGAGGAAATTACGTTTTGGTGAAGGGTTTGTAAGGCTAGTCAATATGCTCTTTGGGAATGCATCAACTATTTTGTGTATTAATGGTGGTGTGGTGGGGTGTTATAAAATGAACAGATTTGTGAGATAGGGATGTCAACGGGCCCCACTTTTGTTTTGCTTTATGTATAATACCCTTAATGGCTATGATAAAGAAGGATATGGAGCAGGGGGCAATTGTTGGATTATACTTGCTTGAATTGTTCCTGAATAAGCTAAGGGAGAAATTGAGGGGATGGTCTAGTCTTTCCATTGGACGGAATGCAAGGTGTATTGTTGGTAAAATATGTCCTTGCAGCAATTGCTTCGGTATTCATTGCATCCATTTGGCATTTTTGTAAATCTCACTGGAATGAGGTGGAGAAATTGCGAAGAAGATTTGTTTGGGCCGAGGAGGAGGGGAAGAGGAGAATCCATTATATTGCTTGGGATCTGATGAAAGCACCAAAGGGTTGTTTGTATACCCAACATCGCATTGCTAGGAAAGTGACTATCGTTTGCTTTGGAAGGAAATGCTCCATGGTGTCATTGAGAAAACATGCGTGCCTCAAGATCTATGGAGTGCTCTAAGGTGGATGGAACCTATGTGGAAACATGATGAAGAGAATGCTCATGACATGTACCTCAAGTCAATTAGGTTCCAAGATAGATTAGCTTGGACTCATAAACAGAATCTTGAGTGAATGTGCATTTCTTTTACTCAACAATATATGATAGGCCTCTTATATAGAGAGTGCCCTTGGAATAGTCAACACTTGTGGGATCCTCTGATCCACATCTCTTCTTGTGGATATCCTTGATCCACATCTTCACATCTTATAGCCCACATCCTAGGGTGGCTACTTTAATACATTCATATACCATACCTTAGCCTTTAATCTATGTGATCATGGCACCATATCTCAACACCTCCCCTTGGTGCCATGATCCTTTTGCTACCGTAAGGTGGTCAGATGTGAGTTTACATTCCATCACCTCCCCTTAGCGCATACCTTGCTACATAAGGTGCTCAAGTGTGGGCTTTACATGTCAATACCTCCCTGGGTGCTTTCATAGCTACTCTCAGGTGGCCAAGTTTGATTTACAAACTTGTGGGCTGAAGGTGGCAAGGTTTTTGATTCTCAATGCTTGATGTCGATGGCGTTTTCTTCTTTGCTTGATGTAGCTTGATGCGTGATGCTTTGTTCTTCCATCTGCCTTAACACTTTATGTGTGGATGCCATGTTCTATGCTATGGTCATCTCATGCACTAGTGCTTTTGGCATGCTTTGTGCATACATGCATTGCTTTAACATTTGTTGCAAAGGTCTAACCATGAGCTTCGTTTTGCTTCAATGGCAGTGTCTAATTGCTAACAATGATTTTGATCTGACAAGCACGTAGAGCTCAAAAAGGTGATCACTTTTCCTTTTTGGAGCGTGTGCAAATTCCTCCTAGATTGCAAGTTACGCCTTGTCGAAGTTTTTGCGAAGAAGAGGGGGCCTTGATGATGTGGCACATGAGTTCATATGTTGCTTACAAACTGTGCTTGGCAAGGGCCTCTATGGTTAGGTGGTAGGGGAGGTCACATGTAGTGACTGTGTGCACCTGCAGAGGGATAATTATGCCTGTAGAGGGTCGGAGTGCCACGTGGCACTAATGAGGTGGCAACTGAGAAAACCTAACCAGGGGTTGACCTGCCCTATCCCCTTTTGTTGACCAGGGTTAACTTGACTTAACCATCCTTATCCTTGGTTGACCTAGGGTTTAATTAACCCAAGTTAGTTTAACCATTATACCATAGTTACACTTAACTCTAGGGTAGGTTATGCCTTATCTACCACGTGTCTTTTTTTTTCTCCTTTTCTAAGGTCCAAAGACCTTGGCATTCTGAGCAGGCGGTGGTACATCATCATCGCGGGAAAATAGATGGCAAGTAGCATTGGACCTACGGTTGGAGTTCAGAGCGTAGAGGTCGCGGTTGAAGGCAGCGCCTGTTTGGAGTCTCGTTGCTAGTGTCGCCTTGACAACTTGTAGAGGCAACTTATGGAGGACTTGCAAAGCCTCAATGAGCTATGCTCCCAAGCACCCAATGCCAGAGTTCCCCTAGCTCCTCCAACGAGTTTTTTGAGGCACCAGCAGCAACCAGCTCATTTGTTGAGCTCCTAGCCAGCGCCAGCAAATCTGCAACATCAATAGCCAACACACATAGAGCGGCCCATGTCTTGATGGCCAACTCCTGTAGAGCATTTTGCACGCAACTTCTACAACAATAGCGCCTAAGACTCTAAGCCAACTCCAATGACTAAACATCCCGCGACTCAGCTCTAGCAACCTCCATCGATGAACGGGTCTCCATTGACAACAATTGGACGACCTAGCACTCAGCAAGCACTTCAACAACTTCGCCATATACGAGTACCAGTAGTGGAATCCCCATTGTCGCTGGCTCGTTTGGTTGAAGGGCGTTGTAGTAGAAGATGGCCTTTGTAGAAGGCTATGGCTTTAGCCTTAGTTATAGGAAGGCTTTGCTATAGTCGTAGGCTTTGCTGCAGTCATAGCATATGTTGAAGCGAATGCTTCAGAAGGTTGAACAACACCTCTCACCTCTTGGAATACCTCTCTATCTCTCTCTCAACAGAGTGGACTCACAAAAGCTTAAACTGAAATCTCTCAAGAACTCAAAGATCTCTCGCGAAAGAAATGCAATGAATGAAATTCTCAAATGAATGCAAAAGAACTCACAATTATCTTTCTCAAACATTAGATCTCGCACAAACTCTAAAAAAAAGATGAACGGAAATCCTATGGACAGAATTGTATGACTGAAACTTCTTTCAATAGATGGGAGTCTCTCACTGAAAGTGAACTCTCTCAGAGAACACTCAAGAGAACTCACAATCACTCAATCTCTCTTGCACTCTCAAGAATCGCAATGCCTCAGCGGAAGGCAAGGGAGCTCTGATACCATGAGAAAACATGCATGCCTCAAGATCTATGGAGCGTTCTAAGGTGGATGGAACCTATGTGGAAACATGATGAAAAGAATGCACATGACATGTACCTCAGGTCAATTAGGTTTCAAGATAGATTAGCTTGGACTCATAAACAGAATCTTGAGTGAATGTGCATTTCTTTTACTCATTAATATATGATAGGCCTCTTATATAGAGAGTGCCGTTGGAATAGTCAACACTTGTGGGATCCTCTAATGCACATCTCTCCTTGTGGATATCCGTGATCCACATCTTCACATCTTATAGTCCACATCCTAGGGTGGTTACTTTAATACATTCCTATACCATACCTTATCCTTTAATCTATGTGATCATGGCACCATATCTCAACAGTCATTGTATCATATTGTTTGTGGATAATGTGAAAGCTAGATAGGTGGGGGTATGGAAGGGCTTATCCTGCTATGATAAGTTAATATCGGTCTCTACTATCTTGGAATGGTAGTATGGGGCTGCATGGGGATGATAGCCTGTTGGAGTGTATTTGGCAGTCCCATGCCAATATGAGGGAAGGTAAACCATTGGAGCAGTTAGATTTGCAGATCTTTGCATAGGAAGAGAGTGTAGATTGGATAGAAATTTGGGACAAAGGTAAGGCGGATTGGAAGCCGCTTCATGTAATAGATGATCAATTCAAATTGAATAATCATGGAAAGTTTATGCTAGGTCAGGTTCTACAAGGCTTGTCGAGAATTGTTGTCACAAAAATGTATTACTGAATTAGATGTGGAGGACCAGGTTGTGGAGAGTGGGAAATGGGTCACCTTTGAATAAAAGCAAGCTTTTATCTGCCATGCATGACTTGTTGGGGCTTGCAAAATGCAACCAGTAGTGGGGGTTGCACAGATGCCATAAGTGGTGGATGGATAGATTCAGAGACCTACAGAAGAGTGGGGGTCCGAATTTTTGGCTTGGAAAATGCTACATGTATGCCTTTCGGTAAGGGGAAGTTGGCACAGTGGGTACAAATTAGTCCGCTATATGTGTTCTGCAAATGTACAATAGAATCAGTGAAGCACCTTTGTTGGACTTGCAAGCCCGGTGACGGGTAAGATTTGGCAAAAGCTTGTAAAGCTATTGGGGATCCTAAAACGTCACATGCGTATCTCCTGGAGGTGGCTTTGCTAGGGGTTGTCTCTGACAATAGGTTACTCCTATGTGCAAGCCTGATGACAATTTGGATTTCTCATAATTCCCTAGTGTTCAAGGGCGCCCTAAGTGAGCCAATCATGCTTATACTGGGTCACATGAAACTTTTCTACAGGATGTGGGCATGGTAATTGCTGGTGTGAGGATGGGTTGAGTTTTGACTGTTGGGTAAATTTTGATGTAGTAGATGGCCTCTTAATATGCCCCCCTAGTTGATGAAAATAAGCTATTAATTAATTAGTTGTGCGAGGATGGAGGTGCAATGCCCAATTGACCAAAGCAATTGGATGAATAGTTTGATTACTTAAGCGATAGACTATTGAGAAGGTTTGACACGAAAGTCTAGAAGTTTCGTATTTGCTGCCCTCAACAAAAATTCCAAAAGGTTCATATATATCCTGTCCTCAGTCTCAGGGAATTCAAAATTCGAATTTCAAATTTTAAGTTGCTGGCTCCCACCTACTAGTAAGAGTGGTGTAAGAGGTGGGGTCACTTGTGGTCTTAACCCACCTAGGTGAGGGGGGGTTAGGAGTTTTTGGGCCCTACCATGGCCCTTTCATTGGGACTAATCCATTTCTTAATCCATTCCTTATGAGGCCTTTTTGAGACCCCATTTCTCTTGTAATGGGGTTGGCCAATCAAACCAATAATACCATGGGAATATGAATAACCAAGTCGGGAACATAAGTGGCAAGTCAATGAAGGTGATCACCTAAGGTACCACAGCTCAAGTGTCCCCGAGGGCCTAAGTGTACCACACATGATATATGCCAATATGGGTTTAAAAGCTAATAGGCAATAGTATGGACCTGGTAGACTCATCTTGGTGAATGAGGTTTTAAGGACAAAATTGATGGTGGACTATGGCCTCTAAAAGCAAGCAAGGCCCCACCCAATATGACCCACATAGTGACATAGGTGGGCACAAGGACTTCAAATTGGTAGTGGCTATCAAGGTCAAGTGGTATATGTTTACTTTTTTTTTTTTGTGATAGTGCGTGATGCATTAAATAACATCATTCTTAGGTGTGTGCGAGTTTGGGATTGACCGATATGTTTCATTGAAGGATTTTTGGTGGTGTGCATATACGATGTGGTGCCTGTTCCATATTATTACTTTTTTTCTTTATTTTATACGTTGTTTGCAATACATAACCTCTTACAACATTTTCAAAGTGAATCGTCAATGTTTGGATACCCATATGAACTTTTGTATAAAAAGGATGGTGGGATAAGCTATTTACTATATATTATTATAAACAGAATTTGATTGTTTTCCATGATTTTGATGTCCTTTTACAAGTATTTGATTCTTTTCCCAACATTCTAATGCCTTTTCTACGATCTTGATGTCTTTGCAATATCTTGTTTACAATTACATGAATTAAAACCAAGTATATACAATGGCACAGGGGGTGCTAACAACTCAACAAGCACTACCCAAAACTTTAATGAGTTGCTCCATTTAACCCTTTTTATCATTGCCTTGATAAACGTGAGCCAATCTTCATATAACCTGTCAATCCTATGTATAGGAATGACCATCATCCAAACAACACCCTTCATAGCCACCTACTTCTTTGCAAACTAGATAGCCTCACAGTCCTTAATGACTACCTCTTCCTTACAACCAAGCAATGCTTGTTTCCAAGAGATGCCACTAATTAAACCCTTTCTTTTTAGTTTGTCAACAATTCTCCTCTAGATAACCAGATGTTGTTTGCACTCCTAGAACAAGTGAAACACATCCTCATTTCTACGCTTATGGCATATGCATTGGGCGAGACTTTCATCCACTTCCCAACTTGATATTTAATTAACAAATTGTCGTGGATAACCTTCCCCATAACACAAAGTTATACTTGGTAGAGGGAGATGTAGACAAGAAATCAGTCATAATCTGTGTCCATTTCCTAAGAGGCAAAATATTTCCTCTTTAAAGCCAAACATCTCCTTTTTTCAAGATGGGTAAAAGCATGGTAAGGTGGACCTAAAGCAAGTTGCTCTATAAAGTGTATATAGCACAATGTTTAAAAACTCTACTTGAGGGTCTTCGAGGGAAAATAAAGTTTTTATTATGTCAACCTCAAAAGTGACTTGATATTTAGAGTGCTAGATTATGTGGTGCTTAGAGTGTTATATAGCACCAAGATAAGGTCCACCTTACCATGCTTTTACCCAGATCTTGGTGTCTTAACAATCTTTAAAGCAATGGGGAATTCCTTTTTATGCAAAATTGTTTGTGTATGACCTTTTCTAGGAATTGTATTTTGTTTTAAATTGTGATTAGAGTAGATTTATCAAGGTAAACATCTTGAGAGAAGCCCCTTTTTTAAAAGTTGCCTATAGTCTTGTGCCTATAGTAGTAGGACTAAGCATTTGGTTTTACAAGTAGAAGGGATAGTTTGGTATGCATTCAAAATGGTTTGTCTCTTCAAACTCTCATAATTCAAGATCATCATGAGAAAAGAAGCCTACGGGTTGGTGGATATGCGGCTAATGTGTTTGAAGGGACGTGGATTCGAACTCTGCCTAGATTGTGATTTAATTTCCTCTTTTTTTTTGCTCATGCATGAAAGAGAAATTAGATTAATGTGTTCGGCAAGGTCTTGCCCCTAAGTCCTTAAAAGATCGCTAAAAAACATTGTTTCTTTTTTCTGACAAGGGGAGCTTCCACAAGGTGTGGTTACTTACATTGAGCAAGGTTTATTAATTCCGGTTGGCACTATTTATGTAGGGCTGAAACTGCACCCTTGTGCACAATGATGGCCATACCGAAGATTATCCTTGCTACTTTTGATGGTACAAAGTGTGAGTTTGTGCTAATTTAGAATGGGAAGGTGATTGTTGTTGATGTCTCATGGCCTTCAATGCCTTCAGTGTGTAGTTTAAAAATTCCTACTTGTGTATGTGGGCCATTTGATAAGTAGCCAATGTTGGCCCAAGCCTGCTAATGCTACATAGTTGAGGGGATTCCTTAGGTTGGCTTCCTTTTACAGGAGGTTCATTGAACATTTTGCACAAATTGATGCACCTCTTAGTGACTAGTGAAAGAAAGATACCTTTTTGGAACAACCATTGCAAAGAAATGTTTTCAAGACCTTAAAGAGACCTTGACAACAACTCAAAAATTTTCCCATCCCTTTACTGTTGAAGTTGTTGCAAGTGGATGTGGAATTAGTGCTGCTGCAAGTGAATGTGGCATTAGTGTCATGGAGTTATTGCCTATGAAAGTCGTGAGTTGGATGATAAGGAGATGAAATATCATATTTATGACCAAGAGATGCTTGTTATCTTGCATGCCATTAAGAAGTGCATCACTAAAACTATGGAAGCCATTTTAAGGTCAAAAGTAGTCATGAGACTCTCTATATCAGACCTAACTTTCGGAGAAGCTGGCTATATATTGTGCAAAATTATGACTTTGGCATTGAATATAAAGAGAATATAATGGAAAACTCAGTCTCTACAATGTGGGCATGTACTTTGCCATCAATTTCAAAGATTTCCAAGGATTGGATTCGTGGGATTCAAGAGGAGTACCTCTTAGATCCCAAAGACGTCGAGCATGACTATCCCAGCTTCAATTTGCACAATGGGTTATTGTGGTACGATGGCATAATATTTCTTGTTGAGGATTCACCTTATAAGCTACTTGTTTTGCAAGAGTTGCATTCATCTCCTATGGCTAGCCACATAGGGATGTTTAAGACATATGAAAAAGTCAAGCAAAGATTTTATTGGAAGGGGCTTTGGAGGGATGTCTATACTTATACTCAGAGCTGTAAGCCATGTCAACAAAATAGGAAGCTAAACCTAAGCCCTGCTAGTCCATTGCTTAGATTTTATTAAGGGTCGGCCAATGACTTTTAGGGCTACAACATTGTGCTAACATTTTGCACCAATTATTAGCTTGTGGTGACTAGCCACAAGCAAATAATCGACCCAAAATTTTGTAAAACGTGCTGAGAATAGACAATGAGCAAGTTAAAAATATTAAAAAGAATAAGAAGTAAAGGTTTTCAAAAACATTTACAACATTGTGCTCATTGTGAGACCTGATGCATCAACCAACAACATTTTAAAGTCTAGGTAGCAGAAACATAAATGAGTATGTCCCCCCAACATAGATGATTTTTTCAAGTTAGTTTTGTTAAGAAGCTAAACTTTAATATTGTTGTTTTAAAATTTGAATGCCCTTTAAAAAATAAATGTTTGAAACATTTGCCAAGATTTGAAACTTTATGTTAAAAAAGTTTTGCCAGGACTTACATTTTTTACTTCAAATTTAGAAGAAACTATATAAAAGTTTAATACATTCTATCATATTGTGAAACTAAAAAAATGAGCTCGATAAACTTTCGCCAAGGTTTTATGTCAATATATAAGCATAGCTTCGATAAAAACATCCATGTCCTCCAACGAATAGAAAATTAAAATTCGAATTAATTAGTCCCCACTCAATGTCGCTTGCCTTCATGAGCCTAAGTGTTAATGCACAAAAGAAAATCAATTGATTTATTAACCTAGGCTCTCTCTTTCCATCCTTGCCTTCTCTCAACCTTGGTCCTCGGGTCTTCCCCTCTCTCAGTTATCTCTCCTCTCTTGCTCCTCTCTATAATCACTTTGCTCCCACCTCTCAGCTGTCTCTCCTCCCTTACTCCTCGCGAGTCACTCGCCTGATGACTGCCCCCCCTCTACTTCACCTCCCCTCATCCTTGCCTCACGTCTATGCTCCCCCTAGAAAATCTCCTCGCGGAATCACCCTTGTGCAACTTGCTCCCCCTTGCAATCATCTCAACCCCTGCTCCTTTCTCTCCATTGGTTATCTCTCCCCTTCCCTCCCTGTTTCTTGGTGACTAGACTCCCCGCACCTCTGCTTATCCCCTCTCTCTCCCCTTTCCTTTGCTCTAAATTAGCCACTCTCCTTGCCGCCCTTCCCCTAGTCCCTCTCCTTGCCTCATTATCTCCTCTCCTCTTTATCTACTAGGCTAATTCTTTTGAACACTCAAACTTCCCCATTTGGCTTGTCCTGGAGACAAACCCAATTTCTTTTCTTTCCTAGGATTAAGAAATCTGATTGCCAATTTTTGTGTACATGTTTTGTTATGTATGTATATTAATGCTTCTGACTTGGCCTATGAGTTTCGAGAGAGTAAGGGAGGCAATGGGAGCAACCTACACTTCAGAGTATGGTGTTGAGATGGAGACATTTACGTTAGGGCTTGGTTTACGTTAACTTAGTTTAAAATTTAGGTTTAGCTTAGTCTTAGCTTCTTTGATTTAGTTTATTCCTACAATCAATTGTTCTTGTGGTATGAGGGGTTTTTTATGTTGTAAAAACAAGCAAGCATACCCAAAAAGAGCTTCACTATAGAAAAGAAAACAAGGTGAATGATATATCTATCATTCATTAGGCCTACCCCTGCCTAAGGTAAAATGCGAAGAATAAGCATTAAATTGGAGGCCCCAAATTAAGGAAGGCATGATCAAAGTGAAAAGCAAGAAGAGTGTGGAGAGAGGAATAAATGAGAATGGCCCAAAAGTCATAAAGGGACCCCAAATCTTCAATCCTCTCTTGCCAAGGTTTGGAACAACCAAAGGGAATTTTGAACAACCCAATAAATGAAAAAAAGCAACCAATGGGAATTTCAAACCCCCAAAAAAAATCTCTTTGAAGACCAAATCATCACTAAGGCTTTCCCATAGGGCAGCCCAAAAGGAAAATGTTTTGGTAAAGTTTGAAGGGGCCGGAAGGCGAAGAGTAAAATCAGGGTTCTCTAAACATGGATTTTGGAAAGGCCTTTAAAAAAACAAAATGAATTAAATAATAAAAAGGTATTTTCGCTTCTACTAGGCGAAAGAAAGGACCATTTTGAGGCTAGGAAGCAGACGATAATACCATTTTGAAGCTAGGAAGCAGACGTTTAATAACGAGTCTCCGGAATCCATCAGAACTCGTCGAAATTAGTGGTAGCAAGCTTGTGCGGATTATTCGGTGGATTCCTCCATCGGATGAGAGGCCATTCGATGCCTCGGAAGAAAGGGTGCTGCTTAACATCGCTTGCCCCCCGAAAAGTGCCCAGCCTTCTGGCAGGATCCCGCTGAAGCAGGCCCGCTATCAGCTGCCTGCCCGCGACGCTCACGGGGATGCTCGTTGGAAAGGTGAGCTCCTTGCTGAGCACGTTCATGAAGGTTTTGTACCGGTTGCGGCCGCAGAAAGGGGTGCGGCCGTAGAGCATCTCGTAGAGCAGGATTCCCAACGCCCACCAGTCCACGGCGCTGCTGTGAGGATGCCCGGAAATGATCTCGGGAGCGATGTACTCCTCAGTGCCTACCAACGAGTTGGAAGAGACCTGCGGCTCTGCGCAGAAGACGACCCGAACTGGCCTCTTTTTAATGCGCTTGCGGCCGCCGCGGCCGTGCGTGATCAGCTGTGGGCGACAGGACGTGAGGAAGGACAGGTCGAAGTCGGTGAGCACAATGTGGCCATTCTTCTGCAGCAGCACGTTCTCGGGCTTGAGATCCCGGTAGATGACGCCCATGCAGTGGAGGTACTCGAGGGCTACCACCACCTCGGCGGCGTAAAAGCGGGCAGCTTGCTCGCTCATCGTCTTGTTGGGCTGCTTGTCCTGCAGCAGGAAGAGGTCACCTCCGGGGCAGAAATCCGTCACGAGGCAGACGTGGGTCTTGGTCTGGAAGGAGGCATAGAGGGTGGGCAGGAATGGGTGATCCATCATGCCTAGAATCTCCCTCTCCGCTCTGGCGCGGTGCACCTTGTTGCGGTTTAGCATCATGGACTTGTCCATGGCCTTGAGCGCGAACACCTGCCCAGTTCCCCGGAGCTCCACCAGGTGCACGCTCCCGGTGTCTCCTGATCCCAGCGGTTTGATGGGCCGGAAATGCTTGAGCCCCAGCCTCTCCCCCCGCCGGAGCCGACGCTGCACTCGCCGGATGGCGTGCCAGCAGGGGCTGTTGATCTTGCTGTGCGGGAGGGGGGTAACCACCTTGGAGTGCCGCTCCCACAGATGGTCCGGGCTGACGTTCGCGTCAGGAAGCTCCCTGGCAGCCACATCGATGTTCTGGGCCGTGGCGCGCACCACCATGGCTTTCTCCTGCTCCACCTTGTCCGGCATGTCCGTCTCCTGCTGCACTCCGATGAAGTACTGAAGGTTGCCCTTCTTGTCCCTCATGGCCTGCAGGTGGAAGAGGTTCCAGAACGGCCTGCCGCTTTTCGTGTAGTTGAGCAGCTGCACCGTGACGTCGCGCCCCTCGTTGACTGCATCCCCGATTAGCTGCACCGCCTTGCGATCCGTGTCCCGGCCCTGCAGGAAGCGGCAGTTCTCGCCCAGCACCTCCTCCCTGCTGTACTCCGTCAGCTCCAGGAACTGGTCCGATGCAAAGATGATGGGGTTGCTGGGCAACCTCGGATCTGTGATCACGAAACTCTGCCCGATTCGCTCTAGCGTGGTGGCCAGATCGATGCCCCTCCTAGTGCGCTCCGGATCGTCCAAGCTCCCGGGCCGGCCGACTAAACCGTCGTCGACCATGATAAGCTCCGGCTCCGGGAACTGATCGTCCTCCATATCATTCTTCTCCATCCCCAGCAGGGACATGAAGGTGGAGGACCGGTGCCGTCTTCTGCGTCCGCCCTCCTTTGGCGCGGCAGCAGTCGGGGGCACATCGGAGGTAGAGTATGGTCGCGCAGCAGCAGGCTGTCCCGGGGACAATGACTCGATCGTCTGCCCAGTGAGCGAGACTCGCATGGCGTAGCTCGGTCTGGGATGCTCCGCCTTGTCTGGCTTGGTCAGAGCAGCAACTAGCTGCCCAACCAAGGCGGAAACCTTGTCCTGGTGCCGGACGTCGTACTTGATGAGGGACTGCGGCAGTCCGTTGGGCCGCAGCCTGTTTGCTCTGGATCCCTCCGTGTACTTGCTCACCTCCAGCTGCACCCCGATGAGCTTCACAATGGTGCCACTGTCGTCCTTGATGGGAGCTATGGTGAGCAGGTTCCAGAAGCTGCTGCCATCTTTCTTGTAATTGAGCAGCCGGCCGCAGAAGATGCCTGTGCCTTGTGGCGCCAGAGCTTCACGGATGCTAGCAACGTCTTCTGGATTGGTATCAGGCCCTTGCAAGAACCTGCAGTTGCCTCCAATCACCTCCCTGGAGGTGTAGCCGGTAAGATTGAAGAACCCTGTGCTGGCGAAGATGATGGGCATGTCCGGCTTGAGAGCATCCACAACAACGAAGCTGGTCTGCTGGAACACACTGATGGCATCCCAATCGAACGGAATTCCCCCACCGCCACTGGCCCCGCCATCTCCAATACCTCGAATCGCCTCCATCCACTCCTGCGCTAGATTGGAAGGCAGCGACATCTTCTCCCACCCGCCTCCTGTTCCTCCCGCAGCTCCTGCAGCTGCACTGTGCGCCCTCTCCAGCTTCTTCGAATTCTCCGCACCGCCGGTCTCCTCGCTCTCCATCTTCAATGACAGCTTCTTGGACGAAGGAACCAGGTTCTCACAGAACTCCTCCAGGTCCTCCCTCAGAATGAGCTGAAGCGAGCGGATGGCATCCACCTCCACCTCCTCCCACGGCAAGCTCCTCCTCTTCACTGTCTCCAAAAACGACTTGAACGATGACCTGGGCAGCAGCCGGCTATCATCATCCCTGGCCTGAGGGTCGTGCTCAGCTCCACCCCAGAACACCTCTTTCGCAGTATGCGACCTGAACCAAAACAGGAAGTCAGAATTGGGCGTGATCTTGGCAGCCGCCAAGCCACACACCGCATCCCCCAACGCCGCAGCACCAGGATACCCCGCCTCCGCCAGACTGTCGGTACAAGTCACTCCAGTGTTGGCAATCTCCTCCGAGGAACCCAGTAGCCATTCCGCCAAGTCCTGAATCTGGAACTCAGAGGGCGTAGTCCCCAGAGGCCACCACCTCCCCCCATAGTACAAAGCGGCGCCATCGCACTTCACCAAATCCATGATGCTGGGCGACCTGGACACAATCGCAATGGGCGCGCCCCGAATTCTCCTCAACATGTCACACAGCAGCGTCTGTGTCGTAAGAATGTGGTTCTCCCTCAGCTGCGCAGCAAACTCCAGCTCCATGTTGAGCTGCACCCCGAACGCCTCCATCAGCTTCTGGCACGCACATCTCAGGGGGTAAGACACCTTCCTGGGAGACGTGTGGTGGCACACCACCAGCCCCCACAGCTTCCTGCTCCCGCTCAAGCTGCTATCGTCGTCGTAATCGTCGATCACGACCGCCATGGTGAGCGACGCCGCAGAGCCCATGTTCCGCATGTACTGGGCGTGGCATCCGTGCGGCGCCCGCAGAGTGGACCCGGCCAAGCTGATGGGCTTGGCGAGCTCCTTGGCCTGCAGTACCCGCACCGGCGGGAGAGTGCAGTCCCCGATCATCCGCACCCCGTTCTTCATGAACATCATCCGGGACGCCTGCGGCACATCCGTGGAGGGGTAGTGCAAGCCCAGGTAAGGCTCCAGCTCCGGGCGTCGCATTTCCGCCACCACTTCCCCGTGCTCGTCCTCGTGGAACTTGTAGGCCATCACCCGATCGTAGCCCGTCATCTCCTGCACCTCCTC